>NC_053490.1:251367071-251683737 GCF_905171775.1 Rana temporaria
ATTATTATAATTTTTTTTATTAATAAAGGACTTTTTTCTACGGTGTGTGTGTTTTTTACAACTATTTACACTTCCTTCGTGAAATGGTAAGGGTACAATGTACCCCATTACCAATTCACATAGGGAGGGGGCCAGGATCTGGGGGTCGCCTTTGTTAAAGGGGTCTTCCAGATTCTGATAATCCCCCCCGCCCGCAGGGTTGTGGGGATGAGGCCCTTGTCCCCATCATCCTCCCCATGTTGAGGGCATGTGGCCTGGTACGGTTCAGGAGAGGGGGGGGCCGCACTCTGTCCCCCCCTCTTTTCTGCGGCGGCCGGCCAGGTTAACGTGCTCAGATAAGGGGTCTGGTGTGGATTTTTGGGGGAACTCCACACTATTTTTAAAAAAAATTGGGGTGGAGTTCCCCTTAAAATCCACACCAGACCTGAAGGGTCTGGAATGGATACTTGGGGGAACCCCACGTCATTTTTTTTAATTGACGGCGGGGTTCCCCTTAACCACTTAAGCCGGACCATTTTGCAGCTAAATGCCCAGGCCAGGTTTTGCGATTCGGCACTGTGTTGCTTTAACAGACAATTGCGCGGTCGTGCGGCGTGGCTCCCAAACAAAATTGGCGTCTTTTTTTCCCCACAAATAGAGCTTTCTTTTGGTGGTATTTGATCACCTGTGAGGTTTTTATTTTTTGCGCTATAAACAAAAATAGAGCGACAATTTAAAAAAAAAAGCAATATTTTTACTTTTTGCTATAATAAATATCCCCCAAAAACATATATATAAAAAAAAATTCCTCAGTTTAGGCCGATACGTATTCTTCTACCTATTTTTGGTAAAAAAAATCACAATAAGCGTTTATCGATTGGTTTGCACAAAATTTATAGCGTTTACAAAATAGGGGATAGTTTTATTGCATTTTTATTATTATTTTTTTTTTTACTACTAATGGTGGCGATCAGCGATTTTTTTCATGACTGCGACATTATGGTGGACACTTCGGACAATTTTGACACATTTTTGGGACCATTGTCATTTTCACAGCAAAAAATGCATTTAAATTGCATTGTTTATTGGGAAAATGACAGTTGCAGTTTGGGAGTTAACCACAGGGGGCGCTGTAGGAGTTAGTGTTCACTTTGTGTGTGTTTACAACTGTAGGGGGGTGTGGCTGTAGGACTGACGTCATCGATCGAGTCTCCTTATATAAGGGATCACTCGATCGATACGCCGCCACAGTGAAGCACGGGGAAGCCGTGTTTACATGCGGCTCTCCCCGTTCTTCAGCTTCGGGGAGCGATCGCGACGGAGCGGCTATTCCCGGATCGCTCCCCAAGGGAATCCGCCCTCTGCACGCAGCGGGGGGGTCTCGATCGGACCCCCCACCCGCTAGAAGGCAGGGACGTATATATACGCCCATCTGCCTGTCCGTGCCATTTTGCGGACGTATATAGTCGTGCGGCGGGCGTTAAAGGGTTAATATCCATACCAGACCTGAAGGGCCTGGTAATTGAATTTGGGGGGACCCCCACGCTTTTTTTTTATGAATGAATTCTCTCTGAATTGCTGGGAGCCGACAATTCATTAAAGCCGCGAGTCTGGTTTTAAATTACTTTTTTCTTTCAGAAATGACACTTTGTGCAGTGACAGTTCTAAGTACAGGAAAAATGTGCTATTTCACATGCCTTCTTTACACCCCCCCAGGTACGAAATTTAAAGGAATATTTCACTTTTATTGTTTCACTTTAAGCATTATTAAATTCACTGCACCCGAAAAAACGTCCATTTTTAAAACTTTTTTTTACATTGATACATGTCCCCTGGGGCAGGTCCCCAAACCTGCCCCAGGACAATAACTTGCATATTAGCCTTTAAAATTTGCATTTCAAATGTTCAAGTCCCATAGACTTTAACAGAGTTCTAAAGTTCACACGAACATTTGGTGTGTTCACAGGTTCTGGTGCGAACCGAACAGGGGGGTGTTCGGCCCATCCCTAACTACAAGCCAGGCCTTCTCGTCTCAACATCAGTGCCTGACCACACAAATGCGCTTCTAGAAGAATGGTCAAACAATCCCATAGACATATGTCTAAACCTTGTGGACAGCCTTCCGAAAAGTGTTGAAGCTGTTATAGCTGCAAAGGGCAGGCTAACTCAATATTAAACCCTACGAACAAAGACTGGGATGCCATTAAAGTTCATGTGCGTATAAAGGCAGGCATTCCAATACTTTTGGTAATATGGGGCCAGATTCACGTAGAACTGCGGCGGCGTAACGTATCGTAGATACGTTACACCGCTGCAAGTTTTCATCGCAAGTGCCTGATTCACAAAGCACTTGCAATGAAAACCTACACCGACGGCCTCCGGCGTAAGCCCGCGTAATTCAAAGGGGCGTGTGCCATTTCAATTAGGCACGCTCCCGCGCCGGACCTACTGCGCATGCTCCCTTTTGAATTACCCGCCATGCTTTGCGCAAAGTGACGTAATTTTTTTGAACGGCGACGTGCGTAGCGTATTTTCGTATTCCCGGACGTCTTGCGCAAACGACGTGAATTTTAAAATTTCGACGCAGGAACGACGGCCATACTTTATACAGCACATACGTGTGCTGTGTAAAGTTAAGACACCAAAAACGACGACTAACTCTGCGACGGGAAACTAGACTAGCGGCGACGTAGCGAACGCGAAAAACCGTCGTGGATCGCCGTAACTCCTAATTTGCATACCCGACGCTGGTTTACGACGCAAACTCCCCCCAGCGGCGGCCGCGGTACTGCATCCTAAGATCCGACGGTGTAAAACAATTACACCTGTCGGATCTTAGGGATATCTATGCGTAACTGGTTCTATGAATCAGTCGCATAGATACTCTGAGAGATACGACGGAGTATCTGAGATACTCCATCGTATCTCCTTTGTGAATCTGGGCCATGGTGTGTATCTATATCTATATATATACATATGAATAATGGGCCAGATCCACAGCCAGCCGCCGTAACTTAAATATTGCTATTTAAGTTACACTGCCGCAAAATTTCTACCTAAGTGCCCGATCCACAAAGCACTTACCTAGAAATTTTCGGCTGTGTAACTTAAATCCGGCTGGCGCAAGGCGTTCCTATTCAAATGGGGCGAGTCCCATGTAAATTAGGCGCGCTCCCACGCCGGCCGTACTGCGCAAACTCACGACGTAATTTTCCCGACGTGCTTAGCGCGGTTTTACGTTGTGCCGGGTTTCGAGAATCGCGACGGGTGTAAAAAAAAAAAATACGAGTTGCGGCGAAAAAAAAAATTGAAAAAAAAAAGACGGCGACGCGGGATAGAAGGGTCTACTTTTACAAGGCCTAAGCAGTTTTAGGCCTTGTAAAAAGCAGCCCTAATTTTACGATTGCAAACTAATACTTACGGAGAAAAAACGAAGCGTTAAAAGCTTCGTGGATCTCCGTAAGTGCTAATTTTGCATACCCGAAGCGGCATTTCGACTCGAAATGCCCCCCAGCGGCGGATGCGGTACTGCATCCTAAGATCGACAGTGTAAGTCCCTTACACATGTCGGATCTTCTCCCTATCTTTTGGAAACTGATTATGTGGCATCAGTTCCCAAAGATAGAAACAGGGATACGACGGCGTATCAGTAGATACGCCGTCGTATCCCTTTTGTGGATTGGCCCAATGTTTTTATTATTTTAATAGAAGACTTTCAGTTATTGCTTGCCTAGCTTAAAACATTTTAGTATCTGAAAAATGTTCTTTCAATTGCATAGGGATCTCACTGCTGTGTTCACTGAGTAAAATAACTAAGCAGGATATACATTTACAGTATATATTAAAAGTAGTCCTGGGCACATCCGTGTGCATAGCAAAGGCCTACACTAGGGAACAACACAAAGTTTCAGGAAAAGTTTCAGCAGCTGAGGACGGTCCTGACATCCCAAAACATTATGCTATACTTTGCCATGATGTACATTAATAAACATGATAATCCCGTAAATGCGGAGATGTCTTAGAGCTGCTTTTAACTTGGAACGTAAAGCACAGTTCATGGATTGTGTGATACTCAGTGTGCATTATGTATACTAATGATCAAAACACTCACAGAAACACAGTAAAAATCATGGACAGGAAGCTATATCCTACCTGAGCTACCACTGTATATAAAGGTCTAAAGAGAAGCAAGAGTAAACATCCTGTCCTTTTACCTTTGTAGGCAGGGCCAGTTTTAGAGCGAAACCCCCAGACCTTGCCCCCTTGGCTTAATAACTGCGTATCCTTCACCTCAACCCAGTTAATGCGGCACAGAATGATTTATTGCCATGTATATTTCTATTTTTAATTGTGCACATAGTTAAAGCCCGAACTCCAAAAAAAAAAAAAAATTCACCCTTGCAGTTGGGCTGCACTCACACTGCAATTGCTCTTTTACGTCTAGGGGATTTGACAAAGCAGTTTTACTAACTTGATCCTCCACTCCCTCAGGTGCTGCTAGACTGATCCTCACAGCCTCTTCTATATATTTGAACAGTCTAAGATCCTCTACTGTCATCAAGATAGGGTGACCAGACATCCCCAGTTTCAGGGGACAGTCCCCTGATTGAGGACACTGTCCCCGGACCCAAGTCTGTCCCCTGGTTTTGTCCCAGATTGGATTTAATAGGGGGCAGGGGCAATTTCAAAGACAATCAGTGTAGAATTAAAATAAATAAAATAGAATTACACACCCCCGCTCCGCCGTGCCTACTAGCATAGGGGGGTTGAATTTTTCCCATTATCTGTGCCCCTTTCTGAGGATCATGTGCTGGTCGGAGCGGAGGGAATATTTCTTCAGTTTCGGGTGCATGCCCATTTAGCTTCGCTCACATGTTCTTCTGCCTTGGCTCAAATCCTGGCCACCTGCCTATCTCCTTGCCTTCCCTGGCGGAGTGATCTTCCTCCGCTCCCCATCCAGTAGTAGCCGGGGGCCGAAGAGTAAGACTTGAGAGGCTGTGAGGCGGGCAGCGACGGGCAGAGAGTCGCTGATTGTTGCCATTACTAGTAAAGAAAAAATATGTCCCCGGATTTCATTTAAAAAATCTGGTCACCTTACATCAAGACCAATGCAGAGATCATAAACCTGACATGGGGACGCTAAGGAAAAGTCCACCACTGGAAGGGAGCACCATCTGCTGGGGTAGCAGAGAATTGGATAGATATATAAACACACAAAAATTATAGCGCACCAGTGGCAGGCCGCTACATTAGGGAGTAGGAGGGCAACCCCCCCTCGTCAATGCCACGTGGTCTCTTTAATCTACATGCGGTTGTGCCAGATGAATTTCAATGGTTTTTTTTTTTGTAGCTGTATGTAGCTGTGTGCTTCTCACTCCAGCTTGCCAATGCTGCCGATGCCGGAGGCCGATGCTGACTCCTTGCTCTAGCAAACTAATAGTACGCTAATGTCTTCCTGCTTCTAGTCTTAGCCAATCAGGAAGGAGTCTTAGGATTCTCAGCAATCGGGTCTCAGGACCCATTTACTGTTGGGCTGTGAGGAGAAGCAACACCTGTTCCGCCCCTTGGCAAGCTAGAGCAAGGAGCAGCATCGGCCTCCTGCATCGGCAGCAATTGGCAAGCTGGAGTGAGAAGCAGCACTGGCCTCCTGCACTCGGGAGCATTGGCACAGATGGAGCCTGAGGAGCAGCATCAGCATCCTGCATCGGCCAGCATAGGCAAGCTGGGGGCGAGGCACAGCATCGTCCTCCTGCATCGGCAGCATTGGCAAGCTGGAGTGAGAAGCAGCACTGGCCTCCTGCATCTGCAGCATTGGCAAGCTGGAGGGGGTCGCTGCAGATTGGCACAGCACGCCTGGGGTTTTTCGCCTTCCTCTGGACCAATTCAGGGAGGGAAGTCTGAACGAGTGGCGCTTCACTTGCTCATTCGTCCTCCCAGCGCCTGTTAAAGCCCCCAATCATCATCTCCCCCCTGCGTCATTTCTGCAACCATGGGTTATTTAAAATACTCTGCAGAAACCATCAGGGAACTGAAACCATTTGCCTCTAAACTTCCAGCGGTCACCAAAAAAGCTCTAAAGAGTGAGCAACTGTTAAGAATCTATTGACGATCGACAGTAAAAAACGGCACGCAGGTACACCAGCCCAAACGCATATTATGCGCTTTGGTCAACACAAGATCGGCAGTAAAACACTGTCAAGAAATCTATGATTTCATCCTCCAACACGATCTAGACTGCCTCTTCATCACAGAAAGCTGGCTTACAGCAGACTGCAACACCCATTCTGGGAGAACCAGGTGCCATGCAAATTATCGCATCCAAATGCAGAACAGAGTGGGGCACAGAGGGGGAGGCCTGGCGGTGATCACAAGACGCAACCTCGTGATCACCAAACCAGTCCTCAAAAACTCGCTTCCATTATGAAAAACCCTCACTCTACAGCTGCAAACAACATCCCCAAGACATGGTCCATATTCTACTCTGCTATAGACCACCAGGCCAAAAAACGCACCTCCACACGTCATTGACAGAATTCATCTCCCTCACACACCCTAAGCATCAAAATTTTTTGATGCTTGGGGATTTCAACCTCTGGGCAACTCCTCGCTACGCCCCCGTAGCCGACGCCTCTGCATAGACCATCTGGAAGGGTTAGGTCTGCAACAACTAATATCTAGGCCCCACTCATGTCTCAGGTCATACGCTAGATCTCATTTTCAAACCAAAGATTTGGAAATTGATGTCCTCGACAATGAGCCACTACCCATGTACCCGATCACCATGCCATTAAATTCAAAATCACCAATAACCCCTAGCCCAAAAAAAAGACAAAACGGTGACAAACTCACTGGACTAGATCTCAAAAGAAGCTCCACTTGGAACTCTTCAAAACAACATTAGGGAAAAAAATAAAAACAATCCAACAAAAACAAACAGCCACAGAAACACTTGACACCATCAACAAGGCGCTGATACAGTCACCTGACTTGGTTGCACCAAAATGCAAAACTTGCATCGAAAAAACAACTCCAGCTGGTTTAATGACCAGCTGACGTTGCTAAAGCAAGAACGCAGAAGAGCAGAAGCGGCTTGGAAAAGGAACTCTTCTGATAAAACCACATAATTTACAAGACAATAACAAAGAAATACCACAAAGAAATCTTTATGGCCAAAAAAAATCACTTCTCCAACATCATCGCAAATGCCCTAAACCGCCCCTGCGAACTCTTCAAGCTGGTTTCGCAGACTATGAATCCAGCTTGTTAAGAGGCCCCCAACTCTGATCACAAGAAATTTGCAACGAATTGTCGGATTATTTCATAATAAAAATTGAAAAAATCCGCAAAAGTATTCAGCTAAATGGAATCGTCACAAACCCTTCCCCAAATCCCAAACCAAATACCCACTTAATCCACCGCAACCACCAAAATTCACTCTAAAGCCCATCACCATCAATGCCACCAAAAACATCATTGGGACTCTGCGTAACAGCACAGCACCCAATGACATCATTCCCACTAAACTGCTGAAAGAATGTGCCCATATACTGGCACCAGCTATCACGCAGCTCATCAATCAATCATTCAAGGAGGGCACGGTGCCCACCTTGCTGAAACAAGGGACATAAAACCTATTCTAAAAAAAACATCCTTGACGCCAAAGAACCCAAACAACGGAACAGAAACGGCGTTGCTCAAAATATGGGATGACGTGCTAGAGGCCGCAGATGAAGGAGAATCTGGTCTCCTGATCCTGCTGGACCTAAGCGCGGCTTTCGACACTGTAGACCACGGAACTACTGCTAGCTAGGCTAACTGAAGTGGCCAAAGTCGCGGAAGGTGATTTACCCTGGTTCTCCTCCTTCTTGGAAAACCGATCACAAACAGTGAAACTGGGATCTTTCAGCTCTGAAAACGTACGGTATCATGCGGAGTCCCTCAGGGTCGCCCTTGTCACCCGTATTGTTCAATATCTATCTCTGCCCCCTCTTTGAAATTATCAGGAACCAGAAGCTACTTTACCACTCCTATGCAGACGACACTCAACTGTATTTCCGCATCTGCAACAAAAAAGATCATTCTCTTGGACTAGAGAAATCCCTTACTCTAATAGATAACTGGATGACATCCAGTTATCTTAAACTCAATGGTTCAAAAACAGAACTTCTTCTGTTTCACGCAAACCAAAAAAGTCACCCCCGCGTCAACTTGGACTCCCCCGCCCCATTCTGGGAAAAACTATCACCCCTAGTACCAAGTCAAAAGTCCTCGGAGTCATTTTCGACTCCTACATGACAATGATGCACAAATAAGGTCTGTAGTCAGCGGATCGCACCATCTGCTGAGCCTACTACGCCGACTCACTCCTTTTATCCCGAAAGAGGACATTGCAGTCGTGGTTGGAACAATCATCAATTCCAGACTAGACTACGCAAATGCCCTCTATCTAGGACTCCCCAAATACCAAATCACTCGTCTGCAAGTCGTTCAAAACACGGCGACGCTCGATTAGTGACTGGCAAAAAAAACATGGGAATCAATCTCACCTTCGCTGAGATCCCTTCATTGGCTGCCAGTAAAAGACAGAATCACTTTCAAGGCACTCTGCCTAACGCATAAGTGTATTCACGGGAAACGCCCCCCCAATACCTATGCAAAAAATAAAAGCCCATAACCCAAATCGCATTCTGCGATCCACAAATCAAAACCTACTCCAAATGCCCAAAGCCAGATACAAGTCCAAAGGGAGATCGAAGATTTGCAGTCCAAGGACCCTCGGCTGTGGAATGTGCTACCACTACCATCCGACTGGAGTAGGACCACTTTGCCTTCAGGAGGAAAGTTTAAAACCCATCTCTTCTGAGGTCAAGGGGTTTCCTTTCCCATGGAATGGAAACAGCACCCAGAGGCGATTCGGGTCCGCATGTGCTGCGCTTTACAAGTTTTTCACTCACTCATCGTCTCCTGCATCGGTAGCATTGGCAAGCTGGAGTGAGAAGCAGCACTGGCCTCCTGCATCGGCAGCATTGGCAATCTGGGAGCGAGGCACAGCATCAGCCTCCTGCATTGGTAGCATTTGGCAAGCTGGAGCAAGGGGCGCAACAGCCTCCCAAGGGAAGGCCCACTGATTGCACTCTTCCCGTCCGTCTCCTGTGGAGGGAGGGTTGGCTTTGGTGCGAGGGGGCAGGTTTGTTTGCCGCCCCCCCCCCAAAAAAAAAAATATTGAGCACCAGCTGATGGGCACAGGTTTTTAGGTTTCTGGAGTTGGACTTTTTTTTTTTTACTTTTTAGTAGAGCACACCTATAATGGGGGATTATTTCTTACATCACTATTGTTTCTGGGCTATACCACAGGTAAAAACAACAACTAACATCCACATATGTGATATTTCTGCGATCTTCTGGAGCAGGAGAATGTTTTTTTGGGTTGTTCTTTGTTAGTAGGTTATGGTAGTAGCAAGAAATATACAGTTAAATTTAATCTAAATTTAAATATATATATTTACTATTTTGGCCCAGGTTTTCCTTTGAGACAATATTCATTACCATTTACCACCAAATGAAAGCCCAATTTTGTCCTGAAAAACAAAAACAAAAAAATACAGTATAATCCACCTGGGTGCACAAAGTAGTTGTGTAGGAGACCAATGTGTAAGCAGGAAGGATTTTGGACAGGCATTCACATAAAAATGGTTCCTGAACCCTGATCTTGGCACTAACACCACCAATAAGAGAATGGCAGGTAGTATGCAGTGATTAGAGCACCCAGGGTTAAAAAGAATAAAATTAGAATAGCCTCTGTTTTTGGAAGTTTAGGTAGTAGAGCATACATGTTAATCTGACTACTGTATTTGTTATTAAGCAAAATAAAGTCAACATTTTAGAACAGAATGAAATAGTACAAGTAATACATCTTAACAAAAAACACTTAAAGGGTCACTAATGATTTTTTTTTTTAGCTAAATAGCTTCCTTTACCTTACTGCAGTCCTGGTTTCATGTCCTCATTGCTCGTTTTTGCTCTGATGTTGCTGTAAAACCTGCTCTGTTCTGGACACTTCCTGGTTGTCTGGCTCCGTATGAAAAAAGTCATGGGAGAGTTAGTTTCGTTTTCTAGCCATGACTCTCTTTAGCACTGTCCAGCACAGAGCATAAAATAACATGCAAAGACTAAACTACTTTCCAGTTTCGATCTTTGCATCTAGAGGCACATTATATGATTGATTTTTATCTATTTTTAATCGTTTTTAAAGGAATCAGTTAAAACTATTATGTCTCTATACCCTGTAAATAGTCATTTCAGCAAAAAAAATGTTTTCCTTTAGTGATCCTTTAAACCAGGGGTCTCAAAGTACCGGCCGGGGGCCCATTTGCGGCCCGCGGACTCGTTATAAATGGCCGCAGGCAGGGCGGGGGTGCCACGGAAGTGGGGGGAGTAGATTTCTTCAACATGCAGAGCTAGCACAGTAAGCGTCTGTAATAAGTTCTCGTCCATCCCCATTTGCTTGTGAATCACCTGGGATGGACGAGAAGAGAGGGGGGGGCTGCCGGGGGGCGGGGAGCAGTCGCAGCGTGACATGACAGAGAAGTGAACTTATGACAGATGCTTCCGGCTGCTTTACTCTGCATGTGAAGAAAACCACAACAAGTAACGCTGACCTGTGCCCATGTACCCTGATTGTGCCCTCATGTGCCCCATGTACCCTGATTGTGCCCTCATGTGCCCCATGTACCCCTGATTGTGCTCCATGTACCCACTCATGTGCCCTCATGTGCCCCCATGTACCCTGATTGTGCCTCATGTGCCCATGTACCCTGAGTGTGACATCATGTGCCCCATGTACCCTGAGTGTGTCCTCATGTTCCCCCATGTACCCTGATGTGCCCCATGTACCCTGATGTTCCCCATGTACCCTGATTGTGCCCTCATGTGCCCCATGTACCTGATGTGCCTGATTGTGCTCCATGTGCCCTGATGTGCCCCATGTACCCTGATGCGCCCCATGTACCCTGATGTGGCCCATGTGCCCCCTGTGCTCTGATGTGCCCTCATGTGCCCCATGTGCCCCATGTACCCTGATTGTGACGTCATTGTGCCCCATGTACCTGATTGTGCCCTCATGTTCCCCATGTACCCTGATGTTCCCCATGTACCCTGAGTGTGCCCCTCATGTTCCCCATGTACCCTGATGTGCCCCATGTACCCTGATTGTGCCCTCATGTGCCCCATGTTCCCTGATTGTGTTCCATGTGCCCTGATGTGCCCCATGTACCCTGATGTGGGCCCATGTTCTCTGATGTCCCCCAATGTGCCCCATGTACCCCAATGTGCCCCATGTACCCTGATGTGCCCCATGTGCCCTGATGTGCCCCATGTACCCTGATTGTGCCCTCATGTGCCTTAATATGCCCCATGTACCCTGATGTGCCCTGATTGTGCTTCATGTGCCCTGATGTGCCCCATGTACCCTGATGTGGCCCATGTGCCCCGATTGTGCCCCATGTACCCTGATGTGCCCCATGTACCCTGATGTGCCCCATGTACCCTGATGTGCTGGGCTCTGTACCCTGATGTGTTGTGTCCTGTGCCCTGTACCCTGATGTGCCATGTGCCCTGTCCTGATGTGTTGTGCCCTGATGTGCCATGTGCCTTGTCCTGATGTGCCTTGCCAGGCCCCGTACCTGATGTGGCCTGTTGTGCTGTGCTCTGATATGCTGGGCTGTGTACCCTGATGCGCTGTGCCCCTGTACCCAGATGTGCGCTGTGCCCTGTACCCTGATGTGCGCTGTGCCCTGTACCCTGATGTGCGCTGTGACCTGTACCCTGATGTGCTGGGCTCTGTGACCTGATGTGCTGTGCCCTGATGGTGAGTGGTCAGTGTGTAGTGTAGTGGTCAGTGGGGTGTGTAGTGGTCATCATGCAGTGTAGTGGTCATCGTGCAGTGTAGTGGTCATCGTGCAGTGTAGTGGTCATCGTGCAGTGTAGTGGTCAGTGGGGTGTGTAGTGTTTAGTAGTCAGTGTGTAGTGTTCAGTGGTCAGTGTGTAGTGTGCAGTGTAGTGGTCAGTGTAGTGTGCAGTGTAGTGGTCGGTGTGTAGTGGTCAGTGTGCAGTGTAGTGGTCAGTGTGCAGTGTAGTGGTCGGTGTGCAGTGTAGTGGTCAGGGTTAATAATGCATCCACTGACACCAGTGCTGGGGGTAATAATGCGTCCGCTTACACCAGTGCTGGGGGGTTAATAATGCGCTCGCTAACACCAGTACTGTTGTTTTTGAAGTTTGAAAGTTTGCATGCGGCCCCCCATGGGATATGAAAACTCGTCTTGTGGCCCTCAGGTAATTTGAGTTTGAGACCCCTGCTTTAAACCCTAAAAATAATGGGCCAGATTCACGTAGATCAGCAGGTCTATAGATCCGCTCGATCTACGTGATTTAACCACTTGACAACCGGGCCTATTTTGGCACTTCATGTAAAAATCACAATTTTTTTGCTAGAAATTAATCAGAACCCCCAAACATTATATATTTTTTTTTAGCAGACATCCTAGGGAATAAAATGGCAGTCATTGCAATACTTTTTGTCACAACGTATTTGCGCAGCGGTCTTACAAGCGCATTTTTTTGGGGGAAAAATAATTTTTTTAATTAAAAAATAAAACAATAAATTTTGCTCAATTTTTTTATATATTGTGAAAGATAATGTTACGCCGAGTAAAATGATACCCAACATGACACGCTTAAAAATTGCGCCCGCTCGTGGCATGGCGTCAAACTTTTACCCTTAAAAATCTCCATAGGCGACGTTTAAAAAATTCTACAGGTTGCATTTTTTGAGCTACAGAGTAGGTCTAGGGCTAGAATTATTGCTCTCGCTCTAACGATCGTGGCGATACCTCACTTGTGTGGTTTGAACACCGTTTTCATATGCGGGCGCTACTCGCGTATGCGTTCGCTTCTGTGCGCGAGCTCGTCGGGACGGGGCGTTTTAAAAAAAAAAAAATTGTTTTCTTATATTTTTATTTTGTTTATAATTTTTTTACACTGAAATAATAAAAAAAAATGTGATCACTTTTATTCCTATTACAAGGAATGTAAACATCCCTTGTAATAGAAAAAAGCATGACAGGTACTCTTAAATATGAGATCTGGGGTCAAAAAGTCCTCAGATCTTATATTTAGACTAAAATGCAAGAAAAAAAATTTGAAAATGTCATTTTTTCAAATGACAAAAAAAAAAAATGTTTCTTTAAGAAGCTGGGCGGGACTGACGTTTTGACGTCACTTCTGCCCAGCAGAGCTATGGGGACAGGTGAAGGAGATTTTTCCTTCAGTCTCGTCCCCAGTCACCAGCTGAACGGTCCCGATCGCCTCCGCCGCTACCGACGGCTCCGGTAAGCGGCGGAGGGCGCGGGAGAGCCGCGGGAGGGGGGGGGGCCCTCTCCCGCCACCGATAACGGCGATCTCGCGGCAAATCCGCTGCGGAGACCACCGTTATCATTTACAGGACCGCGCACACTAAAGATGGATACCTCATTTGTGGCAGCAGTTGCTTCCATTCTCGAGATATCCATCTTTAAATACAGGACGTCTTTTGACTATGGGCCAGTAAGCAAGTGGTTAAGATCCGCTCCCACAAGTTTGAGAAGCAAGTGGCTAATTCACAAACCACTTACCTCCAAACTTGCGGCGGCGGATCCTAAATCCCCCGGCGGAATTCAAATTCCGCGGCTAGGGGGAGTGTACTATTTAAATCAGGTGCGTTCCCGCGCCGATTTAAATGCGCATGCGCCATCCGGGGAATTTCCCGGCGTGCATTGCTCCCACTGATGTCACTAGGATGTCAGTGGTTTCGACGTGAGCGTGACTTGCGACGCGCGTGTTTGTGAATCGGCGTACGCAAACGACATTCGAAAATTCTAATTTGACGCGGGAACGCCGGCTATACTTAACATTGGCTGCGCCTGATAAAAGCAGGGGTAAGTATACGACGGGAAAGCTGCTACGGAAACATCGTGAGAAGACTGCGTCGGGTCTGCGTACGTTCGTGAATTTGCGTATCTCGCTGATTTACATATCATTCAAGGTAAATCAGTGGGAACGCCCCCGGCGCCATTTTTAAATTGAAAATAAGATCCGACAGTGTTACAATGTGTTACACTGTCGGATCTAAGCCCTATCTATGCGTAACTGATTCTATGAATCAGGCGCATAGATAGGACCAGTGTAAGTCAGAGATACGATGGTGTATCTGTAGATACACCGTCGTATCTCTTTGTGAATCTGGCCCAATATATGTAAGTGCTAGTGTACTTACAATTGCAATATGATTGTGAGAGGATTTTGCTGTGAACAGTATAGAAAAGAGTTCCAAATAATCAAACACATTTTATGACACATCGGGCTACAATGGTTTATAACTACACCCTGTTAATATTTCACTGTAGCCATCTGTTAGACTGACACTTGAAAACAATCATCAAAAAGTGCCTGCTTTCCTGCATCCAGTGGGTTCCTAAGAGCATTAAAACCATGTAAGTCACCCAGCCGTGTCCAATCCTTGTTGTGAATTGTGGAACTCCTTCAGAAATGGCACAGTACATGTAATTTGTTTAGTTTCAGGCTCTGAGAAATAAGTCTGATTTTGCTTGCAATCACTGCTTAGTCTCTCTGATAATTGTTTCTCTGTGGGGTTGTGTGACCTTATTGCTTCCACAGAAAAAGGAAGCTCAGTAGTTTCCATAATGTATTTCATAATTAATTTTGGCCATGAGAAGCAGTTTAATGTTTACATGGAAACCATACCCACATTTAATACAATTAACAGTCCTGCAACTAAGGGAGCTTGCTTGTCTATTCAGTCAAAATGTGAAGGCTTAGCAAATATAAAATAAAAATATTACTTTATTCTTTTGGTTCCCAGGTATGAAATGTTTTGCAGCTGGTAGCTTTAGTTAAATGTGACATGGTCAAATGAATACATTAGTAAGTCTTGCTATAAAGGGTGCCTAAAATTGGCAGTGCATTAGTGTCTGGTCCTGCACCTGATCCCTAGTCCCTTTGCATTGTTTCCTTTAGCTTCAAAAATGAACAATAAACTCTGCCCATAGCCGTTACTTTGTACTGAAGCTACTATTTCAGTTTACTTAAAAGGAATGAATAGAGTGTTGTATTCTCTTCATACAAACAAGTATGACCGTTTCAGTTTAGAAAGCAAGAAACTACCTTTAGTCTCTCCTAATAAAAGACCAGATCACTGTGTTATTGCCAAGCATTTGAGATAAGGTATTAGCCATTCAGAAAGTGCATTGTTGACTTATTCATACATATGCATTGTAAAAATCTGCATCAAAGCACCATTATGTTGTACTATATTGCAGGGAGTAAAGCCTGAAGGTGTAATAAGCAGGGATAGTCCAGATGTTCGAATCGAATGTAAGTTTGACTCGAACATCAGCTGTTCGGTTGTTTGTAGAACAAATTAACATATGGGGTGCTCGCGGCAAGTTCGCCCGCTGTGGAGTGCCCAATAATGCACTGCGAGATTGCAGTGCATTGACGGCTGCTAATTGACCAAAGCATGCACCTGACATCGTTTTTTTAAACATCAGAACATTTTAAAACAGGTTCCATTTTTTTTCACCGATGGCAAAAAAAAACGATAGGGCCCACACATGATCGGTTCGTCCGATGAAAACGCCCGTGACCCGGTCCAAAGCTCCGTGACCGCGGCCGCGGGACCCGATCAACGCTGGAGTCCAGCGATCAGTCCCCGGAGCTGAAGAACGGGGAGAGCTGTGAGTAAACACAGCTTCCCTGTTCTTCACTGTGGTGCTGTCATTGATCATGTGTTCCCTAATATAGGGAACCACAATCAATGATGGCACACCTACAGCCA
The DNA here is from genome assembly GCF_905171775.1 of Rana temporaria. NCBI lineage: Eukaryota > Metazoa > Chordata > Amphibia > Anura > Ranidae > Rana > Rana temporaria. The sequence goes on from NC_053490.1 coordinate 251,382,940, forward strand.
CTGACCCCCTACAGTTAGAAACACATATGAGGTCACACTTAACCCTTTCAGCGCCCCCTTGTGGTTAAATCCCAAACTGCAATTGTCATTTTCACAGTAAACAATGCATTTTTAATGCATTTTTTTGCTGTGAAAATTACAATGGTCCCAAAAATGTGTCAAAATTGTCCGAAGTGTCTGCCATAATGTCGCAGTTACGAAAAAAAATTGCTGATCGCCGCCATTAGTAGTAAAAAAATGAAAAAAATTATAAAAATGCAATAAAACTATCCCCTATTTTGTAAACGCTATACATTTTGTGCAAACAATCGATAAACGCTTATTGCGTTTTTTTTTTACCAAAAATAGGTAGAAGAATACGTATCGGCCTAAACTGAGGAAAAAAAAAAAATTTTTTATATGTTTTTGGGGGATATTTATTATAGCAAAAAGTAAAAAATATTGCATTTTTTTTCAAAATTGTCGCTCTATTTTTGTTTATAGCGCAAAAAAATAAAAACCTCAGAGGTAATAAAACACCACCAAAGAAATCTCTATTTGTGGGGAAAAAAAGGCGCCAATTTTGTTTGGGAGCCACGTCGCACGACCGCGCAATTGTCAGTTAAAGCGACGCAGTGCCGAATCGCAAAAACTGGCCAGGTCCTTTACCTGCCTGAAGGTCCGGGTCTTAAGTGGTTAAATAAACTGCTCCTGAAAAAACAATTGTTTTAAAAAACTTTTTTTGCATTAATACATGTCCCCTAGGGCAGCACCCGGGTCCTCACACACGTTTTATGGCAATAACATGCATATAGGCCTTTGAAATGAAAGGACTTTTGATTATTCATGTTCTTGTCCCATAGACTTTAATAGGGTTTGCCTGTTCGCTAGAACTTCTTGCATGTTTGAGGTGTTTTGGTGCGAACCGAACCGGGGGTGTTCGGCCCATCCCTAGTAATGAGCAATTATGGTTAATACCTTTAACTGTTAGATAAAAGCAAGTTTTTTTTTAAAACATTATTACACATTTAAAAAATTGTTGGAATACCCTGTACATTGTTCATGTATTTTTGTGCAACAACTACAGATATATTATTTAGCCAGTAGATAGCAGTGTTTATAAGTTTGTAGCTGCATCTATGTTTAAACTCTAATTTATTTTTTGATGTTTTAACTTTGGATAGTAATTTTTTTTCTTCCAGTAAATACCGTATACAGCTCACTTCCTTCTTTCTTGTCTGATAAAAAGCCTGGGCTTATGACATCATGCATAGCTCTCTCTCTCACTATTGTGAGAGTTTACCAGGAAGGGAGGGGGGATGAGTCATAAGAGGGCCAATAAGGGCTGCAGGGCTGCAGAGCTGGAGGTGTGCCTCTGTGTGTCTGTGTAAATCCAAGTAGTGAACAGGCAGCAGCTTCAGCTGCCCTCAATTAAAATGGATGCAGCCAGACTTAGTAGAGGGAGATTTCTGCAGCATATATGGCAAGTACAGAATCACAGTATATATAAAATTATATGAAAAGTGGTTGGAGGGAAGCTTCAGAATGGCAACGGTGTTTTTATTACAAATTATGTGAGCAGACTGCAGTTCCTCTTTAAGGAGCATCAAAGCCCCTGTGGATTGTGCCCTGTTTTGTAGGGCTATATATTTTGTATTTCTAACACAAACTATAAAAGACTGGTTGGTAGAAATAACTGAATAATTACATAAGTATCCTATTTTTAATGATCAATTGGACCCATTCTACTATTAAACTACTATAAAGAGGCAACTACAGTAGCGTACTGCAGTTTGCAATAATTACATAAATCAACTCTCTCCCCTCTCCTAAGGCCCCTTTCACACTGCCTCGACTTGAAAGTCATTCAATTTTGCCACGTTTTTTCTGCAATTTCAGGGAAAGCCTGTGTAAACTTGAGGTCCTCATGGACCTCAATTCACATCAAAGTCGGACCAAAGTAGTACAGGGACTACTTTGAAGTCAGTGCAATATGAAGTCGCACAGATATGAATGGTACATATCAATATTACCTCCTCTTCTTGTTTGGTGGGCACCAAAACCTTTCCTCTGCTAATACTCATTCTTAAGCTGCTTCTTAGGACTGAGATGGAAGGCTTTCTAGTAATCCTTATAGCTCAGCATTGGCTTAGATGGATGTGGTACTCTGACCTGATAAGACTCTGAGTAGACAATCCATGGACTTTTCCTCATCATCTAAATGTATGTCTCAAAGACCAATTTACTATCCTGCATTACGGTCACTAGCTTTAAAGGCATGGTTGTTGTAGTTCAGTATCTGAGAGATTTAGAGCCAACTCTAAATATGTAATTTCCATGATGCTAAAAGCATACATCTTTTTCTTGCAGGGTCTTTTACCACATGTGGAAGGCAAATTTCATTTGGTGCGAAGCGAGTGACTTTCACCCAATGAGATGAATCCTTGTCTTTTTTACAGATGAGTCTGGACCAGAATTTGTCCCCTTAGGGTCATCAGAGGCCAGGTCTGTTTTTCCAGAGACGGCTGGCCTCATATTCTTCGACTAAGACCCTTAGTTTAGGGTGTTTTTCATATAATCACATCTGTATAACCATCTGTGACTCCATTGAATCAGCATTTGGTTCTTTTGGCTCTCCAAACAGATATTCCCTCTTCCACTTACAAGGTTGTGATTCAAGTTGCCATTACCTCTGCAAGGCTAGGTCTGAGATGGAGGATTTATCCTTTAAAGTTCCCATTTTGGTTTTGCAGGACAAGGTGGTGTTGAGGCTCAGAACTTTGTTCCTAATCAAGAACACCATCATTCTTCCATCACTTCTGCCCAGCTCCAGTTCCTACCATTTATTTATAGTAATTCAAAGTTATGAGCCTCTTCAGTACCTTTTAAACTGTCTATATATCTTTGATCAAAGACTTTAGGAGAAACAGGCTTTATTGTCAGAAGTCAGAAATGCAATTAAAATCATAGTGGAACATACAGTACAATTCCTGTCCTTTTTTATACCACAGTCTAGAATTTTGAATGCTTGTATGGTATAACATTACCATTCTAGACTCTCTTTCTGTGATTTGAAGTTCCCCATCAGTACCATAATCTTGAGATCATTTATGAAGTGGTTTGCAGAAATGGGCCACAACAGGATATCTAGGTCTTCCCTTATTTTAAAGGGGGCTCCTAGATTTTATACGTCTGCCCCCTGCAGAGATACAAATCCAACAAGCAAGGGACATGGAACAGAGGCCTTGTTTCCATTGACATTAGGAAAATGTTCTTAGACATGGAATGCCCCCCTGGAATTGCTTGCTGTAACGCCCATGCCCTGGCCAGTTGGGTTGCAAGAATGGACAAGGGTCCCTATAAGGGTATGGATTTGGGGGGCCCTATACTTTTTAGTTTTTTTTCACAGGGTACCCACTTGAAATCCACGCTGTACCTTTCCACGATAAGGGTCTGCTATGAATTTTGTGGGGAACTCAATATTGTACTTTTTTGTCTGTTAAGGTTCACCACCACTAGATGTATGGCTACTTCTTGCAGCAACTGGCATTGAAAGGGAGGCAAACAAGTGCCTATAGATGACAGGCTCTTTTATGTGTCTGGGATGGGAGTTATCTGTTAAATCTCCGGGGGGGATTAGGGATGAACCAAACTGCCTGGGTTTCGTTCAAGCAGGATTCGGTGAACTTCAAAGAGGTTTCAATGTTGAACCTGAGGCCCATTGAAATCAATAGGAGCTAAATCTGTCAAATCACAAATGCCCATTTTCTGGACTAATGAGCATTGGGTTATCAAAACAATAGCATGGGGTGGTGGGAACTGCCATGGGGAATATGTACCAATACAACATTAAACATGTCTTATACCTTTAAATAACATGCCTTAATCCTGCCAGTGATGATGTGGAAATTTTATGAAGATGTATTTAATATGTATTGTCATAGTGTCTCACAGTGTTAGTACTCCCGCAGCCCGCTCTAAAAGCTGACTGGGGCAGACTGACGCTAGTTGAGTACCGTCTGGTAGTGGAAAGCTTCTTAGGGATGGAGAGAGGTGTTTGCAGAGTGGGGATATGTCCGCCAGCAAAAGGGCCCCTGTGCAAGGCACAAAGGTTCGTCTGAGGGGGATGTGTTCTCTGTGTGCCTGATCAACACATGGCAGGACGTGTAGCGTAGACGTGAAGATAATCTCCCATCAGCAGGAACGGTAGTATAATCTGGGTATGCGTTGTTCTCTGAACAACGTAGAAGAAGGATTCATATCAATGGTAAAACGTGAGCTTTTAAATTGTTATGGTCAGGGGGAGCGTCCATGTTTGCAAGCTATGCTGTTTCCTTTGTCTAGTTGAAGAGCATGGCTTTCATGTACAGGGGACAGGAAAACATACACACTGTCCCTGCCCAGACACACCAATAACACTCCCTTAGTGATTGGTTGTTGTATAAACTCATTCTGTTGGAAGGATTTCCTGTGTTGACACTCATATCCTGTGAGGTCAGATCCTGTGAGGTAATTTCCTATGAAGGAAGCGATTGGCTGTTGGAGCCATCACTTCCTGTTTGTCATTGCTTTTGTTGTCTATGAATAAAAACCCAAGTGCGGTGCTCGGAGGAGGCAGTCGTGTGATGGTATGAGGACATAAGCTGTGTTCATGTCTGTTTACTTAGTGATATGCGGGAAATAGAGTAAGTAGTAAGAAGCATTATACCATTAGACTAAATGGGTGCTTATTAGCACAGGAGATATGGTTTACACGTAGCGTAAAGCCATTTTTCCCAAACAGCATTGAAGGAAAAAAGTATGTTGAATTGCTGGTATGGGTAAAAGATAGGGGGCGCTAATAATTAATAAAAATAACAATGAAAATTAAAGGACTGCACTCCTGAAGTCACTAATCCTTATCAAATAAACAAATGTGCACAAAACATTATCAAACAACATATGATTAAAAACTATTGTGAAATATCAATTAGTGCAAATAATATTCAGTCCCAATCTTAAGCACCAAAAAATATTATGATAATAAATCAAAGTCCATAAAAACCAAACGTCCATTTCGTGCTTGCTGTGATATACTGATAGAGAAGTGATCCTTCACCAAACTTGAATAAACACCTAAAGTGACTGGCTAAGTAATCTGCTTACCAGAGCACATTGACTCCTTTACTCAAAAAGAGAGTCAATAAGAGCTTATGCAGGATAATGCCTGCTCACATAGGCTGAAATGGAGATATTAGGCGACTTCCTCCTTAAAGGTCTCAGCCGGATATGAAATAACAATGGAAACATTCACAGCGTAATTTTGTTTATTAAAAAATGAGCAAAGATAAAACTTAGCCAAATGGCTACTCACATTTAAAAGTGCCTATCCCGGCACTGGGGCTGCTGGCTCTAATCGGTAGTCTGGGGATCTGCCGTGCTCCCACCGCCTCCCACCGCACTCTGTCCGTGGCGTGTGTTCCACCTCACAGGAACCAACAAACAGCAGGGCCGGAAATGACGTGCGTAGCGTGACCAGGTACCGCCTCGACGTACGTTTCATAATAACGTCCTCCGGAAGCGTACCTGCTCACTCGGGGTCACGATTTAAATAGGAAATGAATGGGAAAAAATGTACATACACAGCCGCAGTCCTGGAAATCACCAATGCATAACATTAAAACAACCGATCTCTTAAAGACACTTGGCATACCTATACATGTTAGCTTAAAGAAAAAACATGATAGAGCGCACATGCATAATAAATATAAATAAAAAACATAGAATTATCATTATTAATAAAAAGATTGGTAAATCTCAATAAGTAAAAAAAATGACGCCAATAATCCCCTTCTCGCGGAGGGAGACTGCCTATTTATTCTAAACCCTTAGCCTACACAGCCAAAAATGTCCAATATATGGACTAGCACATCCTTCTGATTTGGACAGAGAGCCATGAGGTTGAAGCTGGAGGGCTGGGCCCCTGGCCTCTGACCTGGATTTGGTGGTACCTGCCCCAGTCAGTTGTTCGGGAGAGAACCCTTGTTCCTCTTTTTGCCGGGAGGAGTGGTTAGTATTTCCCGATTGTGATTAGGTGGTAGGGATGGGGGTTGTGGGTAGTAGCCTGCTGAGGTGGGCTCTTCCCCGATCTCTTCTCCTACCTTCCTGGCTAGGAAGGGTGCTGCTGGTCTGGACTGGGGGTCAAGGTCTGTTCAAAAGCCTGTGGAGATAGTGCCCCTGGATGTTGGGTCCGTGCGGCTTCGGCTGCACGGACCACTGTTTACTCGAGTCCCTGCCAGGAGCCTAATGCCCCGGGGGATCAGAGTTGGGTTCTTTTCGGAGGACCAATTGACGCAGCACCCGTCACAGTTTTTTGTGTCACTCTTTATGTGTGTGCACATTTTTCCTGCACCGGGTGAAGTTGGGTTGTGTTTTGCACGCCACAGGCTTTTCAATAGAAAAAAATATGGACAAGCACATCCATGGATGAGAAAAAATTCCCATCCCACAGTATGGAAAACAAATTCCATTATATAGGATGTTAATAGCTGGTAGATTATTTGTCATTGCTTAAATACAGCACACAGAACCCCCCACGGGTCTGTTGAAAAAAATAGAAGCTGGCAATGAGATATCAGTTGCTGGAAATTTAAACATTATAATTTTTTTCCTTTAAAAAATGTGTAGAGCCCCACCCCACAAACTATTTACCAGACACTTTTGGGGGATTAAAGAAATGCATAACTTCCCTTAATCAGAGCATGTGGCCTAATTGGCCAGGAAAGGGAGAGCCATATCAGGCACCATGCCACATTTCCATGCCACATGCCCTCGACATGGGGGGGCACCTTCTCTCACCTTTTCTCCCCAGCCTAGCAGCATGCTTGGATAAGGGTTGATGTAGATATTTTTCAGGTAACCTCATGCTTTCCTTTATTTTTGCCCCAAAAAATGTATACCAGACCCAAAAGGGTCGGCATAGAACTTCATTTTTTCGTTGTTTTTCCTGGAGTCCCCATAAAAATTAAACCATACCTGCCAATTTGCTTGCATGGGGCTTCTCCACCATGTAAGTGAATGGGGCTGGTGATATTATATGTTGTTGAGGACTCTGCGGTGCCTGCACCCACTAGCATTTTTAAAAACTATTGACAGAAGTGGTCATGTGTATTATGTCCACATAAAGAAAAACAAAAACAAAAAATTAGTTGCTGCATAAGTTTACCTATACCTTCAAAATTTGTAAATTGGGCAAGAACAATATAATCTCTCATGCTGGGCTAGACTATCAAGGCTTAAACATCAACAAGGGAGGAAAGTTCTTTACATTTGAAGATGATCACCCTAGATGGTTCTGCTGCTCTCCAATAATCCCCAGGGCAATGGATAGACACTGAAACAACACAAAAAAGAGAGCGCATGACTGCCCTAGTGTAATCCAATTCATTGTTAAGATTAAAACGGGCATGTCTCTTATACCCACAACTCTTCTCAATGGCTGCTGTAAGGTCCGAGTGTGCTGGAACTCTTCAATGGAGCCTGCAGACAACTGGAAGTCACAAACCCTGATCCTGGCTGACAGATCCTGTTGCAGGTGCACACGTCACCCACAAAGAACACAAGAAAAAACTTTAGGTTATGGCATCTCTTGAATGAGCAATGGATTTCTCTTTAACCCTCCTGGGGACATGGTATTCAAGGTGAATATCCAAAATGTCTACCGGCACACAATCTCAAAAACCTCTCTTCCTTGGGGATGGACATTGGAATAGCCTTAATCCCGAAGTGTTCCAGGACCTCAGTGCTACCATTGTGCACTTGAACAAACTGTTTGTGAACACTGTGTTTGTCAGGATTATGCTCAATGTAATGCCTGTGTCCCCCAAACCTTGTGCGCAATGTGTGCACCGTCTGCCCTGTATAGTATAAACCACAAGGGCACATCGGGCCATAAACCACAAATTGCAACAGATGAACCACTTGATGGAAAATTCCCATCTATCCCGTCTTAATTTTTTATTTTTTTTGTTATGGCTCATAAAGTGACAAGCCTTACATATCTTCAACTTACATTTGAACGATACTGGGGGTTATTTACAAAAGGCAAATCCACTTTGCACTACAAGTGCAAAGTGCACTTGAAAGTGCACTTGAAAGTAAACTGAAAGTGTACTTGGAAGTGCAGTCGCTGTAGATCCGAGGGGGGCCATGCAAGGAAAATAAAAAACAGCATTTTAGCTTGCACATGATTGGAAGATAAAAGATAAAATAAGCAGAGCTTCCCCTCATTTCAGCTCTACGCCTCAGATTTACAGAGGCTGCACTTCCAAATGCACTTTCAGTACAATTTCAAGTGCACTTTGCACTTGTAGTTTGCACTTGTAGTGAAAAAGTTGATTTGCCTTTCGTAAATAACCCCAACTATCATATTAAGAAATGTAGAGATATTTTGAATTCTACAAAATTCATCCTTTAGATGACGTGGGGCCACAATACTTTTAACATTCTTAGCCTGCCTAAAGACCCATTTAGATATTTCTGGAAGTACCTTACTAATGGCTGAGTCTTGTTTCAAAAGGGACCATATTTCTGGATAGATCTTTTTATGGCCCAGTGTTTATTACTGAACTTAGTGATAAATAATATGTCCTTAACCTAATTTTTAACGTCACCTCTGACCTAATTAGGACCCCCCAAACCATCTAGATAATGGTCAGCTGCCCTTTGAATTTGATCTATTGTATACCCCTTTTCTATATGTTTTCTGGTCAGAACCTCAGCCTGGGATAAATAATCCAAGGTGGTAGAACAATTCCTACGGAGCCGACAAAACTGGCTGTAGGGAATAGTGTCCTTACACCTTGGATGGTGACAGCTGTTTCTGTGTAAATATGAGTTGCCTGCTGTTTCCTTTAAACGGGTTTTGGAAACAATCCTATTATCCATAACCCAAGCTAACTTCAGATCCAAAAACATGAGAGAATGGGCATCAACCATGTGTGTGAATGTATTCACATATAGGATGGAATCATAATAAGCAACAACACTGTAAACTTTCTCTAGGGGGCCACCCCAGATAATCTGCATATGATCAGTGTATTACCCATAATAAACTAAATGTTTAGCAAAGGGGTTATGGGACCAAATGTGATACTTCTTCCAAAACCCCATAAACAAGTTGGCATAGCATGGTGCAAAATGTGCACCCATGGCTTTGCCAACTACTTGCCTATAGTACAAACCGTTAAATTGGAAGTAATTCCTTTCTAGAGCAAATTTGGTACACCGACAAATGTTTTTAGCCTGGGAGGGGTGGCTATAGTCTGCTTCAGACAGGAAATGTTCAACGGCATGCAAACCGCCCTTGTGAGGGATGGACGTGCAAAGTGAATACACGTCCAACAACAACCATAGGTAGCTAGATTCCCAACTGTAGTGTTGCAATTTGTCTAATGCATGGGATGAATCCCTGATATAGGCCTCTGAAATGCGTTGTGTGACAGCAGGACATGCCTTTGCATCCCCTCTCTCCTCCCTTGTGTACGGTCTCTTGGCTACGGAGCACGACTCTGGCTGGTCTGGGCGCATGCACAATATTATCAGTATTTCGAGGTAACCACGTTTGTGGCTTCCAGCTGTCTGCATGCTCCTTCAAAAAGCCCCAGCACACCCTACTGGAAAAAAGTTAATAGAAAATACAAATAGAACCATAGACTAAATATTCTGACACAAGTCGTAAACATCCAAGAAGATGAAAGCTATATATGTATATATATATGTATATATATATATATACTGAGGGGATAAAACCTATTAGCTTACATTACATAGCATCTGTATTCATCTTCTTTGCCAACTTGCTTGGAAGTAATTCCTGGGCAGCCTGTCTGGTGTCAAATCTTATCTCCCGTGCCAGACTTGTCTGCTGTTTTGTAATTAATAAGGCTTTGATAGCTGATGGATCTTAATAGGTCTGCAGGAGAGCTGTTCAGCTAGATCTGACTTTGAAGTGGAATAAGAGAGTCTTTTGGGACATATGAAACACAACAAATAGTTCTCAGGTTTATAACAATCTTTTTGAAACGTGACTCTGTTTTAATATTTCCTGCAGTATTTCACTGTTTAAAGATTAAGGCAGATTTTGATGTACGAGAAAAGCCTCTGAAGGTTGCTGGTTATCACTAGCGCTAAATGTATAACCCGGTAAACTATTCAATTGTGGTGCTAGGACTCCATGATTTGGAAATTAAAAAATGGAGAACCCATATGATATGAACAGTTTATTTTAATCCCAGACCAAAACCTCATCAAGAGTCTTTTTAATTATCAGAAAGTCTTCCAGGGGGTGGCAAGTGTTCCAGGACTGGGACATCAAACTACTTAATCAGACGAACGCCAGTTTTTTTTAATGAGATTTTCTAGTTTTCCTTTCGATTTTTTCAATTTCCTCATGAACCTCTTATCAATTAGAAAAATGTTTCACATTCTGTGGAACACAGTTTTTTGCTGTTATAGTGTCACTGTTGTCATTCCCTCTTCCATATTTTACATTTTTGGTATTTTATATTTTGGGTAGCCAACCGAATTAGTGTGTTTTTCAAGTTTGCTAATAAAACTTTGAAATTCTAAATGCATCATTGATAATTATAATATGTCTCAATCAGCACCCTCCAAATAGTTATGTGCTGTTACCAGATGTTTTTTTTTTTTTTCAGGTAAGTTAAGATGCGCCGTTTGCCCCATTAGACTGTCTCATGGTCTTATACTCAAAACCACTTCTCCAACAAAGTTCCATCAGCAATGAAGTGACCCATTATGAGACATATTAAAGGGTATCATAGCGTGATATTGTTTATTTAAAATATGGTATAAAAACAGTAATGTAGACAATTTTGGCTTATCGCAATACCAATCATCTGAATTTGGAGTTCACCCACACTTCAGATCCGGTCAGTATTGATTATCTGGATTTGACTTTGGAGGGATGTGTGGATAGTGAAATAATGGAATAGTCTCTACCAGAACCTACAGGAAACAGTGTGCAGGTAACTCACTTCTGCTGGCATCGAGTTGTCATCCAGCGCATACAGTGCGGGCATTGCCAACAGGTGAGTTAATTTGAGGAAGGAGACATTTTTCCTCTGATAATGATTTTGCTAATGAATGTAACATTATTTCCAGTAGGTTGAGAGAATGAGGATATAGCGGACATTTAATAGATAGAGGCAGAAGGTTTTAGAAAGTAGAGAGCGTGGTGATCTGATTGGGAACTCCTCTTCTATCAGTAAGAAGGCACAGTCCAGTGGGAGTGGAAGGGTTCACTTTGTGACCACTTACTCACAACAATACAACCAGATTGTCTCTATCATAAAACAGTGCCTCCCTGTCCTTTATGCAGACAAAACTTTGCATGATATTTTAAGACAGGGATGCAGTTTTTCTAGTAAGAAAACTACTACTTTGGGTACTATGCTTTCCCCCTCTCTATTTCGTTCCACTTCCCCTTCCATTTCATGGTTGGGGACAGTGGGCTCCTATCCCTGTGGTTATAACACCTGTAAACAGTGTAAAAGACACAGAACAAGCAAGTCCGTTATTTTTTTAATCAACAGGTAGAACATATCCAGTTAAAAGTTTTATAAATTGTAATTCAAAGATGATTGTCTACCTAATTGATTGCAGTACTTGTAGAATACATTATATGGGATGCACTATCCGCAATCTACGTATTAGAATATCAATGACACTCTAAATAGCAAATGCAAAAAATATTTCTAATGTGTCTAAACATTTTAGAACAGTCCATGGTGATAATCTGGAGTCTTTTTCTTTTTTGAATACACAGATTGAATACTTGGTAGAATGGATGTGAACTTATTTTTAAAATAATATCATTTGATTACACAGGGGGTTAATAATTGTTTGCCCTAGAGTTTCCAGTCTGTGCTTCCATTTTCCCCTCCATTTTTCTCTGGTTCTACCAACCTCACATGATTTTAATTGTTAAATGATTTTAAATTGGATTGTATCGCCCCCTTTTCTGGAGGAATGGATACTTTTTCCTATATAAACTTGATTCTATTTTAAATCTGTATGCTACGAGGAAGGCTTTTGCCGAACATGTTAGCATTTTGATGTTGCACTGCTGTTTGTGCTCAATAAGGATTTAAGCAATTAAGTTGCCAGATTTCCTTTTGAAGTCTTATAAAAACAGTAGTCCTGAGTGACATCACTTCCGGGTGAGATCCAGAATGAGGATTGGAGCCCACGCCGGCTTTATGCCCAACTAGAGATATCATTGCCGGTTCCCATACAGGCTGTACATGCTAGTGCCAGTATATAGGCACCCTGCCACCAGAGTGCAATTACATCTACTGTTTTTTTTTTTACCATATTTGAAATAAACAATATCACCCTATGATACCCTTTAATATGTTTCCTAATGGGTCACTGCATTGCTGATAAAACTTTTTTGAAGAAGCGGTTTGGAGTATAGGACCATGAGACATCAGCTTAAGGGGGGAAACTGCACATCTTGACTTACCTGTAAAAAGGTGGTCAAAAATGTCTAGTGAGTTCTCAATCACAATTTTGGGCACAAGAGGTGCAGAAGTCTTTCACATATTGAAAATCTCACAGTGTTGGGAACACTGGGCCAGATTCATGTACAATTCCGGCGGCGTAACGTATCCCATTTACATTACACCGCTGCAAGTTTTCAGCGCAAGTGCTTGATTCACAAAGCACTTGCCTGTAAACTTGCGGCGGCGTAGCGTAAATCCGTCCGGCGCAAGCCCGCCTAATTCAAATGGGGTGTGTATCATTTAAATTAGGCGCGTTCCCGCGCCGAACGTACTGTGCATGCTCCGTTTTGAAATTTCCCGCCGTGCTTTGTGCGAAATGACGTCGCACCGACGTAATTTTTTGAACGGCGACGTGCGTTACGTCCTTTCCTATTCCCGGACGACTTACGCAAAAAAAAAAATTCAAAATTCGACGAGGGAACGACGGCCATACTTTAACATGGCTGGTCTAAATATAAGGCATGAAATAGCAGCCGTAACTTTACGACGGGAAAAGCCGACTAGCGACGACGTAAGAGAATGCGACGAGCGCGCGTAGCTTCGTGGATCGCCGTAAACAGCAAATTAGCATACCCGATGCGGAAAACAACGCAAACTCCACCCAGCGGGCGCCGAAGTATTACACCTACGATCCGAAGGCGTACAAAGCCGTACACCTGTCGGATCGATGCCAGAAGCCGTTGTATCTTGGTTTGAGAATTCAAACTAAAGATACGACGCGGCAAATTTGAAAATACGCCGGAGTATCAGTAGATACGCCGGCATATTTCGACTGTGAATCTGGCCCACTGTCTCTATATGGACTATTTGTTGAACTTCTATTACATTTTTTTATTTGTTTTCTTATTGCACATATGGTTGTTATTATGTGTATGATTCACTTATACATATTTTTTCTTTTGAAAAGTCTATGGCGTGTGAACACACCCAAAAAGCTCCACCCGGTGCAGAAAAAATGTGCAAACACATAAAGAGTGTTCACAAAAACGTGCAGATGGGTGCAACGTCAAGTGGTCCTCCTGTGAAGAAGAGACCCAAAAACCCTGATCCCCAGGGTGTTAGGCTCCAGACGGAGACTAAGGTACTGTAGTCTGAGCAACAGAAGCCGACATGGACCCAACTTTCTTGGAGGGACTGCCGAAAAAGAACCTTCCCAGTACTAGGTGGGGCTCCCCCAAAGGGAGACCCCATGAGAGCAGGTGAACTAAGCCAGAAGGCCATGTCAACCCACTCCCAAGACGTTCAGGGCTGGCCCGAGGATCGGCACCCTAATAGTCACACAGTGAACAAAGTGTGCACAAACAAAAATAACACAAAAACGTGACAAACATAGGCTTAAATAAAAGAAAGTGGGGGAAAGGGATAGTGGAGAGGAGAGTGAAAGAAGTGGTCATTGTGTTCTACAATGACCAGGCCCTCCGGCCAGGAATAAAAAATTTCTCCGGTCCTAGCCAAAAGGCCCGGCCCAGGAGGCAGGTGCTAAAAAAAAAGCGTGTAGCTGGTGCAGTGACCCTGGTATCTTTAAATCAAAGTGACCCTCACTCACAGTGATTCTCAGATACCCCTGGACTGCCACTCCAGGGACACATGCAGCATAGGCTTTTCGTTCCAAATCCAACCCCTTATACATATAGTTACAGTATGTGTATGATTCATAATTTTTATGAGTTAGTGCCTTCCTTGTCATTCTTACATCTATATGGAAACCAGCAGTTCCAATTTAGGGAGAGCAACTCTCAGCTATATTCCAGCTGTTTTATGTGTGTTTTGAGGGTGCCATACGTTGAATATTTTTTAATTTGACCAAGTTAACTACCTGTTTTGCCCTAGGACAAATTTTACTGCTACTGCCTAGGAAAAATTTGTTTTCAAATAAAGGAAAAGTATAAAACAATCGATTGCAAATATGTGGCGTTTTGGGGATTTTTACAGTAGATGTAAACCCAAACGAGATGGAAATATTTTTTTTCAGATAAAGGAAAAGTATAAAACAATTGATTGCAAATATGTGGCGTTTTTGGGATTTTTACAGTAGATGTAAACCCAAACGAGATAAACTTGTTTGCTAAAGCACTGTGTATCATGAACAATGCCCATTACACTGGATTTACCTATATCCCACGCTAGGTCTATGGATGATTTATAATAAAGCTCCTTTCCCCTTTAAGTCCCCTTGCTTGCCTAATCTTGTGACCAGCTCCATCTTTAGCTCCCAAACAGAGCATACCCCATGGATGTATCCCTATGCTTGTGTCTGCATTTACTTTATAATAGCATTTGTTGCACGTTGTGTTTGTTCTGGTTGAGATAATTATGGCTGTCTCCTGAAAAAAGTGGACTCTGTTCTACGAAACATGTAGAGATTTCAGCCCTATGTATATCAGCTTGACAGCATCTATAATATTGTGCCTATTCAAAGAATCCATACTAATATGCGTGTACAGTGCCTGCCGCAGAGAATGTGTTTTTAGCACGACGGCATCGCGCTGATTCTCGGCGACAGGGTGCCGACATCTCGCACTCGCTGGAATAGTAAAAGCACATTCCAGCAAGCATGTCATAGAAGTGACGGGAGATCCGACTTGGATTCCCGCCAATTCTACACGTGTGCGGCGTTTGGTATGAATCCTGAGGGGGAACTCTCCGCCGGATTTTAAATAAAAATCCGGCATGGGTTCCCCCCTCAGGAGCATACCGGGCCCTTAGGTCTGGTATGGGTTGTAAGGAGACCCCCCCCTACGCCGAAAAACGGCGTAGGGGGTCCCCCTACAATCCATACCAGACCCGTATCCAAAGCACGCTACCCGGCCGGCCAGGAAAGGAGTGGGGACGAGCGAGTCCCCCCCCTCCTGAGCCGTACCGGGCTGCATGCCCTCAACATGGGGGGGTTGGGTGCTCTGGGGCAGGGGGGCGCACTGCGGCCCCCCTACCCCAGAGCACCCTGTCCCCATGTTGATGAGGACAGGGCCCCTTCCCGACAACCCTGGCCGTTGGTTGTCGGGGTATGCGGCGGGAGGCTTATCGGAATCTGGGAGCCCCCTTTAATAAGGGGGCCCCCAGATACCGGCCCCCCACCCTAAGTGAATGGATATGGGGTACATCGTACCCCTACCCATTCACCTGGAGGCAAAAAGTTAAAGTTAATAAACACGACACAAGGGTTTTTAAAATAATTTATTAGTCTGCTCCAGAGGCCCCCCTGTCTTCTTTATTAGCTCTTTCACCAGGGGGGGCTTCTTCTTTGACGTCTTCGGGTGGGGGCCGCTCTTCTTCGCCGCCGTCTGGTTCTCTTCCACCGCCGGGGGGGGTCGCTTTTATAAAAGCGTCCCCCCGGCGGGTTTCCTCCGACGTCTTCGGCGGGGGGTGGTGTGCTTCTTCTTCCGCTATCCGGGGGTCTTCTCCGCTCTCCGGGGGTCTTCTTCTATGTTCGCCGCTCTCCGCTGTTGACTCGGCGCACCCCGGTTCTTCCTCCCGCTGTCCGGTGCCTTCTCCTTCAGCGCTGAACGTCTTCTTCTTCTTCTTCTGTGCTGTGACGTCCTCTTCTTCTTCTTCTCTTCTCCCGATGTTGACACATCGCCTCTTCTCGCTGCAATGACGGGTGCGCGGCTTGCATCTGACTTATATAGGCCTCACAGTCCCATCATGCTCCGGTACCTACCCACATGGGTAGGTATCACATGGGTAGGTGCGGAGCATGATGGGACTGTGAGGCCTATATAAGTAAGATGCAAGCCACGCACCTGTCATTGCAGCGAGAAGAGGCGACGTGTCAACATCGGGAGAAGAGAAGAAGAAGACGACGTCACAGCACAGAAGAAGAAGAAGACGTTCAGCGCTGAAGGAGAAGGCACCGGACAGCGGGAGGAAGAACCGGGGTGCGCCGAGTCAACAGCGGAGAGCGGCGAACATAGAAGAAGACCCCCGGAGAGCGGAGAAGACCCCCCGGACAGCGGAAGAAGAAGCACACCACCCCCCGCCGAAGATGTCGGAGGAAACCCGCCGGGGGGACGCTTTTATAAAAGCGACCCCCCAAGGGTGGAAGAGAACCAGACGGCGGCGAAGAAGAGCGGCCCCCACCCGAAGACGTCAAAGAAGAAGCCCCCCCTGGTGAAAGAGCTAATAAAGAAGACAGGGGGGGCCTCAGGAGCAGACTAATAAATTATTTTAAAAACCCTTCTGTCGTGTTTATTAACTTTAACTTTTTGCCTCCAGGTGAATGGGTAGGGGTACGATGTACCCCATATCCATTCACTTAGGGTGGGGGGCCGGTATCTGGGAGCCCCCTTATTAAAGGGGGCTCCCAGATTCCGATAAGCCTCCCGCCCGCATACCCCGACAACCAACGGCCAGGGTTGTCGGGAAGGGGCTCTGTCCTCATCAACATGGGGACAGGGTGCTCTGGGGTGGGGGGGCCGCAGTGCGCCACCCTGCCCCAGAGCACCCAACCCCCCATGTTGAGGGCATGCAGCCCGGTACGGCTCAGGAGGGGGGGGCGCTCGCTCGCCCCCACTCCTTTTCTGGCCGGCCGGGTAGCATGCTTTGGATACGGGTCTGGTATGGATTGTAGGGGGACCCCTACGCCGTTTTTTCGGCGTAGGGGGGGGTCTCCTTACAACCCATACCAGACCTAAGGGCCCGGTATGCTCCTGAGGGGGGAACCCATGCCGGATTTTTATTTAAAATCCGGCGGAGAGTTCCCCCTCAGGATTCATACCAAACGCCGCACACGTGTAGAATTGGCGGGAATCCAAGTCGGATCTCCCGTCGCTTCTATGACGGCTTTCTCTCCATCGCGGCAAGCCAGCTCGGCGCTGGCTCCTGCGAGGGGGCTCGTAGGTGGTCAATCTCGCCGAGAAAGGGAGCGAGATTGACACAATATCGCGGTCACCCACTGTAGTTCATGTATCTTATTCCGACATATGGTTTGTTTAATATGTCTGGTTTTATTATGGAATACATTTTGTACTTTTTAAGAAACTTGTCATTTAACTTTTTGGGCGTTACTCTTTAAAGTTCCATGGGCAAAACTCTTTTTAGGTTTCTACATTTTGTAAGGGACTGAGTTCCGCCAACATCTTAGTACTTCTGGCCTGCATCACTTTGTTTTGTCATGGATAATTGTCATATTTTTTCCACATAAAATGCTATTTTAAACTTTTTTTATTTCTTTGTGTTCCTATGCTGATATCCTTCAGCCAATCGCTCCATTCTTGGCAGTAAATCATTGCTCTGAACCAGCTTCCTGAGATCGTGGTAGACCATTCCAGTACATTATCTATCAGTGCCTCTGCTTGTGGTTTCAGTCAGGGCTGCGTGACTGATTCGATTTACATCTATTTTAATGCAGATAAGGGAAATTATTCTGGGTAACTTTTGCCATGTGAGTGTTGCTGACAGCTCCAAAGCTGAATGTAACATCTGTATCTTATTTTTATTTATTTTTTTTATCAGAGGAGAGCTATTGATGACAACAAATACAGAACAGGCATGAATGTGGCTTCAAATCTTGTTTTTAGTGTCAGATGACAAAACTCTCTCTTTCTGAAACCCTCTGCTAAATGCTTGTTAAAATATTTTGTAAGGTTTAGGAACTGAGTAATTGGTCTAGAAGAGAGCTATAATTAGTTATTAAGAAATACTGTAGGCTTTGGGTTGATAGGAGATGCAAAGGAATGGGTCATTTTCACATTGCAGAAAATAATATCCTTATGTCTTGACTCACTGCTAAGCCTGGGATTTCAATGATATTATTCATATAATAATTCAATATTTTAATTTGTTTTAGCTATTTAGCTGAAGTCTGCACATTAGGAAAAAAATGTCAATTTTTTTTAAATCTGTGCCATGTTGAAGTTGCTACGGTAACAAAGGAGCCTGTGTTTTGGATATATTAGCATATTTTGACCGTGAAATAGGGAGGGTGAAACATGAAAAATGCTAGCTTTTCTCACAGATAAATAGAAAACCTGGCTTTTTATGTGCTTACTGTGATATTTATTTGAATAAAATTGCTCACTTACAAATCAGCATGCACAGTCTTTCATACACAATTTTTGCAAGGGATAAACCTTGCATGAAGTCCCTGCTCCATGGCAAAGCTTATGTGATGAAACAACAGGACTATTTATCAACAAAGGTGCAGATTTATTCTATTCATTATAATTATGCCATTTAATGAGTACATAATTTTTTTCAGGTTCCTTCCCTAGCAAGCCTCATTTAAAAATAAATGTGATTTGAGAAAATATGTTTATCTACAGTGCAGTATTTTATATTTAATTAAGATAAAAGGGCTAGTCCAACCACAAATCTAATTTTGGTTTGCTTAACTTTTTCATTTGCAATGGTCTTCCTCATTGACAGTTTGCATGGTGTCCTGGCAGCTTTGAGGCTCTGGTCTTTGGACTATAGAACAGTGAAGAGATATTACAATTGTTGTGCTTCCTGACCTATAAAAGGTGGTGAAAAGATAAAAAAGAGGATCACCGCTCCAGGTGGGTCGCTATGTAGAGTAGACAATGCACTGACCATGCATGAGATACAAAGAGAGGAAATGGATAGCCGCACTCCAATAACCAAAAAGGTTGTCTTTTTGTTCAAACGAACAGCAAATGCATCACTTCACAAGGTCACAGCAAAGGAACAGGGGAACAGCCGACGTGTTTCGCACTGAGCTAGTGCTTAATCATGGCACGAAGTGATGCATTTGCTGTTCGTTTGAATAAAAAGACAACCTTTTTGGTTATTGGAGTGCGGCTATCCATTTCCTCTCGTGGTGAAACGATAAGTGAAGAGATATGACTTTTGCCTTTGTCTTTGACCTATAAAAGAGTTCAAGAGATACTTCTTTTGCTCTTCTCCTTAACCTATATAAGAGGGTGAAGAGATAACAATTTGTCCTGCTCCTTGGCCTATATAAGAGAGTGAAGAAATGTCTGCTTGACTTATGTAAGAGGATAAGGAGGTACCACTTTGCTCTGCTCCTTGGCCTATATAAGAGGGTGAAGTTATACCACTTTACTCAGTCCCTTGGTCTGTATAAGGTAGATATATATATTGGGCAGTGAGGAGATACCATTTTTAATCTGTTCCTAGGCCTATATAAGGGAGTGTAGAGATACCTCTTTTTTCTGCTCCTTGGCCTATATAAAAGGGTGAAGTGATATCTTTTTTTTCTGCTCCTTGGCCTATATAGGTGTTGAGGAGATGCCACGTTGCTCTGCTTCTTTGCCTATCAAAAGCAGTTAAGAGATATCACAATTGCCCTTCTCCTTGCCCTATACCAATTATGCTCTGCTCCTTGGTCTATATAGGGCAGTGAAGAAATACCACTTTAGCTTTGCTTCATGTATTATTTAAGGACGTGAAGAGATACCACTTTTGGCCTAATTAAGGGGGAGAAGAGATACTACTTTATTCTGCTACTTAGCATAAGGAGGTGAAGAGATACAACTTTTTTCTATGTTCCTTGGCCTATACTGTATAGAGAGGTGAAGAGATACCACTTTCTCTCTATCCCTTTGCATGTATACCAATAATTATTGTTGTGTTGTGCCTTTACATAATCAATTCAAATGTGCAAATATCAAAATTGTGCAATTCCTAATAAAAAACAATATTATGTGCAAAATTATCATAAATAATTTAAATATATAAATAAACAATTAATTCATCAAACATTTTGTGCTGTTTCATAAAATGAATTATATAATGTGCAAACACCACTGATGTGCAAATTAAAGTTCTTCAGCAAACAGACAGACTCTTCTGTGACAAATATGCAAATAACCAAAGTTTATGCTTTATAATAGAGTAAAGTTCATTGCATTATGTGCAAACACCATAGACTGCAAAACTCTTCAGTGAGCAGGCAGACTCATATATGGCCTTATATTTGACTCCACCACCACACATAAAAATACCATCATCTTTTTTTTTATGATTCAATTGTTTGTTAATATATTTAAATTATTTATGATGATTTTACACATGATATGAGTTTTTTTTTCTCCTTTAAATTGCACAATTGCTGTATTTGCACATTTGAATTTTATATTATTACCTTGGCCTAAAAAAGTGGTGAACAGATATCACTCTTGCTCTGCTCTTTGGTCTTTATACGGGGTTGAAATTATACTACTTTTCTCTGCTTTTTGACCTATACAACGGGGCTGAAGATATACCACTTTTCTCTGCTCGTGAAATTTGTCTGTGTGTACTGGAGTCACTCTGACAGAAGCCGGCCGGCTTCTGTCAATGGGGCATGACCAAAAAAGAAGGGGCTACCGATTGGCTTCCAATCAGCGCTCTCAGCCAATGGCTGAGAGCACTGACCGGAGTGTTTTGGTGAAGTGTTCTGTGAGAACGCAATAGAACAGTGGGGAGATCGCTGTACTAATGTCAGATAGTTAGTACAGTGGCTCCTCCTGAGTTGTTTTTTTGTTCGGCCTTTGCGGGGTTGAACAAAATAAATAAATCACTAGTGTGTACTAGGCATAACACTTCCAAAGGGTTTCTATATGCTTTCTTTAAATGTTAATCACCCAGGTTTCCACATAATTTTTACAAACATTCCATGCGCATAAATGATTCTGTTTGCACCAACAGAATTTATGTTTTCATCTATAAACATATGCTACAGAACTGTTCTTTCTAAGCCTATGCTTACTTTCTTTTACATATGGTGGATTTAAAATGATCAATGTGGACATTACTAAAGAATATTTGTTTTCTTTAAAACATTAAGTCACTTCTAATCTGCTAGAAAAGAGCCTTAAGTGTTAATTCTCTGATAAGAAGTCTTCCTCTGGCTTAACTCTTTAATATGTGTTCGTCATAGGATTCAGAAGACATTCTGAAGGGAAAGGGGATTTTGCTGTTTAATACTAATTCTGATTTGGTGCAGATTTGTGTTGATTACTTCTCTATGTTCTTTTCAACAGTTCAGGCACAGCTCAAAACACTGCCAAATCTACTGTATTACTTGATGTGAGGTACAACAGATACAGATTTTTTTTATAAAATTAAAAGAAGAAAGTAGTCTGTGTTTCTTATTGCCGTCGGCCATGTTTCAATGACAGTTCTCTCACTGCAGTATAGTGTAAGAAACCTGGAATATGACTGATTGCTATAGCGAGTACCTCCACTTTTTCTTAATTGCCATTCAGGAAAATAAATAATTATTACTGTTATGAATTTAAGAAGGGTTTATTAATCATAGTACCTAACATTTGTTCATCAGTGACTGGTGTAAAAAGGTTCCTTGTGGAGAATAACACTAATTGGTGCAATAGGAGAGATCATGATGGTGAACTCTATTGTGAGAACAATGCAATAAAGTGTCAAAGACCCTGTCCTGCCACCTTGGATGACCTTGAAGACCCTTGTGTTGACATTCAATAGTGTGGATTAGAGTTTTGTTCAAGGATACCATTCAAAATACCCCTGTGGACCTGTGAGCAGTTTCTACAACTATTGATGCCAGTAAAAGTTGAAAGTGAGACATCAATAGTTCATTAACAACTATTTAATTAAATAGTTAATAAACACAAATTTTAAACAGTATTTATATTTATAGACATATTAAGACAGAATGGGACCCTATGCTTTACTCCCCTCCCCCTCAGTCAATGCTTTGATTGACATTGATCATTTGAGTGACATTGATAAGGCAATGGCATGGCCCAGCCATTAGACATCAACTGTCTACAAGTTCATCCTCCCCTGTGAAGTGACAAGCAGGAGCACAGTTTTGATTTAGTGTATTATACCTCTGGTGTAGTGCAGGAGCGAGGAGGTTGTAGTTGATCCCTTAGACATCCATCATGCCCTTGGCTACAGCCTAGGTTGTCTTGTGAATGATCCAACACCTGTGTGGGTTTACTTATAATAATCAGCTGTTGATACATACATTTTATGATCAGCGCCACCTTCCCTTTTTTATTTATATGTTTATTCATTTATTCTTGTCAGGAAAAATAAGTAATATTTACATACGAATATTATGCAGTCATCTATCCAGCCAGCAGGTCTCATTATCACTACAGTGTTACAAAATCCCTGTTGTTTACAGAGATGATAAAGTCCAGTCAAATAGTCCAACTGAATTCCCAATTATGGGTTGCTTAGCCCCAAGTCATAATTAGACAAAACTGGAAAAGAGAGAACTATTGCTTTGCTGCCTCTTTAAATAATTCATAGTGTTCTGGGAATCCTTTGTCGTGTATTAAATTTATTTTTGTAAAACAAAGAATGTATGCTTTAGGTATAGCAATAAAAAAAAACTGATGTAAAAATTAAGTTTAAAAATTAAAAACATGAAAAAAATATATACAACTGACCCAAAGTGTTTTAAATTATCTTTAACTACTTCCAGCCCAACGGCATCATATGACATCTTTGACTTTAAGTGGGAATATCTGAATGATGCCTGCAGCTACAGGCATCATTCAAATATCCTTGTTTTTAGCCAGCGATTCTGTGGTCACCTGTCATCTCTATGATCGTCGGAGGTCCGGGCCGCGGTTGTAAACAAAGCCACGAACGCGGCTGGTAAGCATGAGATTGTGGATTTTTTTTTCCGATCTCATGCTTTCCAGCCTGGAGGAGAGATTAGAGTCTTATTGACCCTACATCTCTCCATAAAGAGGACCCTTCACGATCGATTCCCTTTTACAAGGTATGTTTACATTCCTTGTAATAGGAATAGGAATAAAAGTGATAATTTTTTTTTAAAAGACAGTGTTAAAATAAAAAAAATATATCATTTAAAACGCCACTGTCCCGGTAGCTCTGCTCACATATGTAAATGCCATTCAAACCACAAATGTGAGGCATCGACGCATGCGTTAGAGCGCAAATAACAAGTAAGGTATCGCCGCGTGCGTTAGAGTGTGAGCAACAATTCTAGCACTAGACCTCTGTAATGCCAAACTGGTAACCTGAACAATTTTTAAAGCGTCACTTATGGAAAGTTTGTCACCATTCCATGAATATGTGCAATTTTAAAGCGTGACATTTTGGGTATCTATTTACTCGGCGTAACATCATCTTTCACATTATACAAAAAAAATTGCGCTAACTTTACTGTTTTGTTATTTTTTTAAATCATGAAAAAAATCATTAGAAAAATTGTTGCGCAAATACCGTACAAGATAAAAAGTTGCAACAACCCCTATTATATTTCCTAGGTTGTCTGCTAAAAAAAAAATATATATATATAATGTTTGGGGGTTCTGAGTAATTTTCTAGGAAAAAAATATAATTTTTACATGTAGGAGAGGAGTGGCAGAATAGGCCCTGTTGATCTTACTTCAACAAACCCGAGTACCCCTTGAACATGTTAGTCAGAAGTAACCCTTTTAGATACAATTATCACTGGTTAAAAAACAATGTTGTATAGTTGTTCTGCAGCATTTACCTGTGTGGTGCTCTCTGTTTCTCATCCCCAATTAGAGTTGTTTGCTACAGTAAACGAGCTACCAACTCCTTTTAAGTCTGTGTCAATGTTTTAAAGACACGATACCAATCAGACACCTAGAAGGGAAGTAGTGTAAACTAGTCATTTATTATATCATCCTTATTACACATTGAGAAAAAGATTAAAAGGGACCCTTCTATTCTGACCTGCATACGACAGCTAACAAAGAACCCAGAATCTCTAAAGCCCCTTTTTAATTCCACAAAGCACACTTACAATAATGTTCCAACAACCTATGGCCCATAAAGGCTGTCCTAACTGTAATGAAACAATGATAGACTAGCAGCACTGACCATTAGAGCATTAAATATATCATTAATTCAGGTACCAAGCCTCTAAAGGCTTTTCTTCGAAGCTGTGCAAGCTAAAGTCCCCACAAAAGCAGGAATAAAGAAAAGAAGGTAATAAAGAATATTGACAATAAGGAGTCAATTGAAAAAGGTCTCTTTTAAGTAATAGTTTTATGCAAGCTAATTAGTGTTCGAGTTACTGTATTTAGCATACTGCTAATTAACCCAGCTGTCCTTATGACGTAATTTTATGGAACCACAATGCAAGCACTCTACATAATGAATATCCACACCTGAGAAAACACTGTATAAAAATAGAAGATTTATGCCTAGATATGTATTTAGGAACAAAGGTTTTTGCTAAGTACATACAGTGAAAGCAGCAATTGTAGATGATTCAGCCTATGCAATGGCTTAAAGTATTCAGGGGCATTAGGTGAATGATAACTGTTATTTGCAGATGTTTACATGATATAATTGTATATACAAAAATCTTAATATGTGGTTGCAACAGATATTTACTCAATATGTCTCAAAACATATATATGCTATGAAAAACAGACATTATTTTTTCCATATTAAAGAGGAAAAGCCTCAATTATATCAAATACAAAGGTTTTATTGTTCACATAGAAAAAAATAAAAGTAATAAAAAACAAACAAATAAAAGCATGATCCCATTGTCACAAGTTAGCCGGCAGTTTCCTGCTTGTGTACTCTTACCTCCTTGCTGCAGGGTTTCTCTGCCTTTATTTCCTTCCCTTCCATCACTTCCTTGCCCGCTTCCTAGTTTGCTTGTCTATATAAGACATGTTTAGTGTAACCCACATTGCCTGAGAAACTTCATAGTTCTCTGAGCTCCTGTTTGCATACCTCTTGTCCATACTGTGTCTGACTACCTGTGTACCAACCCTGTCTTTGTTTACTGTCTGTGCTTGTTCGCTGCCCGCCCTAATCTCGGCTTGTCTTCTGGATTCCTGTTTGCCAGCTGCCTGTACTCTGCACATGCAAATGGTCTCCGCATCCTCAGCTAGGCATACCTGGGGGGCCGCAACCTGGTTCCAGCTTACTGCAAGTCTATCCCTACCATCAGGGGCCCTGGTGAAGAAGTCGGCTGGGGCTTAGACTCCGTGCCCTGGGGAACCCTGAGTTGACAATCTACAAGAGCTCACTACCACAGACTCCTGATTCCCACTGCTAGCAAAGATCCTTCTATTTTCTCACCAATTGTATTGCCTAGGATTAAATATATAGTATATCTTTAAAAAAGTGCCACTGCAAATAATTTTTAAATATATTTTTATTTTTTTTAAATATATTTAAACCTAGAGTGTACCTTTGGTAATAGAATAGTTGGATGCATGTTTCAGTGAGATTGTTTTTTTTTTCATGTGCTCATTGTTCCCTACCATTCCATTACAAAAAGAAGTAGGACCCTTGGCACCTGTCAACTGTTGTGGACATAAGAGAAACAAACCCCATCTTCACTTTTCATAATATGTTCATTAAGGGTCAATGGGCCCAGTTTACTAATATGAATTGCACAAGAGCAGGGAGAAATAGCTAAAAGTTGATAAACATGCATAAGTTATGGGTTCAAATTAGCATACAAATGTTGACACAACCAGTGAACAAGATCTTAAATTATAACTTAAAGTCAAAACTTTGGATAGTGTAGAGAAGAATTAGAACACTTATTAGTTTTTTTTTGATACCTGTGTCCCTATTAAGGAGATTCATCCTCTCTATTTGTCCTGTTTATCCTTATCATTGACAGTGAAAATAAAACAACATTTTGGGTTGATCGAAGAAAAGTAATAGAGGGATAAATCTTCCAATGGGAACATTAGTTCTGGTGACCTGGGGAGGCCCAAGAGATTCCCTTAATTTGCAAGGATTTCCTCTCACTTTATGTTTTAGCTATGGGGCAGGAAGTGAACGTTAATCTCCCCAATGGTACATAGATGCCAATAATAATAGTAATAATAATAATAATAATAATAATAATAATAATAATAATAATAATAATAATAATAATGGTCTTGAAATATCTTACGCTGCTTGTTTTGCTTTATATGCAGATAATCTTTACCTAAGTAATACTGCTGTAAGAAAAACATGGGCTCCATTTGGTAAAGCAGATTGCATGTGGTATTTACTGTAGATGTTCTGACAGATTTTTCCAAAATATTGCATGCAATGCTGAAAATTTTATTTCACTATCCATTTATGCAGTATTTATCCCCAACAATCTAAATTGCCCAGTAAATACTGTATAAAATGTTGTTGCACTAAATTAACTAAAATAAATAAATAAATAAATAACTGCATATGTTAAATAAGTAGTCGCCGTGTTCTTAACAACCATGATTTATCTGCTAAAAAGCATTCATGGACAGCCGTACACCAAAATTAACCTAAAAAGGTAGCCTTTATTGGTGTAAAAAGGATAAAAAGCACTACAAAACACAGCACAGCAAGCAGTGGGGTAAAAATCTGACGCGTTTCGCACAAACAATCAGTGCTTAGTCATAGCTGATTTATCTGCTGTCTCATTCACTGCTAACAGCAGAATGTAAATAAGTGATGGCATTAAAAAAAAAAAAACAGTGTGGAGGTCTCCTCAAATCCATTTTAGGCCCTTTGGTTCTGTTATGGATTTTGAGAGGAACCCAATGGCAATTTTTTCAAAAAAAAGGCATGGGATCCCCCTCAAAATCCATACCAGACACTTATCTGAGCATGCAGGCCAAGAAAAAGGGAGGACGAACGAGCGCCCCCTTTCTGAAGGAAAATTGCAAGGAATCACCCCAAAGCACCTTGTCCCCATGTTGATGAAGACAAGGGCCTCTTCCCCACAACCCTGGTCCGGTAGGGGTGCTGAATATAATCGTTGCATCGTGTGACCCCAATAATCGATGTTGGGTGACGTCATCCCGACTTGCCCCACCCCTCCCGGGAGAGCGCTCTGAGCGTGTCTATTAAAATACCCGTTTTGTAATACATGTGGTTATAATCCATTAAGTGGCCACCGCTGCATGTGCTTTTTAAAATATACAGTGTTTCATACCTGAATTTCTGTCTGTATACAGTGTATATTCCGCTCATGTGACTGTTCGTTCCGGGCAGCCTCTCACCTCCCACGTCTCTCCTGGTGTCAGCCCCGCCCGCCTCTCTCCTGATCTGATAGCTACTGTCAGTGGGCGGGGCTGAGAACTCCCACTGATGTCAGGAGAGAGGAGAACGAGAGACGAGAGGTGAGAAGCGGGCCGGACCGGACAGAGTCACATGTGCGGAATATACAGAGTATACACAGACAGAAATGCAGGTATGAGAAGCTGCATATATTTTAAAAATCACATACAGCGGTGGCCACTTAATGGATTATAATGGCATGTATTACAAAACGGGTATTCTAACAGCAGTATGATTTCTCCTCCTACACGTGCTCTGTGTTGACATTTCCCTGGGCTCCCAATTTTAGCAAATTCCATTGTGTGCTGGAATGTGCAAACTTGGGAGCCCAGGGAAATTTCAACACAGAGCCAGTACAGGGAACTTGCTGTGGATTCTAATCCCTCCTGACCTCCCATCAGCCACATGTGTGAATTCCTGTACCCTGTAGTGCACTGGATTATTGCACTTTTTAAAGCGGAGTTCCACCATTTTTTAGTTTAGTAAAGGTCAGCAGCTACAAAAAGTGTAGCTGGTGACTTTTATTAAACCGACACTTACCTGTCCAGCGATACGGCCACACAGAGCCCCGTACCTTTACCCGCTCCTCTCCTTGATGCCATCATATCTACTGTAGGCACCAGGCCTTGATAGCTTACGGCTTCATGGTCAGGCGCACACTGTGATCTGCCATTGGTCAGCCAATCTTCTGGGACCAGTGTTGTGTCCCAGAAGATGGAGGAATCACCTAGGTGGCCGGGACAGGAAGTCCCTCTTAAAAGAGGACACCCTCCCCCCAAAAACATGACATGCCAAATGTGGCATGTCAGGGGGCGAGGAGTGCTTAAAGCGGAAGTTCGACTTTTGGATGGAACTCCACTTTAAGGGAGTGAGGTTATTTTTATTTAAAAGCAGAGTTCAGTAAATAAAAAAAAATGTATCTTCTGACTTTTAATAAAAAGACACTCACCTGTCCCACAATCCAGCGACATGGCCACTCAAACCCTCCATTCTGTCCACGGCGCTGGCAATACTACTGTGGGCATCCAGCTGTGACAGCTTGCAGCTTCGCAGCCAGGTGCGCATGTCTCACTGCACTGTCCTGCATAGCCGGGCAATCTTCTGGGACCTGTGATGTGTCTCAGAAGATTGCAGGGAGGAAGGGCCTCCTAGGCGGCCAAAGCAGAAGTGAGAGCTCGTTCTTAATCGTGATGCATCGTGATGCATCGCGATGCATCGTGGAATCGAAACGTTGACCAGATAATCGTAATCGAATAGTAAGACCAGTGAAGATGAGTAAATTATCAGAATCTGGAAGTCCCCTTAGCCCCCATAGGACCCTTACTCCTTCACCAAAAAATATTAAAGAAAATAATAACCCAGAGACAGTTTTAGAGAAGTCCTGTATTCAAAAAAAGAAAAAACAAATAATAAATGTCTCCCAAAGTAGATCCAACATCAATCATGATGAATGACGGCCAAGAACCTGCTTGGGAAAAAAGACCTGACCCACACCGACACTTGGCTCCCGCCAAATGACAGGTCCTCTGCCTACCCGACATTAATTGAACTAAGAGATGGGGCCACCCAATGACGTCACCGGATGCCCATGTTGCCTTATGACATTGACTGGGGTATGCTGGGGGGGTGAGGGTCACTCTGTGGTGTAATCGGGTGTCCCTGCCCCTTAGTTTGTTAAGTGGCGGGTAGGCGGCAGAGCTGCCATTCAGCAGGAGTGAAGCATCTCGGCGTATGTTTTTTTTTGTGTGGGTTGGCGACTGGCTTTCATCATGATTCACATTGGATCTACTTATGGTGTAGTTCAGGAGAGGGCGGTGCTTGACCCCCACATTGTTTTTTAAAAAATATCTGGAAATTTTTGTTTACAATCTGCTTTTAGCTAGAGTCATGGTTGTTAAGGACAAAGCAGCCAATGGCTTCTTAACCACTTCAATACAGGGCACTTATACACCTTCCTGCCCATACCAATTTTCAGCTTTCATCGCTGTCGCACTTTGAATGACAATTGCGCGGTCATGCTACACTGTACCTAAAATACATTTTTATCATTTTGTTCCCACAAATAGAGATTTATTTTGGTAGTATTTGTGGATTTTTATTTTCTGCTAGACAGGTAAAACAAATTTAGAAATAAAAACGTTTTTGATTTTTTTTTGTTACAAAACTTTGTAAATAAGTATGTTTTCTCCTTTACTGATGGGCACTGATGTGGCTGCACTGACAGGCACTAAAAAGGTGGCACTAATGGGCACAGATGAGGTGGGACTGATGGGCACTGATATGCGGCACTGATGGGCACTGATAGGCGGCACTGATGGACACACATAGGTGGCACTAATGGGCACACATAGGTGGCACTGATGGGCACTTAAAAGGAAGCACTGATGGGCATCGATAGGCAGCACTGATGGGCACCAATAGGCGGCATGGATAGGCACTGATAGGCGGCATGGATGGGTGTGGATGGGCACTGATAGGTGGCACTGATGTACACTGATGGATGGTACTGATGGGCATCACTGATTGGTAGGCATTATTGTTTGGCACTGATTGGAATCAATTGTGGGAACTGATTGGCATCCCTGGTGGCCATGGGTGGCATACCTGGTGGTGATTAGTGGTGGGCATCCCTGTTCCTAGTAAAGCCCCTGGTGGTCCAATGGGGGCATCCTCGGGGGGCTGCGCTGATAATCAATCAGCAAAGACCCCCCCTGTCAGAGGAGAAGCTAATCGGCTCTCCTCTACTCACGTCTGACCGATAAACGGCTTTTCCTGTTTACACTGTGATCAGCCGTGATTAGACACGGCTGATCCCGTTGTAAAGAGTCTTAGTCAGAGACTCTTTACCTATATCCGAGTTGCGGTGTGTCAGACTGACACGCCAACTCAAAGAATCCCTGTCTCTTGAAGAAGGATACTGTAGTATTAATCTCTGAATATACCTGTCTGTGGTGCAGACCAATCTCAGTCAGTGTTAACTATTATTCAATATACAGTATGGTTTAACCCTCCTGGCGGTATCCCCGAGCGTGACTCGGGGTGGATTTTTTAGGCTGAAATCGGTAACCCCGAGTCACGCTCGGTGTAGCTATGCAGAGCCTGCAGCACGCACTGGCTTACCTTGTTCCTGGATCCAGCGATGCCACCGCGCTGTGTGAGCGAGCGGGACCTCGCTCGATTCACACAGTGTCCTCCTGTGCCGCCGATCTCCGTTCCCTGCGACGTTACGATGCACAGGGGCAGAGAGCGGTGCCAAATTCAAAAAGGTAAACAAACACTATACATACAGTATACTGTAATCTTATAGATTACAGTACTGTATGTAAAAAAACACACACCCCTTGTCCCTAGTGGTCTGCCCAGTGCCCTACATGTTCTTTTATATAATAAAAACGTTTCTTTCTCCCTGCAAACTGTAGATTGTCCATAGCAACCAAAAGTGTCCCTTTATGTCAAAAATGGTTTTAGATCAGCTAGAAAACAACGATAATAAATTATAATCACTTGCAGAATTGAGCGATAGCGATTTGTGGGGAAATTTGTCATAAAAAAAAAAAATGACAGCAACAATTCTGCAACTGAGCAAATTTCAGTGATTTTGAGTTGATTACATTATTGAATATTTTTTATTAGAATTATATTATTATTTGTTATAATTATTTATAATTATTTATTATATTATAATTTATAATTTTGTTTTTAAAAAAATGTCATACCCGGGATGCCTATTAGACTCTGGTTTGGTCAGATTTAAGTGAGTTATTCCTAAATATTACAGGCCTACAATGAAACATGCCAAATTTCCTTGCAAATAATGGTAGCGCTTTTAGCATCTTTTTTCTGAAAGAATCATACCGCCAGGGAGGTTAATAATGAAAAGGTAAAAGTGGTGCAAATAAAATATTTACAGAATATTTACAGAAAAAGGGTGTTACAAAAAAAACCCAGAAAGACAACAAGGCCACATAGAAATAAAAAGGAGCTGAGAATGAGAATACTTAACAATGTCCTGGTTTGCAGAGCCCAATGAATCAGCAAAAACGGTTCAGTGGCTTTCTCAAATCCGGTTAAGTGTTCCTTGGTTTGATTTTATTCCACTTGGTTGCATTCCACTTTTCTTTATGTCAAGGGGGGTGTTGGCAGAGACCATCTGGCCAATCATCCAGTCTAAGGGACCATCTGGTCAATCATCCGGTCTAAGGGGTGGTTGCTGGGATCATGTCACCACTTTTATGACCAAGTCTCAGATACAGTTTTATATAAGTATTAATATCTCTGATTATCTACAAGTTATGCAGCGTACACACGATCAGTCAAACCGATGAGAGCGGTCTGATGGACCGTTTTCATCGGTTAACCGATGAAGCTGACTGATGGTCAGTCGTGCCTACACACCATCGGTTAAAAAAACGATTGTGTCAGAACGCGGTGACGTAAAACACAACGACGTGCTGAAAAAAACAAAGTTCAATGCTTCCAAGCATGCGTCGACTTGATTCTGAGCATGCCTGGATTTTTAACCGATGGGCGTGTCTACAAACAATCGTTTTTTTTTCTATCGGTTAGGTATCCATTGGTTAAATTTAAAACAAGATTGTTTTTTTTTTAACCTATGGATAAATAACCGATGGGGCCCACACATGATCGGTTTGGTCCGATGAAAACGGTCCATCAGACCGATCTCATCGGTTTGACCGATCGTGTGTACGCAGCATCACAGTCTGCTAACCTGCATATTATTGCCTCGCATGAAATTAGCTTTGAAATGGATATTAAGATGGCAGGTTTCAGATATTTACTTTACCTAGCAGGTTTATTGGGCCAGATCCTCAAAAGAGATACGCAGGCGGATCTGCTGTTCCGCCTGCGTATCCCTGTTTCTATCTTTGGAACTGATCCACAGAATCAGTTTCCAAGAGATAGACAGAAGATCCGGCAGGTGTAATAGTTTTACACTGCCGGATCTTAAGATGCAGTACCGCGACCGCCGCTGGGGGCATTCATCGTCGAAATTACGCGTCGGGTATGCTAATGAGGAGTTACGTCGATCCTCAAAGCTTTTTCGCGTTCGCTACGTCGCCGCTACGTTAGTTTCCCGTCACTTAGTTACACTTTTGTAAAGCAGCCCTACTTTTACACAGCAGGCGTACTGCTGTGTAAAGTATGGCCGTCCTTCCCGCGTCTAATTTTTTAATTTTACGTCGATTGCGTAAGCCGTACGGGAATAAGGAAATACGCTACGTACCGCGCCGATCAAAAAATGACGTCACGTCGCGCAAAGCACGTCGGGAAATTTGCGTCACAGGCATGCGCAGTACGTCCGGCGCGGGAGCGCACCTAATTTAAATGGGACTCGCCCCATTAGATTAGGAACGCCTTGCGCTGGACGGATTTGAGTTACACCGCCGCAAATTTCCAGGTAAGTGTGTTGTGGATCGATACCTAACTTAGGAAATTTGCGGCAGTGTAACTTAAATCTGTTAAGTTACGTTGCGCTGCGGGGCTGTGAATCTGGCCCATTGTGTCTCATTGGCTCCCCATCTTGCTTAAGATGGGGGTGTTTGAACTCAGAATGTTATAAATTAGCCGAGGAAAGTGAATAAGTCCTTACTATGGTTGTGCTGTTTTTATCCCATGAAATAAATATACATAGGTTTTAGAGCCTTGGCTGATAACAATCTATCAGGAATGTGTATTGGTTATTTCCCTCTGGTAACTTAGGCTTGCAGAGTCTGACATTTTTAATAGGTTTTCTAGACTGTAGTGTGTATTGGTTGATGGAAAGGGTCTGTGTGTGTCTGATCAATGGACTGATAAGAAGGTCCTAGTATCAGTTAACAGTTTGTGTATTATATAAACTGCAAGAAATAGGAGGAGAGGTCCACGTGGCTATGCCTTCTTATGACAAAATGGTATGGAAAACTTTTGACGTCCACAAAATGGCTGCTACACACACAGTTATTCGTGTGCCCAGTACGCATGACCATTACACTTATATCTATTCTTCCTCCACTATGGCTCCAATGTTTCTATAGTGGTGCTTCAACTTAGCTGTTGACAGACTCCCAGTGTGGTTTGGGCTACAATGGGTCCCCTCCCAATAGCAACATTTACCACTTTTGTTGTGATGGGGTACTAGCATGTGATTGTGTGATACCTAGATGCTCTTGCACCTGGATGTACCCTAAATGCCATGATGTGTACTCCCCTATGCTCAAAGTTCTTTTATTTTTCTGTGCATTGTGTATGTAAAATATTTTCAATAAAAATTTATTAAAAGAGAAATAGATAACATGTCAGGTTTTTTATGCCTTTGACTTTCTCACTCCACTAAAAATGTGTTTTTTGTTTTTAAGTTTTCTCATTACTTTCTGCCATGGGATTGTTTTATACAGCAATGTAATATCTAAAAAGCCTAGAATTCAGCTTTATCCATAGTACATGTTTTCTCTTTCCTTAAATTTTTTATAACATTTTATTATTTGATATATGCATTTTGCTCGGAAAAGTCACATTTAAAAACTCAAATCTAGACATTAGCCATAGATGTTCATCTCTAAATCCAGTTCTTCATGTCATCGCATAGAGCCAAATTTAATGAAATCACTTTCTCACTGTCAGAGCTATTGGCTTGGCTTTAGATAACAGCCCTAGTTGTTTTTGTTAATCGGACATGAAAATATTAAATTTGTATTTTACCAAACCCACACTTGGAACGCTCTGCCAGTCAATTTGTAATCTTTGATTTCACTTTACAGAAGAAGTATTTAATATTTTTTATGTTAGACATTCAAAGCCGGTTCACACTGGGACTTCGGGGGCGACTCGGCAAGGCGTCCTGAAGACTACTTCAGAGGCGACTTGCAAAATGACTTCTGTGTAGATGCAAGTCGCCCCGAGTCGCCCCCAAAGTCATACAAGAACCTTTTTCTAAGTCGGAGCGATTTGCGTTGCTCCTATTAGAACGGTTCTTTTGACTAGAATGGGACGCGACTTGTCAGGCAGCTGAGTCGTCTGACGAGTTGCCCCAGTGTGAACCGGCTCAAAATAGGCCTATTTATCAATGTTTTCCTCGAAGATTCACTAATATTTCACCAACGATTCAGTCTGAATATGTGTGACTCTTATGTGAAATAATTTCCTGTAATTTACTATAATGACACCTACTGTAGCAATCAACCAGCATTCATTTGTCATTCAGTTGGCCTTAGTAAACTGAGGTGTACTGGTTACTTAGTTTAATTTACAATGAGATTCTTATGGTCATTAACATTTCTAAAGTTTAACACATGAGTGTTATGTCATACATTGTAGTGATTGTAAACCCTTATATATACCCAAATAAAGTGACTACTCTTACATGATACACACACATATGAAACAAATCCTACATAAGTTGTACCCATTTATCTCCAGCCATCTCTTTTCTACATCAATTTAAAGTGCAGAATATACACAGCTTTTCTAAACTTCCAGAGGCAGGGGTCAGGGAGCTGATGTCATACAATGCAAAGCATAGAGAAGAGATCTGAGTGTAATCTGAGATGTTAGTGGAGGTAATGGATACACCTCCTCTACACAATATCATAGAGAAACATGCAGTTGAAGCTTTCAATCACCTTCTGTGTGCTGGAGGAGGGATGAGGCCCTTTCCTGAGATTCTGTAGTGTCGGGATAATTTGTCCGAAGTGACTAATGCACATAGTAGAGGGAAGAGAGATGAGACAGAAATCCCACTCAATATTTTGGATTGAGGCTAGTCCAGACAATAGAGGGACATGCTCTGTTCATTTTTTCATTTCAGAGGTTTACAAACACTTTAACCTGCATTTTGTTAAGGCAAACCATGCAATATTATTGCAACAATCCAAAAATGATATTTTTGCAATTTACAAAACAGTGAAACATACATATGGTCATTTTCATTTGACTTCCTTAGAAGCAAATATGCAGTGTCTTGGTGCATTGTAAGAAAATATACAGGAATACTTTAAAATGCCTGTAAAATGTGTGTACATTCATACATGCATTTTAAATGTGTTTTCAATGCTGACCATGTAACCTAAGTAGTAATGAAATAGAAATGCATGGTTTAAAAAACATATAGAAAATGCATAGAAAACCTATCATGGTGTATCTCAAATATATCAGAACATACAAATATTATTTTTTCTGTTGATGCAAGCAATTTGTTGTTTAAGAAATATAAATGAGCCCTCAACCAGTTTTTAATCCTTCTTTTAAAACAATGCTAGCAATGTCTTTCAGTCTTCATTGTGCTTTAGTCACTTTTTTTAAAAACATTTTTATCCATTATCAAAAACTAGGAAAAAGAAAAAGGATTAAAAATGCAATGAAAACAGAATTACTGTTTTTTTTATTTGTGCCCTTTTAACTCCAGCATAAAAAGCTGAAAACCAGTAGGATAAAAATGGCAACATGTATTTTTTAACACAGGAAAGAAAATGTAATTCTATAGGTGGACAAATGGGTAAATATAGAAATAGAAAAAGACCCATCACTTACAGTACTGCAGTTTCCTTCCTGCTTTTACAGAGAAAAGATGATTAAAATGTGGAAAAAAAGAGGCTGTGTACATACCCTTAAAGCTTTCTTCAGTAATTTAACAAAATGTTAAAGCCGTACAGCTGTTGCATTTAGCTACAAATCTGCTTTTTGGAAGACACTGTTAAAAGAAACATATGCAAAAATAATATCATGGTTGTCATGGTAATCCATTGCCTTTATTATTTTCTGAGTTATTAGCCCAAAACACAAATGTAGGTGAGGATTCTGACATTGTTCTAACCCATTGTGCTGCTTAATTGTTCTGGGTCAAAGAGATTTATTTACTAAAGAAGACGGCCCTGTTCACTTAGTCGCTTTAACTGACAATTGAGCGGTCGTGCACCGTTGTACCCAAACAAAACTAATGTTATTTTTTCCCACAAATAGAGCTTTCTTTTGGTGGTATTTGATCACCTCTGCAGTTTTTATTTTTTCGCTATAAACAAAAGAAGATATCACAATTTTTTTTTTTTTAACAAATGTTTTCCTTAGTTTAGGCCGATATGTATTCTTCTACATAAAATCACAATAAACATATAATGATTGGTTTGCGCAAAGTTATAGGGGATAGATTTATGGCATTTTTATTATTATTATTATTATTATTATTTTTACTAGTAATGGCGGTGATCAGCAATTTTTTATCGGGACTGCGATATTGTGGCGAACAGATCGGACACTTTTGACAATTTTTTAGGACCAGTGACAATTATACAGCGATCAGTGCTATAAAAATGATTACTGTATAAATGTCACTGGCAGGGGAGGGATTAACACTAGGGGCGATCAATGGGTTAACTGTGTTCCCTAGGGGTGTTCTAACTGTGGGGAGATGGGAATGACTAGGAGGAGAGAAAGACTTAGTATGAACACACAATCTCTCTCTCCTCTCCCTTTACACACACAGATCCCGGTTCTCGCTCTGCCACGAATGATCGTGGGTGTCCAGTGGTCATCACGCCCGCCAGGCACTCGCATCGGCTCCGGTGGCGAGCCACGGGCACGCGTGCCTCTGGCGACATGCGCGCACCCCCTAGTGGTCAAAAAGCGAACCGACGTAAGGTAACGTTGTTTCGCCCAAGGGAGCCAACCTGCCGCAGTACAGCTGTAACGGCTGGTCAGGAAGGGGTTACATTTTTGGACATTAGTTCAAACCTTTAAAGCTTGGTGTGCAAACGATATATACTTTTGTTTCAATTATATGTAGGGGAAACAAAAAATAAAACAGGATTTAGAACATGGATGGATATTTTAAGTTAGTAACCTACTGTATCTATTCATATACACTTTAAATAAGCAGCAAATACTCCTTAATTAAATCAAGCCCATTGACTAAGTAGCTTATGTATTTATAGTATCTCACTATAGGTATAATTTAACCCCTTCCTTACTGGGTCATAATAATATGACGTCCTTTCTTCCCAGCCATCTAGGGGGCGTGCGTGATCCCGTGGCACCAATCATGACCCGTTTCGTGTGCCTGGCACCTGCGATGTCCGCCAGGCACCCATGATAGCCCACGATCATGGCATGAGTGTGGATCTGTGTGTGTAAACACACAGATCCTCCTCCTGTCAGAGGTGAGGAGACCGATGTGTGTTCCCAGTACAGAGGAACACAGATCGATCTCCTCCAAATGTCAGTCCCCTCCCCCTACAGTTAGAATCACTCAATAGGAAACATATTAATGCCTTCAGCGCCCCCTAGTGTTAACCCCTTCCCTGCCAGTCACATTTACACAGTACTCAGTGCAGTTGTCTAGCACTAATCGCTGTATAAATCTGAATGGTCCCAAAAACGTGTCAAAAGTGTCTGATAAGTGTCTGATATGTCCGCCGCAATGTCACGGACACAATAAAAATCGCAGGTCGCCACAATTACTAGTAAAAAAAAAAATTAATAAAAATGCCATAAATCTATCCCCTATTTTGTAGACGCTATAACTTTTGCGCAAACC
This sequence comes from Rana temporaria, assembly GCF_905171775.1. Classification (NCBI taxonomy): domain Eukaryota; kingdom Metazoa; phylum Chordata; class Amphibia; order Anura; family Ranidae; genus Rana; species Rana temporaria. The sequence continues at coordinate 251,420,971 of NC_053490.1, forward strand.
AATCAATATACGCTTATTGCGAATTTCTTTTACCAAAAATATGGAAGAATACGTATCGGTCTAAACTGAGAAAAAAACATTGTGTTTTTTTCAAAATTGTCGCTCTTCTTTTGTTTATACACAAAAAAATTAAAACCGCAGAGATGATCAAATTCCACCAAATGAAAGCTCTATTTGTGGGGAAAAAATAAAGATTTCATTTGGGTACAGTGTTGCACAACCGCGCAATTGTCATTCAAAGTGCAACAGCACTGAAAACTAAAAATTGGTCTTGGCAGCAAGGGGGTGAAAATGCCCTGTAAGGAAGTGGTTAAAGATGAACCTCAGGAAACCAACTAAATAATGCATTCATGAATACAGAGCTGCATTGATTTGTGTATTTTAAATCTGCTTGGAGTTAAAGTAGAAAGGTAAAAATGTATTGATATTTTTGATAGAGTAAGGGAGGATTATAACCTCTGTCAAAGTTTTTTTTTTACATCAGTTTCGCTCACTTTGGGGAGAATTCCTTTAACTTCCCATAGCCAAACCAGGAAGTGAGAAAAAATCCCTCCAAAGTGAAGGGTCACTAAAACCAATGTTGAAAGTTAAATTTTCCCTGATAGGGAAAAAGCTTTAGTTATGCCCCGTACAATGTTCTCTTTCTAAGTCCGTCGGAATTTCCGATGGAAAAACTCCGATGGGGCACACACACGGTCAGAATATCCGATGAAAAAATTCCATTGGAAATTCTGATTGTGTGTACAAGGCATAAAAGACATGACAGTTGTTCTATATGCTCTCCACTCTAGCATCCAGAATTAAAAAATAAATATACTTTTCAATTATACTTCAAGCTTTAAAGTATGGATCCTCAATGAAAGGAGTACAATGTAAATTTTCAATGTACAGTAACTCAGTAAAAACCCAAATTCCTAATGTACTATGTACGATAATTGGAAGCCGTATTCATTCTTATTGGTTGCTTTAAGTTGAGGTAATTGCTCTTTTGCTTTGTGAAAAAGGTTTCTTGAACTTTTAAAGTTGGTAAAAGCTTATGAATAGTGCATCTAAATGGAACAGCAAATAAAAGTTTTGGAACATCCGCTGCAAAATTCAGTGAATGTCTATTTATCACCTGGCTGTGGAAATTCTACAAAAGGGAATTCACATTGAAGCAAGTGAGCAATATGTCTTTGACTTTAATGATATCTGTTTAAAATGTTATCTCCTTGAATATATTGGTGTTAGCAATTTGCGAATTGAAAATGGAAATAGACAACACTTAGTAGTTCTGTGAGATTTTATGGCAGACATCAAGTGTGTGTTCTTACATTCCCCAGGCATTATTTCTTGATGATAATTGTAGTGTTTAATTGCAATAGGAGTCACATTAATTTCTTGAAGCAGTGGTGCTGCATTACCAATGTAAATTAAATGCATGAAGAGTAACTGCTGTGGCTTTGCCTGGAAGCTGCAGCTTTTTGGTCTCGTCCCTTCTGATCTTCAAGTTTGAATGTTGCCCTGGAGCGGATATGCTCAGTTAGAATGAAAAGAGGGATGTGAATATGGCATCTATGGGGGATAGAAGAGAAACATTGAGTTATCAGAAGCAGCTAGTGGGTGACTATCTTAAAGAGAGAGAGAGAGTGTATGTAATAACAAGATGCAACCTAATCCTGATGTGCTAGTTATGCTGCTGGTGCTGTTTATCAATGAGGGCGGCTGTGCTTTAACAGTTGTAATCCTCTTAGGAGCTGAAAAATTAAAGCAGCTCGGACTGCATGGCTCCCAGATTTAAGGCAACAAAATCCTATGAAAGCAACTTATGTGTACTTGGTGAAAAAAGTGAGAGTTTTATGATACAGTAAAATTAGAAGTGAAATATGATTCTATATGATATATTAATTTTTTTTAAATAGAGTTGAAAAATAATAAAACAAGTGGAATCAGTTACAAATAATGATTGCCAAAGCCTTCATACTATTTTTTGTGGTGAACCAAGAAGGATAACCTTTTAAAAAAAAATGTTTTCTTATATAGTGCTCAGCATAAATAAGTAGGATTTTAATCAATAGCTCAATGAACACAAGAACAATTTCAAACATTTGGACAAAACTGAGTTTTATAGAACAATTGTTTAGCTCTATTACATGAAAGTAATGCCACGTACACAAAATCGGAAATTTCAACAAGAAAAGTCCAATGTGAGCTTTTGGATGGAAATTCCGACCGTGTGTATGCTCCATTGGATTTCCGCCAACCAAAGATTGAGAGCTGGTTCTCAAATTTTCCGACGGAAAAAATTCCTATCGGAAATTCCGCTCGTCTGTATGCAATTCCGACACGGAAAAAAACACGCATGCTCAGATTCAAGCAGATGAGCCGAACTGCCTATTGAACTTCATTGATCTTGGCTCGTCTTACATCTTGTACATCGCCACGTTCTTGACGGTCGGAATTTCAGACAAGATTTGTGTGACCATGTGTCTGCAACACAAGTTTGAGCCAACATTTCGTCAGAAAAAAATCCACGGTTTTCTTGTCAGAATTTTCAATCATGTGTACGGGGCATTAGGGTAATAATATAACTTAGATTGCAAAATCTTCAGTTTTACTTAAATTAGTTGATGCAAAAAAAAAATACACCCCACAACAAAAAACGAGTATTTTGTATTATCTCCATGATTTGTAAGGACAGCACCAAGTCTTCTAGGCATGGAATGAACAAGTTTGTGACATATTACAACATATATCTTTTTCCATTCTTCAAGAACAACCTCTTTTAGAGCCTGGATGCTGGCTGGAGAGTTGTCTCTTCAGAATTCCCCATAGCTGTTTGATTGGGTTCTGATCAGGAGACATACTTGGCCACTGAATCACTTTCACTCTGTTCTTCATCAGAAATGCAACAGTCGCCTTAGATGTGTGTTTTGGATCATTGTCATCTTGGAAAAGTGCACGACAACCAAGGGCACAAAGTGATAGTAGCATCTTCTCTTTCAATATAGAGCAGTACATCTGTGAATTCAGGATACCATTAATGAAATGCAGCTCTCTGACACCAGCAGCACTCATGCAGCCCCACAGAAGGACATTGCCACCACCATGTTTCACTTTAGGAACCATGCATTTTTCTTTGCACTCCTCACCTTTGGGACGCCATACGGTTTTGAAGCCGTCTGTTCCAAAAAGTCTTCTTCATTTTCAGCATGGGCCCTGGCAAATTCTAGGCAGGCTTTTTTGTGCATGGGCTTTAGGAGAGTCTTCCTTTGTAGACAACACCCATGCATGCCATTCCTCTGCAGTGTACGCCGTATTGTGTCATGGAAAACAATCAGCCCACTTTGGCTTTCTATTTCTTTAGCTAACTGCAGTGAACTTGCATGGTGATTTTCTTCAACCTTTCTCATCAGAAGATGCTCCTGTTGAGGCGTTAACTCCCGTGGACGGCATTGACATCTCTGTGAGATTGTTCCAGTTCCATCTTTGTTAAATTTTTGTATCACTTTTGTTACAGTATTCTGACTGATAAGTAAAGCTTTGCTGATCTTCTTGTAGCCTTCACCTTTCTTGTGTAAAGAAATTATTTTCTTTCCCAAGCCTTGTGACATTTCTTTTTCATGTGGTGCCATTGCTGACAACATGAATAGAAAGGGGTTTTCTTTGTTAAGTAATGCCTTTCATAATCAACTGTCTGCTGGACACCTGTTTAATGAATAATTCAAGAAAAAGGTAATGATACTGTAACTGTAAGCGCAATTACAATAGTGCAAAACGTGATTAAAATAGAAACTCGCTGGATGAATAGTCAATATAAAAGGCTCAAATAGTTCATGGGTTAAATGGTAAGGCAAGGGCGGCTGCCATCCTCAGAGTGCTGGCTCTGTTAGTAGACAAAAAAGGGTAGAGAAAAGAAGCGCCACCTACGTAAGTGCAGTATTAAAACTTTTTTTTATTGGCAAGGTAAGTAAATACACTTACAGGAGAGAAGAAAATTTGAGGCTCATTTGTATAATTTGGAGTCCTGGAGAGGTCCTTGGGTCCGGATTTGGTTCCTATGCGCAGTTATGTTGTTATGTCGCTGTAGCTCGGTCATGAGCACGTCCTGTGACCACCAAATGTATATCTTATAATGCACCGGTCAACCCAGTGGGTGAGAGAAATACATATAGAGTGGAAGAAGGCTTGGAGTAGTCCATTCTCAGTAAGTTTCTAACAGCTTAGAAACAGTTACTGGCTGCTTGCATTGGAGGGCATGCCCAAAAAATCAGAATGCCTGTGTTTATTTTTTTTACAATCCTTATGCCGCGTACACACGACCATTTTTCATGACGTGAAAAATTACATTTTTTTAATGTCATTAAAAACTATCGTGTGTGGGCTCAAGAGCATTTTTTCATGATGTGAAAAATGAGCATTAAAAATTTAAAACATGCTCTATTTTTTCGCATCATTTTTCACGTTGTCATTTTTCACGTCATGAAAAACGGTCGTGTGTGGGCTTTAACGACATGAAAAAAACATGCATTCTCATAAGCAAGTTATGAGATGGGAGCGCTCGTTCTGGTAAAACTAGCGTTTGTAATAGAGATAGCACATTCGTCACGCTGTAACAGACTGAAAAGCACAAAGACTGAAAAGCGCAAATTGTCTCTCACCAAACTTTTACTAACACAAAATCAGCACAAGCAGCCCCAAGGGTGGCGCCATCCGAATGGAACTTCACCTTTATAGTACCGTCGTACGTGTTGTACGTCACCTCGCTTTGCTAGAGTATTTTTTTCTTCATGATCATGTGTAGGCAAGGCAGGCTTGACAATAATCGGGTTGAAAAAATTTTGTTTTTTTCTAGACCATTAAAAATGGTCGTGTGTACGCGGCATGATAGATACATTGATGAGTGAGGGCATGTTTTAAAGTGCTTTTACAGAAAATCAAAATACTTTTGTGTGCATGATCTGGACACAGGTTAGCTTTAAGCAGTGCTAACATTTCATCTGAACTGATGCACAATGCTGCCTACTGATATTTTTCAGAACACCTTCATTAGTCATTACAGAATCTATGCTCTTGTCTCACCAGTTTAATTTAAGAAGTACCGTATTTATCGCGGTATAACGCGCTCTGGCGTATACCGCGCACCCCCAATGTGGCCCCCAATCCTGTGGGAAAAAAAGATTTTTAGTTTTTTTGTACTTACAGTTTTGATGTCTTGATCGGCGTCCATCTGCGGCCTCGTCGGGTCCGGCGTCCTTCTGCGGCTTCGGGTGTCCTCTTTGGCGGGTCCGGCATCTGTATTCGGCGGGTCGGGTGTCCATCTTCGGCGGGTCGGGTGTCCATCTTCGGCGGGTCCGGTGTCCATCTTCGGCGGGTCCGGTGTCCATCTTCGGCGGGTCCGGTGTCCATCTCCGGCGTCCATCTTCGGCGGGTCCGGCGTCCATCTTCGGCGGCGTCCTCTCGCTCGTTTCCCGCCACGACTTTGAATACTGCGCCCGCATATAGCGAGCGCAGTACACTCGTGAATCTTCCGGCAGGCTCGGGCGCCTCTCGCACTGACGTCCTGTACGCTCAGGACGTCAGTACGAGAGGCGCCGAGACTGGCCAAAGATTCACGAGTGTACTGCGCTCGCTATATGCGGGCGCAGTATTCAAACTCATGGCGGGAAAGCGGGTATCGGCGTATATCGCGCACCCACGATTTTGCCCTGATTTTCAGGGCAAAATAGTGCGCGGTATACGCCGATAAATACGGTATAATTTTTTTCATGATAGTCACTACAATTCCCTTATAATGTCTTTTTCCCCATACCTCAGGTTTTTACTTTTCTAGTCTGATCATTTGTATGCTGTCATGGATACACCAGGATTTTTTTTTTCTTTTCTTTTCTTTTTTTTTTATAAGGATCAACTGTAATTTTCTTTTACTTACGAATCTCCATAGCAGCACATAGGTAGTTCAATTTCTTATTTTTGTCTTTTAGACAATGAGACTAATTATGACAATGGAGAAAAGGAAAAAAAGAAGTGAACATTTTTCTAAAGAAATGTCCTAAGGCGTAACTACAACTCATTTCCACTATTACACACCCTTCAGTTGTAGAATAATGAAGGGTATAATCTTAACTAATATAATTCCAAGTAAAACTCCAGTAGGCATTGGTAAACATATCCTGGCTGTTTACCTGTGTTCACAAGACTTCTTCTGCTTAAAGTGGAATTACACTCTTCAATATTTTTTATTAATCAAGCACCCAGAAAAGTTATGCCATAGCACACTAGTATGCACTGCATATTAGTATATGGCAAATTTACCTTTCAAGCAAAGCCCCCCAGCTTTACGATGTCAATACGCTGGTTGGTTCTGGGGCCTGGTATGGACTTTTTTTTTTCATCCGACAATTCTTTATTTTTTGCATTTAGCTGTCAACAGAGAAGCCCGCTGACAGCTGATGACTCTTCGGTTGGTACCAACTTTAGTGATGGACGAACATCTGACGGGAAGGTTCGCAAACGCTAACCTTGAACTTTCGCAATTGTCCACGAACCGCAAGTTTGCAGTGGGCCTCATTGACTTTAATGGCAGGCGAATATTAAAAACCTACAGGTCATATTTGCAGCCACAAAATACTTACTAGCTGTGCACAAATAGTCCCACAACATGGACACCGACCTACCCGAAGGAATTAAGTGAAAAACCGGATACATAAGTAAGTGCCGGCCATTACAGGCCCCAAAAATTAGCCGACAGGCGTTCACCTGACAGCAAACAACTTTGTATTCTGTAGCTGGAGGTACATTAAGCTATTCACAGGATACAGAAGTAAGTGTCAGCCACTACAGGCCCCAAAAATTAGCCGACAGGCGTTCACCTGACAGCAAACAACTTTGTATTCTGTGGCTGGTGGTACATTAGGCATTCACCGGATACAGAAGTAAGTGTCGGCCAGTACAGGCCGAAAAAAATTAGCCCACGGCCACAGGCGTTCACCTGACAGCAAACAACTTTGTACTCCGCGGCTGGTGGTACAATAGGCATTCACCGGATACAGAAGTAAGTGCCGCCCATTAGATGCCCCAAAAATTAGCCCGCGGCCACAGGCGTTCACCTGACAGCAAACAACTTTGTATTCTGTGGCTGGTGGTACATTAGGCATTCACCTGATACAGAAGTAAGTGCCGGCCATTACAGGCCCCAAAAATTAGCCCACGGCCACATGCGTTCACCTGACAGCAAACAACTTTGTATTCTGTGGCTGGTGGTACATTAGGCATTCATCGGATACAGAAGTAAGTGTCGGACATTACAGGCCCCAAAAATTAGCCCACGGTCACAGGTGTTCATCTGACAGCAAAAAACCTTGTATTCTGTGTGGCTGGTGGTACATTAGGAATTCACCGTATACTGAAGTAAGTGCCGCCCATTACATGCCCCAAAAATTAGCTCACGGTCACAGGCGTGAACACCTGACAGCAAACAGTCTTGTATTCTGTGGCTGGTGGTACATTAGGCATTCACTGGATACAGAAGTAAGTGTCGGCCAGTACATGCCCAAAAAATTTGCCCACAGGCGTTCACCTGAATTTGAATGAAACATGGTCTACTGAGTGAGTGAGTGAGTGAGTGAAAAACGTATATAGCGCAACACATGCGAACCGCCTCTGGGCACTGGTCACATGTGTTGAATTCCTCCGTGATCCATGCCTCATTCATTTTTATAAATGTGAGGTAGTCTACACTGTTGTGAGCTAGGCCAGTGCGCTTATTGGTTATGCCCCCCCCCCTGCTGCGCTGAACGTACTTTCGGACAGTACACTAGACTAGGGGCAAGCCAACAGTTCCATTGCAAATTGTGCAAGCTCTGGCCAGAGGTCAAGCCTGCCCACCCAGTAGTCCAGGGGTTCATCACTTCTCAGTACATCCACATCGGCCGTTTACCCGATGTAGTCGGACACCTGTCGGTCTAGGCATTCCCTGATGCTGGATCCGGAGGACAGCTGTCGATGGGTCGGCTGAAAGAATGATCTCATATCATTAGTGACCAACACATCTTCAAACCGCCCTGTTCTTGCAGGCGCTGTTGGATTGGTACCCAAAACTGTTTCTCTGTGAGTGGAAATTCATCTGCCAGCGGACGCAAAAGCAGAATGCAGCATTTCCTGAAGCAAGGCCTGGAAGTGCTGCATTCTGATAGCCCTCTGTGATGGAGGTAACATTTCCGCCATGTTTTGTTTGTACCGGGGGTCTAAGTACGTTGCCACCCAGTACTGGTCCTTGCCCTTTATGCTTTTTATACGGGGGTCCCTCCTAAAACACTGGAGCATGAAGTCCCCCATTTGCACTAAACTGGAAGCACTGTACTGGCTTGGCTCCTGCACATCATCCAGCGTAATGTTGTCCTCGTTCTCCTACCCCCATCCACAGACAACACCAGGGATCCCAGAAAGGTTTAAAGCATGCTCTTCTTGCTCCTCCTCCTACGCCCCGGCACCATCCTCCTCTGACTCCTCTTCAGACTCCCGTTGTTAACTTGTCTCATGTGGAGTAGCCCCCCGTGGGAATTCATCCAGCATTGCGACTTCCTTATCTCCCTGCTCCTGCTCCTCGACGGCTTGATCAATGACACAACGCAATGCACGCTACAGAAAGAAGGCATAAGGTACGATGTCACTGATGTCACTGATGGCGGATGAGATCAGCAAAGCACAGAGCGCCCAGCCCGGGGGAGACACGATCTTCGGGAAGATCATCCGCAAAGAGATTCCAGCCAAAGTCTTCTATGAGGATGAGCAATGTATCGCCTTCCATGATATCTCTCCGCAAGCTCCAGTACATTTCCTAGTGGTGCCTAAGAAGGCTATTAGCCGTTTATCTGAAGCGGATCCTGCTGATGAAGCTGAATTCCGAATCGTTTGCTCATTGGCTTTTCTTTGCTGTGGCGTTGAGTGAGGGTGGATGGATGTTCATACCCATGTCTCTGTTGAAGGAGGATAAAGAGGCTTTTATTCATATTGCTGGTTTATACTGCCCTTCTGGTAAGAGTCAGTGTTACCTGTTGGTGGAGGGCTCACCGTCTGTCATCACTAGGGATGAGCTCCGCGTTCGATTCGAACGTATGTTCGAATCGAACATCGGTCGTTCGATCGTTCGTCGAAAATCGAACAAAACGGGTCGTTCGCGCCAAATTCGAATGACACTAAACGTCCCATAATTCACTGGGGCGTTGAGCGCTGATGATTGGCCAAGCATGCTGTATGTCCCGCATGCTTGCCCAATCACAGCGCTCAAAAAACGAAGAGCCATAATTGGCCAAAGCCAGGGTGGCTTTGGCCAATTATGGCTCAGGGGGATTAGTACACGCCCCCCACTATAAAAGGCAGCCTGCACGGCTGCCTAGTGTAGTGTGTTGGCGGTTCTAGAGAAGATCAGTCAGTCAGACAGAGAGAGATAGAGAGATAGAGACACAGGGCCTGATTTACCAAGCCTTTACTCCATGACTCATGGAGTAAAAGCAGGAGTAGCAGCCGTTTGTCCATTTACTAAAGAAATACGCTGCTAGTGCAGTGTATTTCCCTAGTTACTAATGTGCTCCGTGCGCCCAGGAGAGGGTGCATTGTGCACCAGTACAGACCTGGCGCACGGCACATTGAAGTGTAAATTGCGGGGGTTTGGGCGGGAGTTTATTAGGGGGGGAGGTGGGGGGATGCAGGGGAAGTGAAGTGACATGTGTTTTAAAGTGTTTGGCGGGCCGAATTGAAAGGGAAAGTGTTTTTTGAAAACAGATCCCCGTACGCTTGCACAGTGCGCCTGAACCTCGGGAGGTTCATTTGCATACTGGGCATGCGCAGAGAGAAAAGTCAGGGATTCCCGTGCGCCTTGTCAGTACGCCGTGAAAATCTTGGTAAATACCAAGCGGCGTACCCGTGATTGCGCTGCGTGACGCGGCTCACGGGAATCTCCGAGCTGTTTTCAGCCCTGAAGGGGAACTCGGCGCCAAATTTCAAACTTGAAATCGGCGCGGGTCCCCCTTCAGGGCTACATTAGGCTCTTAGGCTTGGTCCGGAACGTGAGGGGTTAAACCCGCGCCGATTCGGCGCGGGGGTCCCCCCCAGATCCAAACCAAGCCCTCATCCCAAGCATGCAGTCTGGCCCGGACAGGAATGGGGGAGGGGACGAGCGAGCGCCCCCCCCCCTCCTGAGCCGTACCAGACCGCATGCCCTCAACATGGGGGAGTGTGTGCTGTGGGGGAGGGGGGCACTGCCCCCCTACCCCACAGCACTCTTGCCCCCATGTCGATAGGGACAAGAGCCTCTTCCCGACAACCCTTGCCATTGGTTGTCGGGGTATGCGGGCGGGGCTAATCGGAATCTGCGAGCTCCCTTTAATAAGGGGGCCCCCAGATGCCGGCCCCCCACCCTATGTGAATGAGTATGGGGTACATCGTACCTCTACCCATTCACATGAGGGAAATGTAAAGTAAAATAAAACACCACACAGAATAAAATATTTTATTAATCTGCTCCGGAGCCCCCCCTTTCTTCTTTAGCTCTCTTAGAAGGGGGGTTTCTTCTCTCCCGATCTTCCGCCGGGACCCTGGGCTTCGGTGATTTCTGCCGGGGGAGGGCGCCATCCCTCGGTCCTCTCCGGAGCCTTCCGCCGGATGCCCCCACCCCATTTAAGCTCTTTTTCATTAGGGAGGGGCATCCGGACTTCGGGGTCTTCTGCCGGGGGATGGCGCCTATCCCCCGGTCTTTCCGGTGCCTTCCGCCAGGGTTCCGGTCTTCCTGGTCTTCTGCCGGGGGTGCGCCAACTCCCCGGTCTTTTCTCTTCTGTCTTCTCTGCTCCCTCTTCTGCCTGGCTCCCCCGCGGAGCCAGGGCTTTCTTCCGTCTTCTTTCTTCTCTCTTCCTTCTTCTGCCTGTCTCCTCCGGGAGCACAGGGCTTGTCTCCGCTGTCTTCTTCCTTCTCTTCCATTGGATGTTGACACGACGAGGTCCGGCGCTGGAATGCCGTCTGAGCAGTGGGCATGGACTTATATAGGGCAATGCCACCATGTGACCTCAACCCATGTGACATCACATTCCCATCATGCCCAGGGAATGTGATGTCACATGGGTTGAGGTCACATGGTGGCATTACCCTATATAAGTCCATGCCCGCCGCTGACACGGCATGTCAGCGCGGAACCTCGTCGTGTCAACATCGAATGGAAAAGAAGGAAGAAGACAGCGGAGACAAGCCCTGTGCTCCGCGGAGGAGACAGGCAGAAGAAGGAAGAGAGAAGAAAGAAGACGGAAGAAAGCCCTGGCTCCGCGGGGGAGCCAGGCAGAAGAGGGAGCAGAGAAGACAGAAGAGAAAAGACCGGGGAGTTGGCGCACCCCCGGCAGAAGACCAGGAAGACCGGAACCCTGGCGGAAGGCACCGGAAAGACCGGGGGATAGGCGCCATCCCCCGGCAGAAGACCCCGAAGTCCGGGGTCCCGGCGGAAGATCGGGAGAGAAGAAACCCCCCCTTCTAAGAGAGCTAAAGAAGAAAGGGGGGGCTCCGGAGCAGATTAATAAAATATTTTATTCTGTGTGGTGTTTTTTTTTTACTTTACATTTCCCCCATGTGAATGGGTAGAGGTACGATGTACCCCATACTCATTCACATAGGGTGGGGGGCCGGAATCTGGGGACCCCTTTATTAAAGGGGTCTCTCAGATTCTGATAAGCTCTCCGCCCGCATACCCCGACAACCAACGGCCAGGGTTGTCGGGAAGAGGCTCTTGTCCCTATCGACATGGGGGCAAGAGTGCTTTGGGGTGGGGGGGCAGTGCCCCCCTCCCCCACAGCACACACTCCCCCATGTTGAGGGCATGTGGTCTGGTATGGCTCAGGAGGGAGGGGGGCGCTCGCTCGTCCCCACCCCCATTCCTGTCTGACCAGACTGCGTGCCTGGGATAAGGGCTTGGTTTGGATCTTGGGGGGGACCCCACGCTATTTTTTTGGGCCCCGGTTTAACCCCTTATGTTCCAGACCAAGCCTAAGAGCCTGGTATGCACCTGGAGGGAACCCACCTTATTTTTTTTGGGGGGGGTCTGGAGTTCCCCTTCATGAACAGCGATCTGTCATTTACACATGTCAGTCCCACCCCCCCCCCTACAGTTAGAACACACCCAGGGAACATATTTAACCCCTCCCTCGCACCTAGTGTTAACCCCTTCCCTGCCAGTGGCATTTTTTGAGTAAGCAATGCATTTTTTACAGCACTGATCGCTAGAAAAATGCCAATGGTTCCAAAAAAGTGTTCGATGTGTCCACCATAATGTCGCAGTACCGATAAAAATCGCTGATCGCCCCAATAACTAGTTAAAACAACAAAAAAAAAAATTTGTAGACGCTATAACTTTTGCAAAAACCAAACACTAAACGCTATTTGTGATTTTTTGGAACCAAAAAGATGTAGAATACGTATCGGCCTAAACTGAGGGTTTTTTTTAGTTTTTTGAATATATATTTTTGGGGATATTTATTATAGCAAAAAGTAAAAATAATTTTTACATATGTGGGCGGGACTTACGCAAGTCCCGCCCACATATATAAACATCGTTCAAACCACACATGTGAGGTATTGACGCGTGCATTAGAGCGAGAGCAATACTTTTACCACTAGACCTTCTTTGTAACTATAAACTGGTAACCTGGAAAAAAGAGAAAAAGGTCGCCTATGGGGATATTCACGGAATTCATTTTGGCCCCATTGCAGGAGTGTTTCCAATAGTAAAGCGTGACATGTAAGGTATCTATTTACTCAGTGTAACATCATCTTTCACATTATCCCCAAAAATTGGGCTCACTTTTGTGTTTTGTTAATTTTTAACCACTTGAGCCCGGACCATATTTCTGGTCAATGACCGGGCAAGTTTTTGTGATTCGGCGCGGCGTCGCTTTAACTGACAATTGCGCAGTCGTGCGACGTGGCTCCCAAACAAAATTGGCAACCTTTTTTTTCCCACAAATAGATTATTAAATGTGCGTGTTTACTTCTGTCTTTAACACCTCCCCTTCAGGCTGGAAAGCATCAGATCAGGGGAAACAAAAAAAAAAAAGCTCTCATTCCATTGCAGCTTGGTTCCTACATGTGTGATGAACTGAGCATGCTCAAACACTTAGAAAAAAAATATCCTTTCTTTTTAAAAGGTGAAAAACACTCATTGGATGCTCATAGAGCGTGGTTTGGATTAATTGCAGGTGTGCCCAATTACAAGCTCACCCAAACTAGAGACTGCAATTTGGTCATGTGATTTCAATTGCTTCATTACTAGCACTGTTATAAAAAGCTTGGATCGATCAGTCCTCAGCTGCCCTCAGAAGGGGCAGGCTGGCAGAAATGCTGTTGCTAAACACAAATGTGGTTTGTTGCATGGGTTTTGTTTTATTTTGCCAATGGTTTTGGTTTATTTTTAAATGATGTTCACTTTGATGTATTTGTCTATGTGGCCTTATTTTATGAAAAATGTGTAAAGCTATGGTTAATTAGAATTTTGAAATGTATTTTTGTTTGTTTGTCTTTTTTTGCTTTCCTTGTTTTGTTGACCAATAAAAATTACTTTAAAATTGTTAAGTTTGTCTTTTGTTACTTTTTCATGCTACATATGTTGACAGCTGCAGCTGAACTAGGTTTGGGCCTAACAAATTATGTGTGATTTTTGTCTAAGCTTCTTTCCTGGTGTGTAATCATGAAATGTTTGCCATGTTTATTCTCCCTGACTTTAAAGACAAAAACTGGTAAGTATTTTATTTATTCTGCAGTGGTCCTCAGCCCTCAAGTACCCCCGACAGGACATGTTTTGGGGATTTCTCTTATCAAGAATTGCTGTCCAGACTATTTTAAAGCACATGTGCAAGATGAAGGAAAACCTGCAAACATGGCCTGTGGGGGGGGGGTTTGCTATTGGTGGACAGGCTTGACGTGCTGATTTACAGCACTGTGCTTAAATCTAGCGCAAGGCAATCCTATTCAAATTGTGGGTGTTTGAGGGAAGCCAAGTGAGTGTTAGAACCCCTGCTTTGTGTTTTTTATTTTTGTGTTGAGCGTTGTGTCCCTTTTCTTAAAATTGGCTTCACTTCCTGTCACACAGCTGAACAGGAAGTGAGGTTAAAACCCTACCAGTGTCATTTCTTGGGGACACCGGTCAATCTAACTAGTGTCCCCATTAAGCAAATTGCACTCCAGCACTGCTGTGTACACCCCAAATCATGGGTCTTCAAACTACGGCCCTCCAGTTGTTCAGGAACTACAATTCCCATCATGCCTAGTCATGTCTGTGAATGTCAGTGCATTACAAGGCCTCATGGGATGTGTAGTTCTACAACAGCTGGAGGGCCGTAGTTTGAGGATCCCTGCCCCAAATGATTATTTAGTTTGGGGTTTAGTAAAGGCAAAGCCACTCTGCAGTACAAGCATAGTTGCTGAAAATCAGAGAGGAAGCACTGATGGTTTTAACATCCAATCCTGTAGAAGCAAAGTTGTTTTGTTTTCTTCCTTGCTTTGCACTTGTAGGAGTGGATTTGCCTTTAGTAAATGGACCCCAAAGTCCAAGATCCCTAATAATTTGGGGTGTACACAGCAAAATGCTAGAGTGCAATTTACATAATGGGAAACTATTTAGATTGATCTCTGTGTCCACAAGAAAATATATTAGTAAGGTTTTACCCTCACTTCCTGTTTGGCTATGTGACAGGAAGTGAATGAATTAGAAAGGGTGAAGACACCTCACAAATGTTGTCACTATCAGGGGTGCAGACATCCCCAAAAAAATGAGCAGATAATACTTATTTGCAAATTAATAATTTTTTAGTTAACATTGGGTGGGGTGCTCTAACACACACATTCCTACATATTAGCAACGCTCTATCCTGGCCTATTGGCATGGTTATATTTTCTTAGGGCTCTCAATAAAACTCTATGAAATTTGTGCTTAAACTAGAACCAGGGGCGGACTGACAACTCATGGGGCCCCTGGGCAATAGAAGATTATGGGGCCCCTCTGGCTTACAGATGACCACCACGCCAGGAGGTAGTGCAGAGGCGGGCAGCTAAAATCTTGGGATATTCACATTAAAAGCATGTCATTTTTGGACATATCGGGGACAGATCTAATAAAAACACAGATTTTTACATACTGTCCCTGGTTTTACTGAGCCTGGCAACCCGGATGGGGCCCCCTAGTGGCATGGGGCCCTCGGGCAGTGCCCGAGTGACTCAATGGTCAGTCCGCCCCTGACAAGAACTATAATCAACAAGTTTTATTTTCTTTCATTTTGGATAGAGTGAGGGAGGGTTATAGGCCCTGTCAGTTTATTTTGTATTATCTGTGTCCAATTGGGGAGATTTGCCTTCACTTCCTGCCCCATAGCCAAACAGGAAGTGAGAGAAAAACTATGCAAATTAACCACTTCCCGCCCAGCCTATGGCCGATTTACGTCCGGGAAGTGGTTACACAATCCTGACAGGACGTCCTGCAGGATTTCATGCCGCACGCGCCTGTGGGGGCACGCAGCGCGGCGATCGGTGATGCGGGGTGTCAGTCTGACACCCTGCATCTCCGATCTCGGTAAAGAGTCTCTCACGGAGACGGAGACTCTTTACCACGTGATCAGCCGTGTCCAATCACGGCTGATCACGATGTAAACAGGAAGAGCCATCGATGGCTCTTCCTCACTCGCGTCTTACAGACGCGAGTATAGGAGAGCCGATCGGCGGCTCTCCTGACAGGGGGCGTTCGCGCTGATTGTTTATCAGCGCAGCCCCCCCTCGGATCACCACACTGGACCACCAGGGATGCCCACCCTGGACCACCAGGGTGTGCAAAAACAAAAAAAATATAGAACAAAAAAACAAAAAGCATTAAAAAATAAGAAAAAAGATGCCAATCAGTGCCCACAAATGGGCACTGACTGGGAAAATCAGTGCCACCCCACAGTGCCCATCCATGCACAGTGCCCACCTATCAGTGCCCACCTGTGCCACCCATAAGTATCCATCAGTGCCACCCATAAGTGCCGCCCATAAGTATCCATCAGTGCCACCCATAAGTGCCGCCCATCTGTGCCGCCCATGAGTGCCCATCAGTGCCACCTATGAGTGCCCATCAGTGCCGCATAGCAGCGCCGCCAATCAATGCCACCTCATCTGTGCCGTCAGTACTACCTCATCGATGTCCATCAGTGCCATCTCATCGGTGCCCATCAGTGCCGCCATATCAGTGCCCGTAATTGAAAGAGAAAAACTTATTTACAAAAAAATTAACCTAAAAAAAGAAAAAGTTTTTTTTGTTTCAAAATTTGCAGTCTTTTTTTAGTTGTTGCGCAAAAAAAAAACGCAGAGGTGATCAAATAACAACAAAAGAAAGCTCTATTTGTGGGGAAAAAAGGACGCCAATTTTGTTTGGGTACAGTGTTGTATGACCGCGCAATTGCCATTCAAAGTGCGACAGTGTTGAAAGCTGAAAATTGGCTTGGGCGGGAAGGTGCGTAAGTGCCTGGTATGGAAGTGGTTAAGGGAATCCAGTGCCCCCCCAGAACTAGTGTGTGGGTCCCCTGAAAATTACTGGGCGGGGTTATACAAAAACAGGGTGTGACCTTGACAGGAAGGGGTGGGTCATTTTTCTATTAGGAGGTGCAGATATGTAGTCAGGCCTAGGGCAGAACCAAACCTTAATATACTACTGCATATTAGGGCTTATTTAGACCGGAACCGATTTACAGCGTGTTTTTATATTGTGGGAGGAAACCCACGCAGGCACAGGGAGAACATGCAAACTCCATGCAGATGCTGTCACGGGCGGGATTCGAACCAACGACTCTTTTGCTGCTAGGTCAAAGTGCTATACACTACACCACTGTGGTGAACGAACATGATTGCAGCTGAAAGCATGAGATCTTTTTTTTTTTTTTTCAATACCATGCTTTCCAGCCTTATTGACCCCGCTTCTCTCCATAAAGAGGACCTGTCACACACTAGTCCTATTACAAGGGATGTTTACATTCCTTGTAATAGGAAGAAAACTGATCATTTTTTTTTTTTTTTTTTATTTCAGTGTAAAACATTATAAAACTAAATAAAAATAAATAAGAAAACCCCAAAAAATTTTTTAAAGCGCCCCGTCGCGACGAGCTCGCGCACAGAAGCAAACGCATACGCGAGTAGCGCCCGCATATGAAAACAGTATTCAAACCACACAAGTGAGGTATCGCCGCGATCGTTAGAGTGAGAGCAATAATTCTAGCCCTAGACCTACTCTGCAACTCAAAAAATGCAACCTGTAGAATTTTTTAAACGTCGCCTATCGAGTTTTTTAAAGGGTAAAAGTTTGACGCCATGCCACGAGCGGGCGCAATTTTTAAGCGTGACATGTTGGGTATCATTTTACTCGGCGTAACATTATCTTTCACAATATAGAAAAAAATTGGGCAAAATGTATTGTTGTCTTATTTTTTAATTCAAAAAAGTGATTTTTATCCAAAAAAAGTGCGCTTGTAAGACCGCTGCGCAAATACGGTGTGACAAAAAGTATTGCAACGACTGCCATTTTATTCCCTAGGATGTCTGCTAAAAAAAAATATATAATGTTTGGGGGTTCTGATAAATTTTCTAGCCAAAAAATTGTGATTTTCACATGAAGGAGAGAAGTGCCAGAATTAACCCGGTGGGCAAGTGGTTAAAGTACTCATGGCTATAAAGAATAGAGTCATTGCTCATTAAAAAAAAAAAAAAAAAAAGGGGGTCCCTCCAAATTAAATTACCAGGCCCTTCAGGTCTGGAATGGATATTAAGGGGAACCCCGCCGTAAAAACCCCAAAAAAAAAAGACGTGCGGTTCCCGGCAAATATCCATTCCAGACCCTTCAGGTCTGGTGTGGATTTTAAGGGGAACTCCACCCCAAATTGAAAAAAAAAATGGCGTGGAGTCCCCCTAAAAATCCACACCAGACCCTTATCCGAGCACGTTGACCTGGCCGGCCGCAGAAAAGAGGGGGGGACAGAGTGCGGCCCCCCCTCTCTCCTGAACCGCACCAGGCCACATGCCCTCAACATGGGGAGGATGTCCCCATGTTGATGGGGACAAGGGTCTCATCCCCACAACCCTTGCCCGGTGGTTGTGGGGGTATGCGGGCGGGAGGTTTATCAGAATCTGGAAGACCCCTTTAACAAAGGGGACCCCCAGATCCTGACCCCCCCCCTGTGTGAAATGGTAATGGGGTACATTGTACCTCTACCATTTCACCCCAAAAAAAATTTCAAAGTGATAAAAATGACAGTAGCCGGTTTTTGACAAATCTTTTAATAAAATCTTCTTTTCTTCTTTCCTTCGGGTTTCTTCCGCTGCTTCTTTCTTCTAGTCCACGTCTTCTTCTATCTTCTCCGTCCGTCCTTCCGCCTTCTGGTCCCGCATCTTGCCCGTTGTCTTCTCCGTCCGCCTCCTCGTCCGCATCTTGGGTCTTCTGCGGTCTTCTTCTCGGTCCGCCGCCTTCTCGTCCCCTGCGTTTGCCCGACACCGGGCAAGGGTTGTGGGGATGAGACCCTTGTCCCCATCAACATGGGGACATCCTCCCCATGTTGAGGGCATGTGGCCTGGTGCGGTTCAGGAGAGGGGGGGGGCCGCACTCTGTCCCCCCCTCTTTTCTGCGGCCGGCCAGGTCAACGTGCTCGGATAAGGGTCTGGTGTGGATTTTTAGGGGGACTCCACGCCATTTTTTTTTTCAATTTGGGGTGGAGTTCCCCTTAAAATCCACACCAGACCTGAAGGGTCTGGAATGGATATTTGCCGGGAACCGCACGTCTTTTTTTTTTTTTGTTTTTACGGCGGGGTTCCCCTTAATATCCATTCCAGACCTGAAGGGCCTGGTAATTTAATTTGGGGGAACCCCTACACATTTTTTTGTTTGTTTTATGAATGAATCCCTTTAGAATTGTCAGAGCCGACAATTCATTATAGCCGCGTGTGAATTTTTAAATGACTTTTTTCCTTCAGAATGTCACTTTGTGCAGGGGGAGTTCTAAGTGCGGGAAAAATGCGCTATTTCACATGCTGACATTACACCCCCCCTAGGTACGAAATTTAAAGGAATATTTCACTTTTATTGTTTCACTTTAAGAATTATTAATTTCACTGCTCCCGAAAAAACGGCCGTTTTAAAAAAAAAAAAAAGCATTGATACATGTTCCCTGGGGCAGGACTGAGGTCCCCAAACACTTTTTAGGACAAAACTTGCAGATTAGCCTTTAAAATGAACACTTTTGATTTCTCCCATAGACTTCTATAGGGAGTTCGGCGCGGCTTTACATATTAGTTTCAATGCGCCGGCTGCTACGCTGGTTCATGCGCCCAATTAAGCCTCCACCCGGAGTACTAATTAACGCATGAACCAGCGCAGCGCACAGAGCATAGTAAATCAGGCCCACAGTGTCTTAACTAGATAGATAGATAGATAGAAAGATAGATAGAGTAGGAAGTGTAGTCAGTATAGTTAAAAGTACAGTTTGTAGAGAATATATTCACATCCTTAGGCGTTGTCAATATATTTATAAACTGTACAGCTCAGCTAGTTTATCTATCAGGCAGGAGATTGTTCTACATGCAGCGCTCTAACGTGTTGTATTGCCTGCATTAGGGATTTACTTTAAATATAATTATTCTGTGTTATTTAACGTGTGCTAGTTAATTGCACACACAGACGCATTACCTGTTACTGCACGTGTGCAATTTATTTGCACAGAAGCGCAGTCGCTGTTAATGCAACTGGGCTATTGAATTGCACAGAAACGCAGTCGCTATTACTGCGTGCGTGCTGTTTAATAGCAACTAAAGGCAGTTGGTGTCACTGCGTGCGTGCTGTTAAATCGCATTTGACCGCAGTCGCTATTACTGCGTGCGTGCTGTTTAATAGCAACTAAAGGCAGTTGGTGTCACTGCGTGCGTGCTGTTAAATCGCATTTGACCGCAGTCGCTATTACTGCGTGCGTGCTGTTTAATAGCAACTAAAGGCAGTTGGTGTCACTGCGTGCGTGCTGTTAAATCGCATTTGACCGCAGTCGCTATTACTGCGTGCGTGCTGTTTAATAGCAACTAAAGGCAGTTGGTGTCACTGCGTGCGTGCTGTTAAATCGCATTTGACCGCAGTCGCTATTACTGCGTGCGTGCTGTTTAATAGCAACTAAAGGCAGTTGGTGTCACTGCGTGCGTGCTGTTAAATCGCATTTGACCGCAGTCGCTATTACTGCGTGCGTGCTGTTTAATAGCAACTAAAGGCAGTTGGTGTCACTGCGTGCGTGCTGTTAAATCGCATTTGACCGCAGTCGCTATTACTGCGTGCGTGCTGTTTAATAGCAACTAAAGGCAGTTGGTGTCACTGCGTGCGTGCTGTTAAATCGCATTTGACCGCAGTCGCTATTACTGCGTGCGTGCTGTTTAATAGCAACTAAAGGCAGTTGGTGTCACTGCGTGCGTGCTGTTAAATCGCATTTGACCGCAGTCGCTATTACTGCGTGCGTGCTGTTTAATAGCAACTAAAGGCAGTTGGTGTCACTGCGTGCGTGCTGTTAAATCGCATTTGACCGCAGTCGCTATTACTGCGTGCGTGCTGTTTAATAGCAACTAAAGGCAGTTGGTGTCACTGCGGCTATTTTGTTACTTTACACTTGAGCCAAGTCGCTCTTACTGTGTGGTTGTTGTTTAATACCATCTGAAAGCAGTTGGTGTGACAGCGACTATTTTGTTACTTTACACTTGAACCAAGTCGCTCTTACTGTGTGATTGCTGTTTAATACCATCTGAACGCAGTCGGTGTGACAGCGACTATTTTGTTACTTTACACTTGAGCCAAGTCGCTCTTACTGTGTGGTTGCTGTTTAATACCATCTGAACGCAGTCGGTGTGACAGCGACTATTTTGTTACTTTACACTTGAGCCAAGTCGCTCTTACTGTGTGGTTGCTGTTTAATACCATCTGAAAGCAGTTGGTGTGACAGCGACTATTTTGTTACTTTACACTTGAACCAAGTCGCTCTTACTGTGTGATTGCTGTTTAATACCATCTGAACGCAGTCGGTGTGACAGCGACTATTTTGTTACTTTACACTTGAGCCAAGTCGCTCTTACTGTGTGGTTGCTGTTTAATACCATCTGAACGCAGTCGGTGTGACAGCGACTATTTTGTTACTTTACACTTGAGCCAAGTCGCTCTTACTGTGTGGTTGCTGTTTAATACCATCTGAACGCAGTAGGTGTGACAGCGACTATTTTGTTACTTTACACTTGAACCAAGTCGCTCTTACTGTGTGATTGCTGTTTAATACCATCTGAACGCAGTTGGTGTGACAGCGACTATTTTGTTACATAACACCTGAACGCATAACTATGGCTGGAAGGACAAAGAGAGGCAGAGAGTCACGAGGGCAAGCAGGCTCTGCATCTAGAGGTAACGCTGGTGATGGATGTGGTGCATCCTCTTCAGCACGTGGCCGTGGCCGCTCGTCCTTCTTTTCGGGAGCTGGCCGTGTTGAGCCTCAACATGCTGAGAAATTAGTTGAGTGGATGACCAAGCCGTCCTCATCCTCCTCATCCTCTCTCACACAGACTGATTATAGTTTGTCTGACAAAGCAGCTGCCAAGGCGTCCTCTACCCTCTGCACAATGGGATCACACAATCCTTCCCTAGTCCCACCGTGTCCTCCTGAGGAGTCCCCCGAACTGTTTCAACACAGTGTTGGGTACATGCTATCTGAAGATGCACAGCGTTTTGCAGACTCCGATGACGGAACACTGATAGAGGAAGGCATTGATGTGAGCCCAGGGAGAGGGGGTGGCCGAGAGGGACAACAATCTGGGAGTGATGTTCCCCCAGCTGGAGCATACTGCCAGGTTGTCGCCAGTGATGATGAGGAGGGAGGGGATGATGAGGTCATTGACTCTACCTGGGTGCCTGGTAGGAGAGAGGAGGAGGAGGAAGAGGACGAGGCACAGGCACATCTTCAAAGAGGCAGGAAGCCCTCCAGGGGTCAGCTTAAGGGCAGTACACCAACTGCATTACGTGGCGCTGCTGTGTCTCAACGGTACAGCAAAAGTTCTTTGGTGTGGGCCTTTTTTGAAACCTGTCCATCAGATGCTACCTTTGCTGTTTGCAACATATGTCTCAAGCGTATCTCGCGTGGCCAAAACATCACCCGCTTGGGCACCACATGCTTGTCCAGACATATGTCAACCTGCCATGCAGCTCGTTGGCAGGCATACCAGAAAGACCCACACCAAAGACCAAAGCGGTCCTCCCCTTGCCCTTCTGTGACCTCAAACCCCACTAGACCCCTAGTCCTCTCTGCAGCCTGCACCGAAGGTGTAGAAATAGGTGTGTCACAACGTAGTAGTGGTAGTACATCCGGCCAATCTACTGATATTACCAGACAAATTTCCCTGCCCCAGCTGCTGCAGCGCCGAAAGAAGTACGCTCCCAGCCATCCACATGCCCAGCGGTTGAATGCTAGCTTAGCAAAATTGCTAGCACTTCAACTGCTACCTTTTCAGTTGGTAGATTCTGCCCCCTTCCGTGAGTTTGTGGAATGTGCAGTACCTCAGTGGCAAGTACCCAAACGCCACTTTTTTTCACGGAAGGCGATTCCGGCTCTCTACCGGCATGTGGAAGGCAATGTCCATACCTCGCTGGACAGGGCGGTCAGTGGTAAGGTGCATCTTACCGCTGACTCATGGTCCAGCAGGCATGGACAGGGACGTTACCTGTCTTTTACGGCCCATTGGGTGACTCTGCTGGCAGCTGGGAAGGACGCAGGTCAAGGCACAGTAGTTTTGGAGGTTGTTCCACCACCACGCCTCCAAAACACTACAACTGCTTGTGACACACCTCTCTCCTCCACCCCCTCCTCTTCTTCTTCCTCTGTGGCCTCTTCCTGTGGTGATGTTGGCTCAGAACCAGCCGTGCTCCGTAGGCGTACGACGGGCTACGCAGGAATGCAGGCCAAGAGATGCCATGCGGTCCTAGAGCTGGTGTGCTTGGGAGACAGGAGCCACACTGGGGAAGAGGTTCTTTCAGCTCTGCAGGGGCAGGCTCAGAGGTGGTTGACGCCACGCCAGCTGAAGCCTGGAATGGTGGTCAGCGATAATGGCACCAACCTCCTCTCTGCCCTGCGACGTGGAAAACTTACCCATGTGCCCTGTTTTGCGCATGTTCTCAATTTGGTGGTGCAGCGGTTCTTGGGCAGGTACCCTGGCTTACAGGATGTCCTGAGGCAGGCCAGGAAAGTCTGTGTGCATTTCCGGAGGTCATATAATGCCACTGCTCGGCTGACAGACCTCCAGAGGGAATACAACCTGCCCAAGAACCGCCTAATCTGTGACATGCCCACCAGATGGAACTCTACGTTGGCCATGCTGCAGCGGCTGCACACGCAGCAGAGGGCCATCAATGAGTACCTGTGCCAATATGGCAGCAGAACTGGCTCAGGGGAGCTTGGTTTTTTTTCACCACGCCAGTGGGCCTTGATCAGGGATGCATGCACTGTCCTGTCACCATTTGAGGAGGCCACGAGGATGGTGAGCAGTGACAGTGCATGCATCAGTGAGACTGTCCCGCTTATTCACATGTTGGAGCACACCCTACGTGGAATAATGGACAGGGCCCTTGAGGCAGAACAGAGGGAGGAAGAGGAGGACTTCCTTACCTCTCAAGGCCCCCTTTATCCAGACACTGTTCCTGCTTGCCCACCTGGAACACAGGAAGAGGAGGAGGAGGATGAGGAAGAGGAGGAGGAGGAGGATTGTATCAGCAGCATGGAGGTGGAGCCTAGCACTCAGCATCAACAGCAGCAGTCTTCAAGGGATCATTTACAGTCCCAAGGAACACGTGGACTTTTACGTGGCTGGGATGAGGTGGCTGAGGATCCTGTCGTCCTCAGTGACCCAGAGGACTGTGCCCCGAATGCCTCTGCAAACCTACGCTGCATGGCCTCCCTGATTCTGCAAAGCCTGCGTAAGGATCCTCGTGTACGTGCTATCAAGGAGAGGGATCATTACTGGCTGGCAACTCTCCTTGATCCACGTTACAAGAGTAAGGTAACGGATCTTATGTTGCCATCGCAGAGGGAGCAGAAGATGAAACTACTGCGGGAGGCCTTGCAGAAGGGTCTGTGCAATGCGTTCCCAGAACCGGGGGGATTACCAAAACCTGGCCCTGGACAACGTCTTGCTGAGGCTTCGGTGAGTCAGAGAAGGAGCGGTGGAGAAGGTGGCCGTCTGACCGATGCGTTCAGACAATTTTTTAGTCCGCAGCCCCAAGGTCTGACCGGTTCCAGCAACCATCGCCAGCGTCTGGTTTACATGGTCCGGGAATACCTAGCGGCAAGATCCGACTTGGACACCTTCCCCACGGAAAATCCTCTGGCTTACTGGGTCTTGAGGATGGATCACTGGCCAGAGCTTGCACAGTACGCAATTGAGCTACTGGCTTGCCCTGCATCCAGTGTTCTTTCAGAACGTACATTCAGTGCTGCTGGAGGCTTTGTGACCGATCACAGGGTACGCCTCTCCACCGACTCTGTTGATCGACTGACCTTCATCAAAATGAATCAGGCTTGGATCAACACCGGCTACCAAGCACCTGATGCTGATGTTACTGAATAAGAATTTTGTGTTGAAATATCAGATCCCTTTGAGACTGCTGATGCTGAGTGACTGTCCTGTTGTGCTGCTGATGGAATATCCTTCTCCTCCTCACTTTTCATGCTGTTAGCTAGTAAGAAATTTTGTTTTTCTGTGCTCCGCCACCAGTGCCTAAGGCCTAATTTTTCTGCCCCTGTTTAACAGGGGCACCTAATAACAATTTTTGATGCAATACTTTGCACGTGGCCTAAGGCCTAATTTTTGTGCCCCTGTGTAACAGGGGCGTCTAATAACAATTTTTGATGCAATACTTTGCACGTGGCTCCTTGTTGCGCTCCAATTACAGATATTGGGAGGGGTTGCAGTGTTATGTTGCGCCTAATAACAATTTTGGATGCAATACTTTGCACGTGGCCTAAGGCCTAAGGCCTAATTTTTCTGCCCCTGTGTAACAGGGGTGTCTAATAACAATTTTTGATGCAATACTTTGCACGTGGCTCCTTGTTGCGCTCCAATTACAGATATTGGGAGGGGTTGCAGTGTTATGTTGCGCCTAATAACAATTTTGGATGCAATACTTTGCACGTGGCCTAAGGCCTAAGGCCTAATTTTTCTGCCCCTGTGTAACAGGGGTGTCTAATAACAATTTTTGATGCAATACTTTGCATGTGGCCTAAGGCCTAAGGCACAATTTTTGTGCCCCTGTGTAACAGGGGCGTCTAATAACAATTTTTGATGCAATACTTTGCACGTGGCCTAAGGCACAATTTTTGTGCCCCTGTGTAACAGGGGCGCCTAATAACAATTTTTGATGCAATACTTTGCATGTGGCTCCTTGTTGCGCTCCAATTACAGATATTGGGAGGGGTTGCAGTGTTATGTTGCGCCTACGGACACATTTTTATGCCCCTGTGTAACAGGGGCACCTAATAACAATTTTTGATGCAATACTTTGCACATGGCTCCTTGTTGCGCTCCAATTACAGATATTGGGAGGGGTTGCAGTGTTATGTTGCGCCTACGGACACATTTTTATGCCCCTGTGTAACAGGGGCACCTAATAACAATTTTTGATGCAATACTTTGCACGTGGCTCCTTGTTGCGCTCCAATTACAGATATTGGGAGGGGTTGCAGTGTTATGTTGCGCCTATGGACACATTTTTATGCCCCTGTGTAACAGGGGCACCTAATAACAATTTTTGATGCAATTCTTTGCACGTGGCTCCTTGTTGCGCTCCAATTACAGATATTGGGAGGGGTTGCAGTGTTATGTTGCGCCTACGGACACATTTTTATGCCCCTGTGTAACAAGGGCGCCTAATAACAATTTTTGATGCAATACTTTGCACGTGGCTCCTTGTTGCGCTCCAATTACAGATATTGGGAGGGGTTGCAGTGTTATGTTGCGCCTACGGACACATTTTTATGCCCCTGTGTAACAGGGGCACCTAATAACAATTTTTGATGCAATACTTTGCACGTGGCTCTTTGTTGCGCTACAATTACAGATATTGGGAGGGGTTGCAGTGTTATGTTGCGCCTACGGACACATTTTTATGCCCCTGTGTAACAGGGGCACCTAATAACAATTTTTGATGCAATACTTTGCACGTGGCTCCTTGTTGCGCTCCAATTACAGATATTGGGAGGGGTTGCAGTGTTATGTTGCGCCTACGGACACATTTTTATGCCCCTGTGTAACAAGGGCGCCTAATAACAATTTTTGATGCAATACTTTGCACGTGGCTCCTTGTTGCGCTCCAATTACAGATATTGGGAGGGGTTGCAGTGTTATGTTGCGCCTATGGACACATTTTTATGCCCCTGTGTAACAGGGGCACCTAATAACAATTTTTGATGCAATACTTTGCACGTGGCTCCTTGTTGCGCTCCAATTACAGATATTGGGAGGGGTTGCAGTGTTATGTTGTGCCTACGGACACATTTTTATGCCCCTGTGTAACAAGGGCGCCTAATAACAATTTTTGATGCAATACTTTGCACGTGGCTCTTTCTTGCGCTACAATTACAGATATTGGGAGGGGTTGCAGTGTTATGTTGCGCCTACGGACACATTTTTATGCCCCTGTGTAACAGGGGCACCTAATAACAATTTTTGATGCAATACTTTGCACGTGGCTCCTTGTTGCGCTCCAATTACAGATATTGGGAGGGGTTGCAGTGTTATGTTGCGCCTACGGACACATTTTTATGCCCCTGTGTAACAAGGGCGCCTAATAACAATTTTTGATGCAATACTTTGCACGTGGCTCTTTGTTGCGCTACAATTACAGATATTGGGAGGGGTTGCAGTGTTATGTTGCGCCTACGGACACATTTTTATGCCCCTGTGTAACAAGGGCGCCTAATAACAATTTTTGATGCAATACTTTGCACGTGGCTCTTTGTTGCGCTACAATTACAGATATTGGGAGGGGTTGCAGTGTTATGTTGCGCCTACGGACACATTTTTATGCCCCTGTGTAACAAGGGCGCCTAATAACAATTTTTGATGCAATACTTTGCACGTGGCTCCTTGTTGCGCTCCAATTACAGATATTGGGAGGGGTTGCAGTGTTATGTTGCGCCTACGGACACATTTTTATGCCCCTGTGTAACAAGGGCGCCTAATAACAATTTTTGATGCAATACTTTGCACGTGGCTCTTTGTTGCGCTACAATTACAGATATTGGGAGGGGTTGCAGTGTTATGTTGCGCCTACGGACACATTTTTATGCCCCTGTGTAACAGGGGCACCTAATAACAATTTTTGATGCAATACTTTGCACGTGGCTCCTTGTTGCGCTCCAATTACAGATATTGGGAGGGGTTGCAGTGTTATGTTGCGCCTACGGACACATTTTTATGCCCCTGTGTAACAAGGGCGCCTAATAACAATTTTTGATGCAATACTTTGCACGTGGCTCTTTGTTGCGCTACAATTACAGTATGTTTGAGGAGTGCCCTTTTTTCTACAATTTTGCTTTCCCAAAAAGATAATGCCACCCCCCCACCACCCCTAAAATAATCGAGATATTGTTCCCACACAGCACGTGCGCAACCAGTATTAAATTACTTTGTTCTTATAATAATTTAATGTTGTGCAGGGACATTTCTAAACATGTGCCACTACTAGAGACACAGCAGGTGTGATATTTGAAGGAATTTTTCATTTTTTTTTTTCACTTTAAACATCATTAAAATCGCTGCTCCGCAAAAACGTCCGTTTTTAAAATATTTTTTTCGATTGATACATGTTCCCTGGGGCAAGACCCGGGTTCTGAAAGACGTTTACCAACATTAAATTGAATATTGGTCTTTAAAATGATCGTTTTTGAATTCGAACGTTCGAGTCCCATAGACTTCAATGGGGTTGTAAATGTTCGCGCGAACCCGCGGTCTGTTCGAACGTTCTGATGCGAACCGAACCCGGGTATGTTCGGCTCATCCCTAGTCATCACTCACCATACTGTGGATTTGTCTAAATCACACTTGGGATCCATCACCTTTTCCACGATTTGGGACTATTTTTATTTTATTTTATTTTATTTTTCATTTTTGGAATGGACTGTTCTTGCACTTTTTTTCTATACATAGATTCATTGTGAGAATAAGTGTATTTACATTGATCCTTCATAATTGGGATCTTGTATTTGTCACAAGTGGTCTAACCCCTTTCCCTCTAGGGATTGGTTTACACTCTATGGGTTTTGATCAATAAGTGTATTGATTAATTTTTGCACTGATCCTCTTAAAAGAAATTTTTTTATTTGTCACAAGCGATTTAACCGATTCGCTCATAATAGGGATTGGTTCACACTACACAGGTTTTTTTCACATTTGGTTTAATAAGCGCGACTCCTTTTTTTCTATACTGATGGTGCCCTGGCTGCAACTGGCCAGTTTGGTAATCTCATCAAATGGCCGCAGAAGTCTGCATGAGTCGCGCATGAGCAGACACTGATGCAGTGAAAAGAAACCAAGCTTCACAGAACCTGTCCTGCCGCAGAGTTCGTACAGGTAGTCGTTAACTGCACGTTTGTGCTGGAGAAGCCTATCAAGCATATACAATGTTGAGTTCCATCGCGTCGGGCAGTCACAAATAAGACGTCTGATGGGCAGGTTGTGTCGCCGCTGAATGTCAGCAAGGCGAGCCATGGCCATGTAAGATCTTCTGAAATGGGCAGAGATTTTTCTGGCCTGCCGCAAGACATCCTGGACCCCAGGGTATTTGGCAACGAATCGCTGCACGACCAAGTTCAGGACGTGTGCCATGCATGGCACATGTGTAATTTTGCCCTGTTTCAGCACGCTCAGCAGAATGCAGTTCAGCGCGCTCAGCAGTTGTCACACACCACTTTACCAACTGTCAAATTGAGCGGTGTTAGCCACTGATCTGCCTCTGAACGCAAAGCTGAAAGGAGTGCAGGACCAGTGTGGCTCTTGTCTTCCAGGCACAACAGACGCAGCACAGCATGGCAATGTCTCACCTGGCATGTCGACTAGGTTCTGGGGATCTTGAGCGGCGCAGCGGAAGAGACGGTAGCATCAGAAAATGAGGAGTCAGCCTGAGGAGGAGAGGGAGGATAGAGTAGGAGGAGGAGGAGAAGAAGAGGCAGGCCTGCATGCAATCCGTGGCAGTAAAACCAAATCTACATGGGTGCCACGGGTTTCATGCTTGACGGCCGTCAGAAGGTTCACCCAGTGGGCAGTAAAAGTTATATACCTTCCCTGCCCGTGTTTGCTAGACCACGTGTCTGTGGTCAGATGTATCTTGGCACCGACACTGTGTGCCAGAGATACATTCACTTGCCGCTGAACATGGCCATATTGCTCTGGGATGCCCTTCTGTGAAAAAAAATTCCTTCCTGGGACCTTCCATTGTGGTGTTCCAATGGCCACAAATTTTCGAAAGGCCTCCGAGTCCACCAGTTTATATAGCAGTAGTTGGCGGGCTATCAGTTCTGACAAGCCAGCGGTCAACCATTTGGCAAGAGGGTTATCCGGCGTCATCGTTTTTTTACGATCGAACATTTGGGCCACGTAAGCCTGCCTTTTTGCAGAAAAGCGTGAGGACGGCATGATGGAAGGTGGAATGGAGGACAATTGTGAGCATAGAGAGGAAGGAGAAGGAGAAGAGGCTGGATGGTGAGAGCCTGGAGTGTGGCTTTGTGAGTTCTGATGGCGTTGCTCCCATTGGGATTGGTGATGGGAGGCCAGGTGCCTTCTTAAGGCGGTCGTCCCTAGGTGAGTGTTGGCCTTACCGCGACTTATGCGTTGACTGCAAAGGCTGCAGATGGCAACACTATTGTCTGCAGCGGACACGTTAAAAAAAGCCCACACTGCGGGAGCCATGGGCCGGCGTCCTAGGAGCGCCAGATGTGACCGTACATGGTTGATGGCTCACTCCCGATACATTAGGAGTCTGGTTTGTCCCTCCTGTGCAATGTAAGTTCGGCCTGCTTCTCCTCCCTATCTGCTGGTCCATCTCTCCCTCTAAACTCCCCTCCTCTTCCTCTCTTTTGGGCACCCACGTGACGTCTGTAGACACGTCATCATCGACATCACCTTCCCCATCACTAACAATAGAGATCACGGAGTAGGCAGCAACAGCAGGCATCAACCTCCTTGGGCTGATCTGAGTACTGTTGTCAGACTGCTGAGTGCTGGCTGTTGCTACCTCCTCTTCCCGATCCTATGCTAAGAATGGCTGCGCATTCGAAATGTCTTCTGATGGATCGGAAAATAATTCCTGTGACTCAAGAAAAGGGTATATGGTGGTGGGGGTGTTGTTGTTGGTAAGCCACTCAACCAAGTCTGCCACTTCCCACTTTGGCTCCAGCCTGGTGCTCCTGCCCTATCCCTACCACCCCTGTGGAAGGGCCTGCCACTTTCTCTGCCTGTCATTTTTTAAATGACCCTGTGACAAAAGTCTCTAGAGAAGCGCAGAATGTGTGGAAGAATGTATTTAACAAAATCTGTCATTTTGGGGGCCACTGGTTTATCGCACCAGTTTTGAAACTTTTCTTCAGGAAATTTTTATCACTATGTGTAGCAGAAGTAAAGCAGCGAAAGCGACAACAATTCTGCAGTACCCAAATACACTATTATGAAATTATATTTTTAGATAACACCCCGCTTCAATCTGTCATTTTGGGGGGCCACTGTTTTATCACACCAGTTATGAAACTTTTTTTTCAGGAATTTTTTTTTATGTGTGTAGCAGAGGTAATGCAGAGAAAGAGGCAAAAATTCAGCAGTAACCAAATACACCGCCAGTCACAATGCTGCACAATACAAATCCACTATAATATGCTTTCTATATTCGAAAGTATATTTTAAGTGTATATTACACCTATATACTGCAGAGCAAGTAGTACATCTATACCAGTGCTTGAAAGGACTTTTGTGGACCTGTTAGGTAACGATTTGTGTGACTACAGTCTGTCCCTGCTCGACACAGCAACCTGTCCATACACTGACAAAAAGTATAGGAATATATTACACAGCTATGTACTGCAGAGCAAGTAGTACACCTACACCAGTGCTTGAAAGGACTTTTGTGGACCTGTTAGGTAACGATTTGTGTCACTACAGTCTGGCCCTGCTCAAAACAGCAACCTGTCCCTACACTGACAAAAAGTATAGGAATGTATTACACACCTATATACTGCAAAGCAAGTAGTACACCTATACCAGTCATTAAAAGGACTTTTGTGGACCTTTTAGATAGCTATTTGATTGAATACAGCCTGTTCCTGCTCAAAACAGCAACCTGTCCCTACACTGACAAAAAGTATATAAATGTATTACACACCTATAGCAAGTAGTACACCTATACCAGTCCTTTTTTATTTTTTTTTGCAGATACAGAATATTGTAATTAGTAATTAGGGGCCAGATCCACAAACAGTGGCGCAAATTAAGTTACTCAAAACTTATGTCATTTAAGTTACGGCGCCCTAATTTTGTGTCGTAAGTGCCGTATCCACAGCGCATTTGCGTCCAAAATTGCGCAAGTGTAACTTAAATTCCGAGACATAAGGTGGGGTTATTGCAAGTGGGAAGGAAGTGGGCGTGCTTCATTGTAATGAGCCGTGACCCCATGCAAATGAAGGGCCGGCCGTACTGCGCATGCGCTCACGAATCTGCTCCTCACTGGGCATGTGCAGAACTTTGCTCGGCGCAATCAGTGAGATAGGAAAAAGGCCAAGCGTACTTAGTTTGAGGATCGCCCTGTGTATAAATAGCCCCAGACAAACACACTTCCCTTGCAAAAGTATATCCCTGTGTTACCCTTCTGCTCTGTCGTTTGTTGGTGTGTGTTGGTGAGTTGTGTGTGAGATAAAAGTTTTTACGAGGACCCCCGGTGGGATCCAAAAGAAGATCAACGATCTTAAGAGCCTGGTCCGGGACAAGATGGCCAAGATCAATGCCCATGCCATGGGCACTGGAGGAGGCGGACCCTGCCCCATCAGGCTGAGTGAGGAGGAATGGGCAGTGGCCCGGTGTTTCCACCCACAGCAGGTGGTGGGCCTGCGTGGCTATCAATCAGATGTTCCTGTGAGGACAGGTACGTTTTTGGTTTTTCTATCTGGTGATTAGCATGTGTGGGTGGGGGAAGGGAAGATGTGCCAAGTGTGTGGATCCTCCAACCTGTGAATGTTTTGTGTCTTCCACAGATGGCCAGGAGCTTGCTGGGTCATCAGGCCAAGAGGTTGCTGGGCCATCGGGCCAGGCTGCTGCTCCACAGGACAAGAGGCTGCTGAGGAGTCCCAAGAAGGGCAGGAGTCCCCAGGGAAGGGGAGTGGCCACACCTCCCCTCATGAGGAGGTTGAGGGGGAGGAGGATGAGGGGGTGGAGGCTGAAGATATGGAGATTGGCAGAAAAGTCCTTTTGGCCTCGGATTTGTTTACCCCTGATGCTACCCCTGAGGCTGGCAGCAGTCAGGCCACCATCATTGGTAGCCCCTCCCACTCCTCCCCCAACAGGCCTCAACCCACAAGGGTCTCTCTCTCCCCCCCTCCCAGGCCACAAGACACGGCTGCAGGCAGGATGGCGACCCGGGAGACCAGGGGGTGGCCGAGCGTCTGCCAGCCAATCTGCAGAGGGACAATGCCCGGCAGACCCGCAATCTGGCTCAGATCAAGCAGACTCTGAGCCAGATGGAGGCCAGCCTGGGTGCAATTAAAGAGTCAATCACTGATGTGGCCACAAACTCCAAGAGTCAATCACTGGCGTGGCCCCGGAGGTGAGTGACCTGACCCAGGCTGTCCAGGCCAATACCCGGGCTGTCCAGGCCAATACTTTTGTTTTTTTATTTTTATGATTTTGTTTTGTATACTGTACTTATGATTTGTTTCATGTGTGTGAATGATGTGTGAATGTGGGAGGTGGCAGTCCTGATTAAATAAGGGGTGTCACCCTCAGTTTTGGTGGAGTAGGGATCCCCAGGACCAGGGAGAAGTGATCCCAGGTCCATGAATGGTGTATGAATGCACAGTGACATAATTGGAGCCGTGGCGGGGCGTTACTGCTCCCAAGTACCATTGGGGGTACTTGGATCTAATCCAATTAGATGTGCATGTGATGTGTCTGTGCTAGGGACCACAGTGGGTGTGCATTCATGCATTCTCATTGTGAGAAAATTAATGTGTGTGTTTACTGTGCAAAGATGCATTCTGCGAGGCGTCTCCTGAATGCTGTTCCCTCAGAAGAGGGGGTACCCTCGGTTACTAAAGTCACTAGTCTAGCTATGCGCATGGATGCCCCTGGCATGTTGGCATACAGATTGTAGTCCAGCAAGTGTGTGTGCTCAGCTCTTCCTTAATGGTGTTGCTGTAGCTGACCTTTACACGGCAGGTGTCAAATTAGGGCTGCTTTTATAAAGTGTAAAATTGCTCCGGGAAACTAACAGAAGCGCACAGGGCGTAATCTACGCCGCACACACTTAATTTTGTGGATCGCCTTATGTCCCTTATTTGGATCTTTGCCTATCAAAACAGCGGCGTGTCTAGCGTATTTTGCGCGCGAAGAAGCGCCGATGTAATTATTTTAGGTAGGACGGAAAAAAACGGAATTTCAGGCGTATCTCGTTTTAAGGATCAGGCGCAAAAATATGCGTGGCGCAAATTTCAATTACGCCGCGTATCTCGAGTTAAGTAGGCGCATCTGCTTTGTGGATCTGGCCCTAGATGTGTAATATTGTTTCCTCTCATGTGTTTTCTTCACCAGAATTTCTACACAGTGATGCCAGGAACAACATGGAGAATGTCGTCTCCTCCAGCAGTTGTTTTACTGGTTTCACCACCATCTTCTCCTTGCCTTCTGTCCTCAGTGTTCTGATCATTGTAATTTTCTCTCTTGTATCACTCCCAGCAGCTTCTTTGCATGCGGCCAGTCTGCGTTTTGCAGCCACAGCCCTCTTCGCCTGGTCTCTCTGCTCTGCAAATTCTTCCTCCTCGGCCTCCGTCCCCATCCTCTCTTCCTCCTCCTCCTCCGATGGTCCTGGGATCTCTCCAGGTGGCCCTCCGGGTCCCGGATGTGGAGTTGGTAGAACTTCTTGCTCCCCTCTGCTCCTCTCCTCCCTCTTCTTCTTGGGCCCCATGGTACCTTCACCCGCCTCTCCGTCGTCCATATCGTCCCGCTGCTAGGCAACCACCCTTAAAATGACTTTTGTGTACCTTTTAGATAGCTATTTGATTGAATACAGCCCGTCCTTGCTCCAACCACCAACCTCTCCCTACACTGACAAAAAGCAGAATGTAAGATGGCCGCCAGATCAGGTTTATTTATAAGGTAGGGGGTATGTCCATGTGCTGAAATGTCTCAATTGGCTGTCCTGCACCACCTGATGGATGTGTCATAGGTCAAAGTTCTTCTTAATGTAAAATGGCGGACCGCCGCAAACAACTGTCGGGCGAACCACCAGGCCATCTCTAAACCACTTTAATACAGGGCACTTCCCCCCTTCCTGCCCAGGACAATTTTCAGCTTTCAGTGCTGTCACACTTTGGATGACAATTGCGTGGTTATACAATACTGTACCCAAACTACATTTTTATCATTTTCTTCCCAGACATAGAGCTTTATTTTGGTGGTATTTGATTAGCACTGGGGGTTTTATTTTTTGCCAAACAAACTGAAAAAGCCTAAAAAAAATTAAAACAAAAAAGTTTTTCTTTGTTTCTGTTATAAAATGTAGTTTTCTCCTTCACTGATGGACACTGATGAGGCTGCACTAATGGACACTGATGAAGTGGCACTGATGAGGTGGAACTGATAAGGTGGCACTGATGGGTACTGATGAGGAGGCACTGATATGTAGAATTGATGAGCACTAATATGCAGCACTGATGAGTGCTGATAGACTACACTGATATGCAGCACTGATGGGCACTAATAGGTGCACTGATGGGCACTAATAGCTGGCACTGATAAGCCGCACTGATGGGCACTGATAGTGCCACCTATTAGTGCCCATCAGTGCCACCTGATAGGCCACACTGATGGGCACTGGTAGGTGGCACTGATGGGCACTACAAGGGGGCACTGATAGGCCACACTGATGGGCACTGGTAGGTGGCACTGATAGGCCGCACTGATTGGGCACTGATAGGCTGCATTGATGGGTACTGATAGGTGGCATTGATGGGCACTGATAGATGGCACTGGATATGCAGCACTGATGAGGAGCTACTGACAGGCATTACTGATTGGCATCTGAAGTGCACTGACAGGCATTACTGATTGGGCACTGATTGGCACATTTATGGGCACTGATTGGCATTTTGATGGGCACTGACAGGCATTACTGATGGGGCACAGACTAGCAGCTGATGGGCACTGATCATTTGTGAGTGAGGCAGAGGGTATTGAATGTAACCCAATCCTTCACGGCTAACCAATGGAGGGTCCTCAGGGATGGGTGATTGATTCCCAGGTTTTTTTTCCTGTTACCAGTCTGGCTGCTGTGTTCTGGATGACTTGTAGACGTGAAATTTGGTATTTGGGGAGTCCAAGGTAGAGGGAGTTTGCGTAGTCGAATCGGGAATTGATTATTGTTCCAACTACTACTTCTGTGTCCTCTTCCAGGATGAAGGGGATGAGTCTACACAGCAGGCGGAGAAGATAGTGAGATCCGCTTACTACTGATCCTATTTGTGCATCCATATTCATGTCTGAGTCAAAGATGACTCTGAGGCTTTTTGACTTTGGTGCTTGGGGTGATGATTTGACCAAGGATGGTGGGTGGTGTGCATGTTGTCCTAGGGTTTTT
This sequence comes from Rana temporaria, assembly GCF_905171775.1. Taxonomy (NCBI): domain Eukaryota; kingdom Metazoa; phylum Chordata; class Amphibia; order Anura; family Ranidae; genus Rana; species Rana temporaria. The sequence continues at coordinate 251,456,882 of NC_053490.1, forward strand.
CTTTTGGTTTGCGTGGAGAAAGAGAAGTTCTGTTTTGGATCCATTAAGTTTGAGGGAGCTCTCCGTCATCCAATTATCGATCAATAAGAGGCAATTTTCTAGTGAGTGGTATTGGTCTTTTTTGTCGGTGATGCGAAGGTAAAGTTGAGTGTCATCAGCGTTGGAGTGATAGAGCAGGTCCTGTTTGCTGATGATTTTGAGGAGTGGGCGGAGGTAGATGTTGAAGAGCACGGGCGATAGGGGTGATCCTTGAGGCTTTTTTAATGTTTACTGTTTGCCACAAAGATATGATATGAGTTTTTAAATGAAAGTACCTAAGCTGGGATTGTGCTATCAAAGTTCAACAATCAGACCCAACACTCCTCCAATTCACAAGTGTGGTTACTATACATGGAATATTAGGCCATTTCCCCATCCCCGGCTTTTTAGGCATTACAATACACTGGCATTCATTCAAGTATAGCTAAAGACTTTGAGATTCCAATATTAGTTTCTTGATACCATTGCTCACACACAATATGCTCACACACAATATTTATGGAAAGTATATATATATATATCATTGGAACATGTGTAAGGGTAAATGGGCTCAGAGGTACGTGGAGTGATTATAATAAGTGTACTGCTCTTCATTTGTTTTTCACCTTACTCTTTATATTCCTCATACTCCTAAAGGATTACCATCCCCTTCATATGAACAAAAAAGGGTTTATGTCTTTAACATTTGCTTATCCACTGGTGCTGACTGACACAGCATTATTATATAACTAATTATATATTATTATTATATACAAGCTCTGATACATTACTGTATATCAGCTTAGTGTCACATTATTATAAATGATTTCAATGTTACAATGTCCCTTTTGCTTTGCCTGATGAATGGTGAGTCACAGTCAGGAACAGTATGAAATAGACTCAGCCATCAATATGGCATGCACTGTGATGTTATTACTATGAAGTGTATTGCATATAATTTTAGAAAAATTCAGACATATGTCTAATTCCAGCTATGCAAAAGTTTATAACTAATATGAATCCATTAATACTATTAAATACATACAGTATAAGCACAAATATAAATAAAATAAAGCTCTAATAAGATCTTAGGGCCAGATTCACGTAGAGCAGCGCAAATTAAGTTACTCCAAACGTATGTCATTTAAGTTACGGCGCCTTAATTTTGTGTCGTAAGTGCCATATCCACAGCGCATTTGCGCCCAAATTTGCGCCAGCCTAACTTAAACCCCGAGGCGTAAGGCGGGGTTATTGCAAGTGGGAAGGAAGTGGGCGTGCTCCATTGTAATGAGCCGTGACCCCATGCAAATGAAGGGCCGGCCGTACTGTGCATGCGCGCACGAATCTGCACCTCACTGGGCATGCTCAGAACTCGGCTTGGCGCAATCAGTGAGATAGGTAAAAGGCCAAGCGTACTTAGTTTGAGAATTGCCCTGTGTATAAATAGCCCCAGACAAACACACTTCCCTTGCAAAAGTACATCCCTGTTTTCCCCTTCCTAAAGCAAGTTGATTTTGCTCTGTCGTCTGTTGGTGTGTGTTGGTGAGTGTAGTGTTAGATAAAAGATTTGGAGGATTAGTAGATTGCAGTAGCTGTTTTTTTTCTGAGTGTTTTTTCTGTTTGTTTTTTCGGTGTTTGTTTTTTCGGTGTTTGTTTTTTCTGATTGTTTTTTCTGTTTGTTTTTTCATTGTTTGTTTTTGAATTTGTATTAGCTGTCTGCTTGTGTGATTTGATTTTTGTGTTTGTTTGTTCTGTGAGTATTTGTGTTTGTTTGTTGTGTTTGTTTTTTGTGTTTGGTGCTGAGTGTTGGGTGTTATGGCACCGAAGCGCAGGAAGCTGAATTTTTCTGTCAGAGAAAAGCAGATACTTGCTAGGGCCATCACCCGTTTCAGGTGTTATTTGCATGGCCCTGAGAGCCGGGACACCACCCCGGCCAGGAAGAAGGAGATCGTTCAGTGAATTACTGACGAGATCAATGCGGGGGGGGGGAGACGAGGACCCCCAGTGGGATTCAGAAGAAGATCAACGATCTTAGGAGCCTGGTCCGTGACAAGATGGCCAAGATAAGTGCCCATGCCATGGGCACTGGAGGAGGACCACCCTGCTCCGTCAGGCTGACTGAGGAGGAATGGGCAGTGGCCCGGTGCTTCCACCGACAGCAGGTGGTGGGCCTGCCTGGCTTTGAATCTGATGCTCCTGTGAGGACAGGTAATTTTTGGGTTTTTCTATCTGGTGAGTAGCATGTGTGGGGGGGGGGTAAGGGAATATGTGCCAAGTGTGTGGATCCTCCAACCTGTGAATGTTTTGTGTCCTCCACAGATGGCCAGGAGATTGCTGGGCCATCAGGCCAGGAGGTTGCTGGGCCATCAGGCCAGGCTGCACCACCCCCAGGACAACAGGCTGCAGAAGAGCCCCAAGAAGGGCAGGAGTCCCCAGGGGAGGGGAGTGGCCACACCTCACATCATGAGGAGGTTGAGGGGGAGGAGGATGAGGAAGAAGATATGGACACTGCCAGGGAAATCCTTTTGGCTTTGGATGTGTTTCCCCCTGAGGCTACCCCTGAGGCTGGCAGCAGTCAGGCCACCATCAGGGGTAGTCCCTCCCACTCCTCCCCCAACAGGCCTCCCCCACAAGGGTCTCTCTCTTCCCTCCTCCAAGGCCACAAGCCTCAGCTGCAGGCAGGAAGGTGACCCATAAGACCAGGGGGGTGGCCGAGTGTCTGCCGGCCAATCTGCGGAGGGACCATGCCCTTCAGACCCGCCATCTGGGTCAGATCACCCAGACTTTGACCCAGATGGAGGACAGCCTGGGCTCAATTAAGGAATCACTCACTGATGTGGCCAAAAACTCCTTGGCGGTCATTACATGCTTTTGTAACCTGCAGACCGCAACAACAGGCGTGGCCCAGGAGGTGAGTGCCCTGACCCAGGCTGTCCAGGACAACACCCGGGCTGTCCAGGCCAATACGGCTGCCCTCACACTGAGTCTGAACAGGATAGCAGTGGCCTTGGAGGGCAGGCCAGCAGGAGGACAGTCACTAGGGGAGGCTCCTCCTTCCCCTGCTTCCCCCCCAGGAGTCTGCCCTGGTTGGCCGTGGCCGGCCCAGGCGTAGCTCACGCCGCCGCCGTTAAGTATGGGGGTACTTTTTATTTTTTATTTTTGTTATTATACTTTGCTTATGATTTGTTTCATGTGTGTGAATGATGTATGAATGTGGGGGTGGCATTCCTGATTAAATAAGGGTGTCACTCTCAGTTTTGGTGGGGTAGGGATCCCCAGGACCAGGGAGAAGTGATCCCAGGTCCATGTAAAGGTATATGAATGCAAAGTGACATAATTGGAGCCGTGGCGTGGCGTTACTGCTCCCAAGTACCATTGGGGGTACTTGGATCTAATCCAATTAGATGTGCATGTGATGTGTCTGTGCTAGGGACCACAGTGGGTGTGCATGCATGCATTCTCATTGTGCCATGATTAATGTGTGTGTTTACTGTGCAAAGATGCATTCTGCGAGGCGTCTCCTGGCTGCTGTTTCCTCAGAAGAGGGGGTACCCTCGGTTACTAAAGTCACTAGTATAGTTATGAGCATGGATGCCCCTGGCATGTTGGCATACAGATTGTTGTCCTGCAAGTGTGTGTGCTCAGCTCTTCCTTAATGGTGTTGCTTTATCTGACATTTACACGGCTGGTGCAAAGTTAGGGCACCTTTTATAAAGTGTAATTTTACACCATGAAACTAGCAGATGCGCACAGGGCGTAATCTACGCCGCACACACTTAATTTTGTGGATCGCCTTATCTCCCTCATTTGGATCTTTGCCTATCAAAACAGTGATGTGTCTAGCGTATTTTGTGCTCGAAGAAGCACCGGTGTAATTCTTTTAGGTAGGACGGAAAAAACTGGATTTCAGGCGTATCTCGTTTTGAGGATACGGCGCAAAGATACACACGGCGCATTTTTCAATTACGCCGTGCATCTCGAGATAAGTCAGCGTAAGTGCTTTGTGAATCTGGCCCTTATACTTTAGGAAAGAAAAAAATAAACTTTGCAGAAAAACTGGATATCTTCTGTGTATGTCAGTGCTGGGCAATAAGGTTTCACCAAAGTTGCAATTATATTATATGATTTGACCCAAATTTGTATGTAATCATGTGCTCATATGATAGACAATCATAATCACCTTTTCACACATTGGCCTGCAATATCAATATATCAATACTGGAATGGAGACATAATGGGAGTTATTTACTAAACCTGCCAATTGTGGAGAGTCTGGTTGAGCTCTGCATAGAAACCAATTAGTTTCCAGGTTTTATTGTCAAAGCTTAATTTAAAAAGCTGAAGTTAGAAGCTGATTGGCTACAACACACAGTTTCACCAGATTCTGAGAGCACCAGTTTTTAGTAAATCTCCCCCACTGTTTTTTCCCCTTAGATAGCCCTTCTTTTATTAAGTGGAGGAACTTGACTGTCCTGACCTCAACCCTATAGAAACACCTTTGGGATGAATTATAGCAGAGACTGAACCAGGCCTTCTCGTCCACATCAGTGCCTGACCTCACAAATGCACTTCTGGAAGAATGGTCAAACATTCCCAAAGACACAAGTACTAGAAAAAGTACTAGCACAATTGCAAAAGCTAAAGAGAATCAGCTATGTCCATCCCAAAGCAAGTTGCTGATAAAAATGTACTTTTTTCTCTAATCTTAAATTTTATTTTGTTTAATTATCCACTTTTAGACTTTGTTACATGTACAGACACAAAATAGTTCATTGAGAAACAGCATCAAATATCTTGGGCACAGAAGTACTCCAGGCAAAACTCAGATCAGAGAGATCCACAAACTGTAATTGTAATTTTGTTTTAAGGCACTGTAAAAAAATATTAATATATGACTGAAATGAGGAAGCTCCTAGAATTACTACAAAAATATATGCAAGCACATGATAGCAGATCAGCCTAGTCTGCTCACATCAATGCCTTCTTCAATCTCAACTCATTAGCTGCCTTTTTATGTCAACCTAATCGAAAATCATATTAGCACGCAATGTTGTTGCTTGGACTGAAATTAATGCTAATGCACTGTGATGTTAATCAATGACAAGGTGTCAAACCAATCAGTGTTCTCATATTGTGATGGTATCAGATGTCCCTAGGGGCAATGAGTGTTATCCCAAAACACACTATTAAATTCCTTTTATTTGCAGCTCTTGTCATACATGTAATGACTGACCTGTCTATTGTTGCAAAAATAGTAACCAATTATATAGAGCATGAGATGACCAAAGTGACATTCTTTCATATCTTGAATTACTGTGATAACTTACACAGGCTATACAACTGGGATCTTTATGTTTCTCATGTTCAGTAATACATTATTTTGACACTAAAGTCATGCAGCATTGAAGACAAGCCATTTTTATTCTGCTCAAGGTCCATTATTGTTAAAAGTCTACAAAGAATGGTGATATGGAGTTCCAATGTGGACTTGATAGGGACATTTCACTTGATTGTTGATTTTTCCCAAGCTACAAGGATACCCCCTTAGTAAAGCTGATAGTCTGAAATTATTACTATAATAGATACAGTGTGGTAGTGGGGTGATTAAATGAATGTGGTAGTTTTTTTCCAATGAGTTGCACAAGTTCAAACTGTATTTAAGGCATTGCAGTTGCCCGTGCAGGGGTTTCTACCATCAATACAAAACATCATTTGAAAATCCAAAGCCACCTGGCTCCCTCGTTAACAGCGTCGACTGTGTTGTCCAGCTTAACTGGTTCACTTGGCTCTCTTAGCTTTTAGTTTCAGCACCCAGCTGCATGACTCAATACTGGTCTCTGGACAGGTTTTTTCCCAAAACCCTAATCAGAGCCCACCTGACTCCTGGAATGAGACCTCATGTCCCCTGGCTGGTGGCCAGGGCACCTCTGACCTCTGGGTGAGACCTTCTGTCTCCAATATGGGAGCTGTCTCCAGACTGGGAGCTCTAACCTATCCTCAAGCCTGAGTATATAATGACCTTGCACACCTGTGTACTCAAACAGGTTGAAGGCACTTGGTAAAATCTGGATACAAGATTTAAGGTTCCGTTGCACGCTAACATTATGGAATGTTCCAGCTTCAGACCCTGAATTACAGAATACAGATAAAATAAAAAAACAGGAATTGGGACTACGAAATGAGGCTCAGCTCAGATGTGTACATGTGTGTTTGCGCACGCACGTCGCAGGTAGGGCAGCTTATTTATTTTATTAGGCTACCCTACACATAAGCGAAACAAAGAGAAAGGAGTCCAGTACCTTTGTTTTAAATCACACGGCGCCAAGCCAGATGGTGTTGCAGAACCATGTGGTTTGGCGTGCGTAAAAATGTGCCGTAGGTGCTGATACGTTGGGGTGGCACCCCTGCACATCTGATATAGTGCAGCAAGTTTCTCTGTGGATCGGGTACATGTATGCTCTGTGGATATGTGGGAATGCATGCGATGCCAAGCACATAATTGCTTCAGGTGGTGACGTACTTCTGATGCGTCACTTCCTGTGGGCGGGCCAGAATTTGCGTGGCATGTTGCACTTCTGGTCCACTGGAGCATGCATTGTCGAATAGTGTGCATTCCAGTGGCCATTTGCCCCTATGTATTCCAGATATTTCACATTGTTGGGCATATACGCAATGGGTGAGATTTACTAAAACTAGAGAGTGCAAAATCTGGTGCAGCTGTGCATGGTAGCCAATCAGCTTCTAACTTCAGCTTGTTCCATTAAGCTTTGACCAAAAAACTGATAGCTGATTGGTTCCTATGCAAATCTGCACCATATGTTGCACTCTCCAGTTTTAGTAAATCAACCCCAGTGTATTTATAAGAGGTTGAAGTTCTGTTTAAATTTCTGGTTGGTCCTGTATCTATTGTGTAAGGTGTGTGTTTACACCTTAGTTCTTTATTTCTGTGTGAGTTTTTGGATGGTAACCTCTGACCCCATATGATGCTGCAACAACCCTTCTATGTGTGGGGAGGAGCTGTATTGTGCCTTTGTATATTTAAGAAGGCAAACATATGTCAGCTATATCTCTGAAGAAGGGGGTACTTCCTCTAAAACGCATCAGTTTGCCAACATTGTAGTGTACCAGTCAGGTCACTTGATACCACACTGGATGATTATTTGACACAATCTTTTGTGAGTATTGATTTGGCTTGTTGTCTAATACATCAATAAATCTTCCAGTAATGCACTAGACATTTATACACTCCTGTGTGCTTTTAACAGTTGCTAAAGGGGGACCCATGCCCAAAATGCTTAATGAAGGCAACCGTAGCTACCTGTCAGAAGAGGTAATCAGTACGTCTGTGTATGCTGCTAGCAGAGGGCTCCAGTGCAGGAGCACAGTCCAGAATGTTGGAAGGAGATGTTCACTTTCCCCAGCCAGTCAGCACATACTTAAGAGGATGCAGCCTGGAGTTGTTGGCTACACTTCACCGCTGGCCATGGCGCGAATGTGCATTCTCCTATAAACCAAAGGCCCCGTACACACGACCAAACATGTATGCTGAAACTGGTCCGCGGGCCAGTTTCAGCATACATGTTCGGTCGTGTGTAGGCGCGAGCGGGCCGAATTCCAGCAAACATTTGCCCGCCGGGCCTTTTCCCAGCGGGCAAATATTCGTGGACGTGTTTTAAAACCGTCCGCTGGAATCCTGCCCGCTCGGACATGTACGGTCGTCAGTACAGACCTACCGTACATGTCCAGGCGCCCGCCGTCCCTCGCATGCGTCGAATGACTTCGACGCATGCGTGGAAGCCTTTAAATGGCAGGCCCGCCCACGTCTCCGCGTCATCGCTGCGTCATCGTCGCGGCGACGACGCGGACACGCCCCGCGTATTGTTTACGCGCGGACTTCTGTACGATGGTGTGTACAACCATCGTACAGAAGCCCTCTGGCAGGCATGTACGGTGAAAACGGTCCGACGGACCGGTTTCACCGTACATGTTTGTTCGTGTGTACCCGGCCTAAGACTATGTACAAAGCTCTTCCCTGAGGTGGTTACATATGGGTCCATTTATATACAGCATTTTTGTTAAATAAAGCATTACTGAAATAATAATAATAATTATATATTTAATCCAAGTTCTTAATCATTCATGCGTTACTGTAGAAGCCGACTGCACAGAACAATCCCAGAGCCTGTGTATAAAGGCATTTTGCTCTTTTCTGTAATTTAGGTTTGGTACCACTACATTATGGATCGTTATTTTTATCTTAGCTATCTGGCTTAAAAAATGAAAGTTACTTTTGACAGTTAAGAATGTTTCAGTGATATTATAAAACAAGGAATGCAATGCAGTAATTTACAGTAAAACAGCATTTATGGACTAAAAGCTATGCCACCTACTGTGTGATATTCTAAAGGTAATGTGCTGTCTGACATGTGGCTCAGTGTTGATAATCACTGTGTCATGCTTATTATTGATTAACTATGCAAACAGCCTGAAGTTAAAAGCTTGCTTCAGCACCTTGGACAGAACTCTTAACTGTGATTGTTGCCTAACAAAAAATGGTGACAGATGTTAAAAATATTGCTAAAGGTGCAATCAGGCTTTACGCTTCTTTGCAAAATCACCTCCTAGTTTTTTTACTTTAGAGAAATCCTTCTAGTATAGGAGGCATTTTGAAGCTCCAAGCCAGCTGCTTCAATATATTTTTTGTTATATTCAGCAATATATTTTATTTTTAGCATTGTACAGCTGCAGCCCACTAACACAAATGAATCAGTAAAAAAAACTTAAAGAAGACCTGCAATTGTGCATAAATTACAATCAAAAGTTTAAACAAGCACAATACTTTAAACCAGCTTCAACAATGGATCAGCCTAATAAACCATAATATCAGTGATTTGACTGAACTAGCACCATTATCAACAAGTTTTTTCTTTGGCCTGCCCTTATAGCTTCAAAGCCCCATGGAAATGCCTTAAAGCACTTTTCCTACCACTTGGCCCATGGGGTCTCACTCACTAAAAATAATAAGAAATACAGTAACAGATCACTACATGTTTATGGTGCTGTCATTTCTGCAGCAATTATATAAAAAATAAAATACATTTAAAAAAGTTCTCCTTTCCTTGTCCTACAGCTACGGTCAACCAAGTGGACAATCTCTACATTAATACTTATGTCATACACAGGTAAGTTCATAAAAAAATAAGGCTTTGAAAAACCTGATCAATGGATATTAAAATGCTGTTGTTGTACTTTCAAAATCATGACTAGTTATGATATAAAGGAAACAACAAATATACAGAAAGACAATTTTAGTTTATAGGGACATCCTGGCTCAACACTCAACACTGCATCCTTTCTTTTCTTGGGGAATCCTAGGGCATTTGTTGCTTTGTTTCTCCAGTTGTCTTAACTAATTTTATCTTGTCACTAATGTCTAAGACCACATGTGTTTTTGTCTGAGATTGAACACTGTGTCTGCTGTCCATGGGTTGTTTCAAGGACATGCTCATTGCTTTTCAGACCAAAATTTACAAGCTGTCTCCAGTGGGCGCCATCTGAGGGTTTTGAGCATCATGCTTCAAAATCCACAGAATCTTGCAGGTGCCACTGGATATAAGCTTGGGTTGATGAAATCACTCAATAAAATCTTTGACTTATGAGATTCCAAATTTGTTAAATCTAGGCCAAATATAAATGTGAGTGGACAAAACCACACATTTGAAGGGTAGGTCCAGTCAAAACTATTTTTTGGACAAATTGTGAATGAATAAATAAATAAGGACTTCTGGTAAACTGCTAGAGATAACTCAATTGTTTCAGTATATTTCAAATAAAAGAAAGACATCAGGTTTAAGAACAAAACAGTGGCTGGGAAAAACTACATTGATGAAAAGTACAGTGTGGTCCAAATCCTCGGGTTAAATCCTATGGCTTTAGGAACTGCTGAAGAATCCAATCCAGCACACTAACGCAGCACTTCTGAGAGAGTGCAGAGATCTCTAAGGGGCAAGCAGACAAAAAGAACAAAGTGTAGTGGGTGTGTAAATATTTATTAAAAGGAAGACAATTAGCATCTCACACAAAGTAAAACAGATTATGCTCATCGGTGTTCTCAAGAGGTAACCCAGCTTGGGAAGACACCAATGAAACTGTCACAATTGATATACTGGATATGTCTGAATGGCACCTGCAATAGCGTGTGTGGATGATCTCATGTATTACAGTCATTGGTGCATCTACAGCTGGGGGGAGGAGGCATCCGGGATCCTAAGATGTAACTGATGCTGCAAGGAGTGGAGTATAGTAGCTAGGGTGACCAGACAGCCTCAGGACAGGAAGCAGCACGTGTGGATCGATGGAGCACAAGTGAGGACAGGAAGTGATGTCAGGGGGGAAGCCAACGCCTCTTTTTCAAGCCAAGCTTTAAATTTTCCTTGGTGTCTTCCCTAGTTGGGAATCCTTTTGAGAACCATGATAAGCATAAATGATCTTACATTATGTGAGTTCCTTTAAAAAAAGTTTACACACCCATTAAACTAAGGGGTTGATTTACTAAAGGCAAATAGACTGTGCACTCTGCAAGAGCAGTTGCTCCAGAGCTCTGGTGACTTCCATCATCCAATCATGTAAAAGCAAAATAGCTGTCTTTTTTTTTCCCACATGATTTTGGGTATTCTTTGCAAAGTGAAGCTTTACCTCATTCACTAGGCTCTGGAGCAACTGCACTTGCAGAGTGCACCTGCACTATGCAAAGTGCACAGCTTGCTTGACTTTAGTAATTCAACCCCCTAGTCTGCATACTCTTTACTCTTTGTGTCTGTAGAAAAAAAAAAAAAAAACATTCTCTGATATAAAGCAACACCCCAATCTTCATCATGTTACAAATAATTAGATAAAAATAATAGTTTTAAAGTATCTATCTTCAACTTGTGTCACCCTGTACTGAGCCCTACACTTATTTTGGTGAATCAATGGTTACAAAAAAAATCTACAAAACAAAAAATCTACACTCCATCTGCAAAATATTCTGAATATTACAGTTTTGCAATGACTACCTCTAATAGAGCACCATGGTAATAGTAACTGGACCATGGGATTTTGGCAGCCTGTACTCTCGTATAGTTTTTTTTTTTTTTCTTGCACAGGATTGGGTACTCAAAGTGAACACAGATTCACTTTATTTACTTAAATAAATAGACTCTATTACTATAGCAAATCAATTCCAATAAATGCACATGCTATCAAAAGCACCCCACATATTTGTTGCAACCTGGCAGTTACTCTTCCAGCTCCATGTGCTACTGCAGCAATAGATCACTTAAAAACATGATTTTTTTATTTTATTTTTTTAAATAAAAAACAGGTCACTGTTGCATTGACCTCTTGCAGCTGGGGGAATTAATGCAGATCTGCAAAAGTAACATATTATCTTATCACAAAAAAGCACATTTTAGTTCACATTTCTCCTTTAAAATGAACACCTAGTATTCCTATTTGTAATGTTCCATAACTCAAGTCACTTTTTTGTGACATATTTGACATTTCACATACAAGTTCTTATATTTTTGCTATTTTGCCCAGTCTTATATCAGTTAGCCTCTAATCTCCTGTAAACACTCTGCTTTTATCACCCTTTCAGTATTTATTCCCTACCATTCTTTTTTGGAACCTCATCAGGTTTGCCCCCCTGTGATCTGAATAAATCTGTGAGTTCTCTTTTTCCTACACAAAAGGTGACAGCTGTCAGAAGCTCCCGGGATAGGGAAACAAGAAGGCCTCAGGGCTCAGTTGACAGCAAATAAGAACTTCAGATGAAAGAAAGGAAATCTGAAAAAGCTCTGAACTTTTATCCCCTGGGTAGTTACGGTAAAATTAGAATCTACAGCACATAAAGTCATAGACAATAAAATGAACAGTATAACACACAAAATACACACTAAAAAGTCACAGGTTGGCAATAAATGATGCTGTTTTAGAGTCAAAGATCTCCAAACCTTTGCATACCCTCAAATGTATAACCCTATGCCATATGAATGGATTACTAAAGGAATAGCAACATGAATGTCTGTTTACCTTTGTAAATTAGGTGAAGTCTTTACGTTAACCACATGCCGTACTTAAACGGAGGCAGGTTGGCTCTCCTGCATGACCTGATGTACCCATACGTCTTCCGTGCATGTGAGATTGTGGGCGCGCACCCTCCCGCTACGTGCTGCGGGAGCGCATCCGTGGGTTCGGCAAACTCAAGGTCAACCGGTTGCCTGCGATCACTGTATACAGAGGCAGAATGGGATCTGCCATTGTAAACAATATCTGATATCTGAATGCCAGTTAAAGCTCCTGTCACTAAATATAAAATGGTTAGCTTACAGTCCTGTTTACACCTTTCTTTTGCTTGGTGCTTCCATGAGGCTTTGATGAGACTTTGTGGGACTTTGATGAAGCTTTGGTGGTGCTTCGATTGGGCTTTGGTGGTGCTTCGGTGAGGCTTTCTGACGCTTCGATGGGGCTTCAGTGGGGCTTCAAGCGAGCTTTGCCATAAACTTCTATGGAGGCTTTGAAGACACTTTGAAGCACAGGTGTAATTTTTGAAGCAAAGCCGAAGTAAAGCAAAGCAAAAGAAACGTGTTAATATGACTGTAAGCTAACTATTTTATTTAGTGACAGGAGCTTTGACTGGTGTTCAGAGAGCTTTAACAAAGCCTGTCCGAAGACAAGTAAGTGTAAACTAGCCGATAATGTGTGTTGAAGTCGAAGCAAGTGCAAATAAGCCCTTAGTCTCTGTTTGATTTGTAACTGCCATGATGCTGCACATGTGATCAGTTCTGACACCAGCCATTTGATGATTTGACAGATTGGTTGGAAGCACAAGCAAATGTGACAGTTAGCGTTCCTGGCATGCCAGAAATATCACAACTTTTATAAATGGTTAAATGAATGGGTTCAGTTTTACTTTAACAAGGCCTGTCTGAAGCATTGTTTTGAAGCGTAAACTAGCCGTTAATGTGTGTTGAATCCGAAGCAAGTGTAAATGAGCCCTTACTGACATTTTATTTTAAATTTACTTAAAGTTGAACTAAACACAGAGATTTAATGGCTTCATAACACAGTTACATTCAAGACATGTTGTGAATGATAACTGTAATATTTGCTTGTGCTCTCAATCCAACGGTCAAACCATCAAATGGCTGGTGTCATAACTGATCACAGGTGCAGCATCATAGCATATCAATAGAGGCCCAGATGGTAGCTTCATTGGTTGTAAAAGATAGGAGGGTTTAGTTCCAGTTTAACATACTCCAAGTTCAATACAACAGAGGGAGTGCAAAGTCTTACAGTTTGTTTTCTTTAGAAAGCGGGCACAGCTTGAGTAAAAAGTTTTGTGTCCTGCCTGCATTGTACTGCTGCCTCATACTTTTATTTACAATTATTTACTAAGGGCGGTAATAGCCAATATGTCTAATGGTGACCATGACTTCAAGGGTATATAAAGTGTTGCAGCTTGATGGACGCCTCTCAGCCCATCCCTTTGATGACATCATCTGTGTTGAAATGCGTAGGGTGGGGCCTACAAGAGTGACATCAACTTAGTCTGCTTGGAGGAACGCTGAGTGATATGATGTCTTGGAGCTCTGACGTGAGTGCTCACTATGAATTTTAAATAAATTGGTTTATAAGGTACTACACTATGGTCCTGCTTTTTTTTTTGTTTAAAGGTTTTTATTGAAAGTTTTTCAAAACAAAAAACAACATGACATTAATCATTGGTACATGTACAATATGAGTCCATTCCATCAACCATACTCATATCGGGAGAAAAAAAACTCCCCTATCCCAACAAAACGAAATCATTGAACACCTCGAGAGCAGGCAGATCATAATGTAAATATCAGTCGTGTGAGCGCCGTTTCAGGGTTCCTACTTAAACCTTAGAACCGCTCAAGGCCCATAACCCATGGCACCCCAGACGCCCCTTAAAGGGAACATGCTGCGTCCTGAGAGCCAGGGCCAGGGGCCAGGGCCGTTAATTATCAGCCGCGCTCATCCCCCTCGGGGGAGGGGGTCTGTCCGCTCCCGAGTTAACCCCTTAAGTGGGGCAAATCCTGAGACTACATATATCATACCCGACAGCAGGGCCTAGCACCAAGGGAGGTGCCTACAGGGGAAGAGAGGGAAAGAAATAGAAAACGTGGTAAAGAGGACAGGGACAGAAATGCATGGTGCGGATCAGGATGGAGTGTTCCCGCCTCCAGGCGGAACCCCAGGTAGGAGGGACACGTTACAGAAGGAAGCCCAGGGTTCCCAAATGGATCTGAATTTGTCATTCTGGTCCGCCCGCCTTGCTACTATTTGTTCCTGTGTCATTATCCAGGAGACTTTCCTCCTAAACATCTGGAAAGAGACTGAGGGTTTCTTCCATGCTTTAGCTATTGTCATCCTGGCCCCCAGTAATATGAAAAATGATAAAATCCTGGAGTGTTTAGGTAGGCCGGGGATGCACTGATTTAGCAACGCCGTGTTAGGCTGCGGAGGAACCCTTTTCTCTAGCAAGGAGCCCATGGTGCGGAAAACTCTTTTCCAAAAGGATCTAATTCGGGGGCAGGACCACCAAGTGTGTAACATGTTACCTTCCAATTCGCATCCCCGAAAACATAATGGAGAAGACCCTGGGAACATTCTAGCAAGTCTGGAGGGGACATAATACCACCTAAACATTAGTTTAAGACTAGCTTCTATGAGGCATGTATTGAGAATACCTTTATATGCTCGATCTGTCGCTCGGTGCCATACTGCAGCGTTCCATGATGTGTTCAGTTCCTCCTCCCAGGCAAAGGCGTATGAAGGCTTATCAGTCTTGGACATCAGTGTCGCATAGATTAACGAGATCCCACCCCTCTGATCCCTAGAGTTAGCGCACCAATTTTCATATGGCGTTATCCTGGGGGGGGGGGCGTCTTGTCCTTCCAAATAGTGTGGAGGAAGTGGGAAATTTGGGAGAATCTAAAACATTCATCGGTGGGCATGTCCAGATGTTTCTTGCAGTGAGACAGTGAAAGTGGGCCCTCCATGGCTAGAAAGTGACCTATCCTGTACAGGCCTTTATCAGTCCACCACCGGAAAGCCTTGATATCCATCCCTGGAGGAAAGTCTGGATTATGGAATATGTGCGAGAGGGGTTTCAGTGGGGAAATCAGACCGGGACGTGAGAATAGTTTGGAGCAGAGGGCTACAGAGTGAGATAGCGTGGGCGATAGAATGGCTGGTCTGCGTTTGGAGTCACACCCCAAGATATAATCAATGGTATGTGATGGTATGGCCTGTCTCTCCATTGCAAGCCAGTCAGGTTTCGATCCCTGAAAGAAGACCGTCGAAAGTTGTGTCAGTTGGGCCGCTTGGTAGTATCCCCACAAATTAGGAAGCCCCATACCTCCCTGTGTTTTTAGACGATAGAGCACGCCTGAGGGACACCTATACCCCTTTTTCCCCCAGACAAACCGGATAATCTCAGCTTGGAATTTGTTAAGGAAATGTTTTGGTACCGAGATCGGGAGAGCGCGGAATAAGTATAGCAGACGTGGTAAGAGGGTCATTTTTACCGCGTTCACCCGGCCCAGCCAGGACAGCCCACATTTGGTCCACTTCCCGATTTCCCCTCTACACTTACTGATCATTGGGGGGTAGTTTGCTTTAAAGAGGCCTTCAATATGGGGAGTGAGCTTGATGCCTAGGTATGTAATTTGTGAGGGACTCCATTGGAAGTCGAAGGTGTCAGAAAGCTGTTTGAGTAGGTCCGGGGGAACTGAGACATTAATAGCCAGGGATTTGCCCATATTAACTCGCAGGCCAGACACCTCACTGAAAACCCGTAGAGTCTGGAGTATATTTGGCGTGGAAATAAGGGGGGAAGTGACGAAAAGCAGGAGGTCGTCCGCATACAGGGCACATTTGTGTTCCCTTGGCCCACAGAATACCCCCTTGATGTCTGGATTCGCTCTCAGTGCCACAGCCAGCGTTTCGATGGCAACTGCGAACAGGAGCGGGGAGAGCGGGCACCCCTGTCTGGTCCCTCTGCCAATTGGGAAGGATTCAGAGTATCTGCCCATAAGTCATACCTGGGCGGAGGGGCTGGAATAAAGTGATCCAATGAGGCTGAGGAAGTGGGGTCCAAACCCCCACCTTTTCAAAACTCCTGTCAAGTACTCCCAGTCTATAGAGTCAAAAGCCTTATGTAGGTCTATTGATAACAAGAAACCCTCCTGCCGCGGTCCCCCGTCCCACTGTGATTGGAGAAGGGAGATGATGTCTATAGCCCGTCTGATCTGGTCAGTTCCCTGTCTCCCAGGGATGAAGCCCACCTGGTCTTTGTGTACATATGCGGATATAAAGCTGGATAGCCTGTTCGCTAGTATTTTTGTCATGATTTTAATATCGTTGTTAATCAGTGAGATTGGGCGGTAATTACACACCTCGCTAGGGTCCTTCTCTGGTTTCGGAATGACCGAGATATAGGCAGAGTTTAGGTCCGTCCCCAGTTGGGCTCCATCCCTGAGAGAGTTGAACAGTCGCGTCAAGTGGGGGGCTAGGCATGGTCCAAATTTCTTATAATAACCGGTCGAGAAGCCATCTGGACCCGGCGATGAGCCCAGCTTGAGGGCCTTAATTGTGGACAGTACTTCCTCTTGGGTGAAAGGGGATTCCATGATGTCCCTATGTTCCCCAGTCAGGGACGGCAGTGGGATATTATCCAGAAAGGCCTTCCCTGCCGGGGAGGGGGGCGTTTGGGCTGGCTTGTATAACCCCAAATAAAATTGTAATAATGAGTCCATTATTTTGGTTGGGTTCTGTGTCAGCTCTCCTGTGGAAACCCGGATTCTAGGGAAAGCAAGCGCCCGCTGTTTGGGGGTCAGTTTGGTGGCCAGACGGGAGCCTATCCTGTCAGATTGGGAATAAAACATAGCCCCGGACCACCTGAGATGCTTCTCTGCCGCAGTCGTCAAGGAATAGGTTAAGAAGGGCCCTAGCTTCGTCCAGTCGGGCAAGTGATTCGGCCGAGGGTTGGCGTTTGTGTGCTTTTTTCATCTTGTTCTCTGTAAGCCTGATATTGTCAGCCCTATGTTCCTTTTTAAGTTTAGCCGCTACCTGTATCAGTTTTCCCCTGATGACCGTTTTGTGTGCCGCCCAGACCGTGGAAGGGGAGACATCAGACGTTGCGTTGATAAGGAAGTATTCCTTAATGTCCTCTTCTAGCAAGGAGCATTGTATCGGGTCGCTTAGAAGAGACTCATTCAGTCGCCAGCGAGGCGGATTTCTAGAGCCCGTTGGTCTCCTAGTAAGCAGAGTAACCATAGAGTGGTCTGATAGGGGGGTGTCCACAATCCTGGAGTTACACAGTAACGGAAGTGTCGTGGCATGGGTGAAGATGTGGTCAATCCTGGCATAGGTGTTGTGGGGGGCAGAAAAGTGGGTGTAATCTTTTGTGCGTGGGTTCGCTTCTCGCCAAACGTCTATTAACCCTACCGAGTTGAGGAGCTTGGCTATATTAGAGCTCTGTTTGGAAGGGCGTTTAGGTTTAGATGTGCCATTTGCTGTCTTATCCAGAGAGAAGTCAAACGCCGTATTCGAGTCTCCCCCCAGGAAGACAGTGCCCCTCAAGTGTGGTTGTAGTTTGCGTAACAGTGATTCAAAAAAAGATCTTTGACCCTTATTCGGGGTGTAGTAGGAGACAAAGGTGTATAGTTCCCCGTCGACATGGCCCGAGACCAGAACGTAGCGGCCCTGCGGGTCCACTACCGATTCCGTTAGGGAGAGGTTGATGTGTCTGGCGAAACATATGGCCACCCCCTTCGTTTTATTATCCGCCGAAGCCAGATAAAATTGGGGATAACGGTGGTGGAGGAATGTGGGTCTGTAGGTGGACTGGAAATGAGTCTCCTGCAGCAGAAGAACGTCTGCGTGCATAGAGTGGTATGACTGGAGGAGCTTCCTGCATTTGACGGGAGAGTTGAGGCCCTGAGTGTTATGGGAGATGATTTTGAGTGTCGGTGGGGTGGGACGTGTGTCAGCCATGGATCAGAGGTGTGGGAGCCCCACTATACCATTGTAGCCTACCTGTGTCCTGTCGATAGTATTCTCCCCGTATATCGGGCTCTCGTGGCGTCGCGGGCCCTGGGTCTGGGTTGAGGGACTGGAATCCAGTACGGAACCGAGGAACACTCCTAGAGAAATGTGGAGAAGTCAGAAGAAATAGAGGTGAAACAGAGAAAGAAGGGAGAAGAGAAATCAACATTAGTACATAGCTGCTGCAGAGTAATTGTGATCTTATACTTAGTAAACATTTCATAACCGTATTCCGGGGGTCCCCAGACCCCCCCCCACCCCGGGGTGAAGTGGGCGAAACTGCCCCCACCCCAATAACTTTAGGGCACCGGTATGACCCTAAAACCGGGTGACCGGTAACGGATCCGGTTTCACCAAGGGTGATCCTGATCCAATGGAGGTGCACTGAGTCCACCACAGCCTCGCCACCTCTAAACTATCTCTTAGGGCTAACCGGGAGCCCATGATCCTCAAACACTGAACGCCCCTGCCGCGCAGGCCTAGGCCTTCAAACTGTAAATGAGACTCCCCAAAAAATGTATATAAAAAGAGTTAACAAAAAAAAAAAAAACTAACCGGAGGAGGGAGAGAAGAAACCAGGGTCGGTATCCAATACTAAGTGCCAGCCTGTGTGGCCAATGGGCCTTGTAATACCCACCCCTTGTACCGTAAAACGTTATCCTTAACAGATCCAAAACCATTCCCCCCTCCCTCACTCGCCATAACTGTGACCTTTACTTTCCCCTAGCCTCCTATGCAAGGCTTAGTTGTTTGTAGGTAAACCCTCCCCAGAGACCACAGAGAAGAAAATATCCCCCCCAGGAGCCCCAGAGCTTCCGAAATCGTATCCCTCCCCCAGAATCCCAGACAATGGCCCCAGTCCTTATAACAATAAAATAATAAAAAAAAATAGAAAGGGAAAAAAATTGACTCAAAGAATGCTTATCAGAGTTCCGATAGGTCTCCGCGAGGCAGCCAGTTCGTGTTATAGGAAAACAGTTCCCACAAGAGCCATCGTTGGGACCGAGGGGGGAAACAGGGGCCCCCCTTCCCAGTACGGGATGGACAGATCTTCAGTGGTCCAGACCAGTCAGGACTGGTAGTACTTCAGATGATGATCCTCATGTAAAAGAGTTCTCTTTGGGACGCTTGTGGTTCTGTGTCAGCCAAGTCTTCTGCAGCGGGCTTGCAGGCGGCGGTCTCTTCGTGGATCCAGGTGTCCCCCTGCCGGACTGTGAAGATGGCGGTTCCAGAGCAATCAGTCCCAATTGAATTAGCAGCCGTTCCCCCTCTGGGAATGATGAGAAGCCAAAATTTTTGTTTCTGTATGAAAAGTTCACCCGTAGCGGGAAGGACCATCTATAAGTGATTTCTTTTCCCATAAGGACCTGCAGCAGCGGTTTAAGTGTGCGCCTCTTCTGCACTGTGTAAGGTGACAGATCCGCAAAGATTTGGATATTATGGCCGTTTAAAGTGAGATTGTCCAGTCTCCTAGCTCTCCTCATCACCTCCTCTTTGACAGCATAGTAGTGCGGTTTGACAATGATATCCCTGGGCAGGCCATCCGACCGGGGGGATTGCAATGCTCTGTGTGCTCTGTCAAGCTCGAGACGGTGCTCAGCGATATCCGGGATGAGGCTTTTAATTAGGGATTTCACCGCCACTTGTACCTCCTTGTCCGATTCCGGGAGCCCCCGTACCCTAAAATTATAGCGTCTCGAATGATTCTCGAGGTCGTCGATCTTAGCAAAAGCTGTCTCCAATTGGTCCTGAACCTCCTGCAACCTAGTGGAATTTTGATTGATACGCGCCACTGCCTGATCTGCTTTTTGTTCCATATTGTCCATCCTCATCCCCAATTGCAGCAAGTCTGCATGGATGGATGATGTGATTTGTGCTGCATTCAATGCCAGGCTTTTGGAGAGCATTTGGGAAAAAGCAGCCATCATTGAGGGAAAATCTGTGGGGACAGGGGCCTCCTCTTGTACTGTGCTCACAGACAGCAGCATGCCTGTGAGAGGATCTGTCATGGGGGTAGTGGGGAATCCAGCTCCCATCCGTTCCAGCAGGGATTCGGTGGAGGAGGGAGAAGCTGCAGCAGCCAAGGGGGGAAAGTCAGTACCTGGTGACTGCGGTGCGGGCTGGTCCTGATCCGCAATCGAATCCCCAGGCTGCGCCTCTGCGTGTAGGCCTCGTTGCGCCGCCATGTTGGCATAGCTGAGGGGGCCGGGATTCGCCGCCATCTGCGCCGTTAGGTTCCGTTTGACCGGCGTGAGTGACATCCGCGGGGACCAGGGATGTTCCCCCACACGGTGAGTCTGTTTAATCGGCTGGGGGGGTGCTCAGTTAGCTCCGGTGAGCGATGTTAGGCCGTGGTGGAGAGGAGCCTCAGAAGCCGGTGGCCATCTTGGGTGCTGCCGCGCATGCGCCTCCATGGTCCTGCTTTTTATCCTTCATTTGTAAGATATACTGTGGTGGCTTCCATCCCACAAACACAGTAACTGTCAGGGGAGATGACTATCGGTATTGGTCAACATGATCTAATAAGAAGCTGGAGTGTTTTATGATGGTTAAGGAGCACCTTTCTTGTCCTACTACACATTGTTTTCCAGGGGATTTAATTCCTCATACACTATTAAACTATTTATTCGTTTAAC
The DNA here is from genome assembly GCF_905171775.1 of Rana temporaria. Classification (NCBI taxonomy): domain Eukaryota; kingdom Metazoa; phylum Chordata; class Amphibia; order Anura; family Ranidae; genus Rana; species Rana temporaria. The sequence continues at coordinate 251,477,653 of NC_053490.1, forward strand.
GGTCATTACAATCTGGTAAGAAGCAGAAGTGTGTCCTTTCTACCTGGATGCACGGATCTGAAATATATCATATGGGCGATTATGGCTTTTAGCATTGGATGATCATTGTTTTAACTTTTTCTATGCACGTGGACTTTTATACTGTCTGTATTCAGATACATTTAGAGCATTGGTGGTTATAATTTACTTTGTATGCTTAGAGCAGACATTTTTGTTTATGAGTGGTTCCTTTGTTAGGCCTCGTACACACGACCGGGTTTCTCGACAAAAACCAGCAAGAAAACAGCTTCTTGACGAGATTCCCGTTCGTGTGTACGAGGCATTCAGGTTTCTCGTCTGGAAATCTGGCCAGAATCTCGACGAGAAAAAAAGAGAACCTGCTCTCTTTTTTCTCGTCAAGATTCTTGTCGGCCTGTTTCCCGACGTGAAATCCGAGAGTGTGTATACTTACCTGACGCCGTGGAAACCAGCGCATGCTCAAAATAACATTGACGCATGCGCGGTAGCTTCCACGGCATAGGTAGGGTGAAGCAAGATGGTGGCGACGGCATCGAATGTGACGAGCGCATGCTCGTCATACGCGATGATGTCACTGCATTCTTTCCTTTCAAGAGAACCGCTGTTCTTTTGAAATGAAAGTCAGTACACTCTGGCGGCAAGAGTTTCTTGCCAAGAATCTCGTCAGGGAAAACGACGGGTTTTTCCTGACGAGATTCTCGGACGTGTGGACGAGGTTTCAGCATATGATTTTGCAGTGTTTGATGTTATTCATGTTATAGCGCTGCACATTTTTATTATGTGACAACAACTGTCTGTCTTGACTCTCAACATGCTCCTGCATTGTCATCCTATCACACAGATTTTTGATGAAGACTACAAGTAGCAGTTTCTAAAAAAAAATGCATGATCCACTGTTGTCATTGTCAGGAAATGTGATCTGAAAAATACTATATAGCCATCACTGGAATATAGTACAGAGTTTGTAGTCATTAATTGCAAAAGAATGCAAAATTAGCAGCACTGAAACACAAATATTGAAACTGAAACACAAATACGAAACAATTACTAAGGAGTGAAAAGGTATTTAAAAAAAAAAATACATTTTAATTGTTTATAATCCATGGTGCTCTAGCAAACTAAAATTAATTTATTAGGGACTACACATAATTGATTGTGTATGATCTTCCCTCTCCACTAGAGTCCATGAGACTGCACAGAGTCAGCTTAAATGATTTCTGGATGTTAGTATACGAAAGAACACTCTTCATGAATTAAGAACTATTAGTGATTTAACCATGCACTACTTGCCTACTGCCTGTACCTGGGTAAAACTCTAGACCTATTTAATTATAGTTACAGCCTTCAACGTTTGAGATAATTAGAACCTTACTGCTGAAGCAGGCTGAAAAGAAATCATAAAACTTAAAATAAAAGTTGTAGACTTTTGCAAAGAATTTAAAATATACTTCCTAACGGAGCTATTAAACTTTGCTTTTGAAACTACTTTGAGTAAATTGAGATGGTATAGTAATTGTTTTAGAAAAAAACTGAGATAGATTGAAATGGAAAAAAATATGCATTTATGAAAATAAATATATTATATATTTTTGTATTTGCTGTCCTGTTAGAATTCACCATAACATAGGTACATCCAGACATCATCAGAGAAAGACTGTGGGGTTGATTTACTATAGGCAATCTAAGCTAAGCCTTTTTGTCTTTAGAAAATTAACCCCTTTATATCTATAGAATACCCTTGATAGATGCAAACATTCCTGGGCCAACAAGTCTTAGGCCCCATACTCACGACCAAACATGTTTGCTGAAACTGGCCCGCGGACCAGTTTCAGCATACATGTTTGGTCGTGTGTAGTTACGAGCGTACAGAATTTCACCGTACATTTGCCCGCCGGGCCGTTTTCCAGCAGACATTTATTTCCAAACTTGTTTTAAAACCGTCCGCTCAAATCCTGTCCGAACGTACATGTTTGGTGGTGAGTACACAAAACCAACGTACAAAAACCCCGCGCATGCTCAGACTAAATGAGGCCACGGGAGCGCTCGTTCAGGTAAAACTCACGTTTCTTTGGGATATGGCACATTCGTCAATAGAAAGATTAATTCTAGCAATAGAACACTGAAGCAAAACACACAATAACCAATGCTTGATGCCGTCGTTTTATTCATTCTTCTCTTGCTATAACTAATCAGTTATTTAGCTCATGTTATTTCAACTGAGTTGTTCCATACTGAAAAGTGACATTTGTTAGCTGTGATGTAGTAAGATTTTTGCAAACTTTTATTGGCCCGACGTATCATATTTTTAGTGGTCCTCCACATTTCAAATTTTTTGCTTTTAATGTTTAATGGTTATCTTTCCCACTTTCTTTAGGTGTTTATAGTTATGTCACCATTTAGAATATTTTAATAGGAAATATTTTTGATTTAGCTTTTGTTTGTATATTTAACATGATTTTGTTGAAGGTTGTTTAAATTGTCTACCATGTTGGCACACCAAATGACCCCCCCCCCCCCCCCACATGAGTTAGTGAATATTTTAGATTAATCATTTTATTTGTTTGTAATGTTTGATGCCTAAAATAATACCCACAGTATTACAAACAATAGGCAAGTTTTTCAAATCAACAAAAAGGCTTTTATTTGAGCAAATTATAAAAAGGATCAAAAACAGAATGGCAGCACTTGAACAGCTAGCAACATACATGCAAACTTGCATTTGAAACATGGTGAAGGATAAACTAGCCAACCTCAGGAAGCACACTAAATAAAATCTGAAGCAGCAGCACATAACCAAAGGAACCCAAGCTGTGGTAGTCCAAACAAGATGCCATTTGTGGGGGATCAAATGGAAGGCAGGGCATCAACGTCTCCTCTTCCTTGAAACCTTCCTTCCAGGCTGCCTTCCAGCGGGTCTTCCCTGGGCCCTTGCAGGTGGGGATGATGTGGCAGCAGGAGAATGGTGTTCAGCAAGCCGGGCCGGGTCACATAGCCCAGTGTCTGGGGTCAGCAGCTCCCTCTGCATCCACCAAAGGGCCTGGTTGATCACGCCCTTTGCCAGTTGCCTCTGCTCCTCCGTGCCTTGATTCAGGTCATGTGCCACGGAGGCACTGTAGGCCTCAGTGGGGTTGAGGGGGGCCCTCATGATGGCACTCGCCTCCCTAATCATTTGGAGGCTGGCTTCCTCCACTGCCCCCAATTTCTTCTTACGGCCTGGTGGCCTAATATAAAGGGGAGGAGCCTGGCTGGTGGTGCTTGTCCTGGGGAGCTGCTGAACGCCACTGGGCCCGGCCTCCTCCTGGCTGCCACTGACCCCTGCGGCCTGGCTGTCAGTGAGGAGAGGATCTGCCACCTCCTGGCTGGTCTCTTCTTCCTGTGTAAAAAAAAGGGACATGTTGTAATATATTTAGGAATATACTCACTCACATTTTCATGCTTGAATCTTATTTTTTGCCTTGAATTTAAACTTGAAAACAGACTCACCCTCTGACCCCTGCAGTTGTCATCCCTGACACCTATTTGTTTGCCCACGATTTTAGATTTTTACTTCCCAGCTTGTATTTTATTAACCAATATCAAGTCAAGAATCAAACAATAATTAATATTATTACATAAATAGTTATGAAACTACTATACCTCATCATCGTAGAGGCGCAGATCTGCCTCTCTGTCAGCCAGGCCCTCTTCATCTGACTCTGCAGGGCTGTGGTGATCTTGGGAAGTCCCGCTGGGAGGTAGCGTGGAGGAAAGGTTGGGATTCAGACTCGACATTGATGGCCTGCCTTCCAGTTGATCCCGCAAAAATGACATCTGGTTGTAATACCACAGCTTGGGTTCCTTTGGTGGTCTTGCTGCTGCTCCAGATCTTAGCTGTTTTTGGTGAGCTTTGTACGCTCTCCTATATGTGCCCCTGAGGTTGGCAAGTTTATCCTTCACCATGTTGGCACTGCATTCTGGCACCCATGTCCTCATGTATGCTGCTAGCTGTTCAAGTGCTGCCGCTCGTACGTCCTTATTGTGGTAATGGTCCTGCTTTGAATCCCACAGGATGGGCATTTCCCGAAATTTATCCAGCAAATGCTGGATAATGTCTTGGCTCTGCAGGAGATCCATTGTGAAATAAATTTTTTTTTTTTTTTATTCTAGATTGAAAAAATGAAAAGAAACCAAAAACACAATTAAAAAAAGCCTCAGCATTTACATTGATAGAATATGTTGTTAAAAAAGTAGTACCTATATAGAAATACAAACACAGTGTCTCTTGTTTAGAAAATGCTGGCCAGCTCTGCCCCATTGGTTGGTTTTAGCTAACATTTTTTTTTAACATGCCGCCCCTTTGGTTACATTGCAGGAAATAATATAAATCTACAACCATACACAATTATTACAAATGACAGCATTCATCAAGGCACTATTGCATGTGTAGATATCCTGCCCCTCAGCATTGATTACATGAAAGAAACTTCCTAATGACCTCTGTCCAACCAACACAGAACAATACTTGGCCTGATCTGAATACACCCTACATAATTACTAATGAGTCACAGCATTTTTGATCTCTCTATTTTGTGATGTCTACAAAAGCATTTGGGTACGAAAATCACATTCTGGTATCCAAGAGACATAATAGCTTAATAAAACTGTGCAACCAACAGACCAAACCCCCATCCCATTGCTCTACATTTTAGAGCCCGCTGCTGATCCCATGTTTAAATTTCTTACCTGCCTCTCTCACAATCCTCGTTTCTTCCGCTCGCTGAATTAACACGTAACCTACGTAATCACGTCAAGCGCCTTTTATACACTCCGCGTATGTATGAAACGCCGCCCTCGTCACCTTTGCCATGCCCCTAATCAATTGAAAAAGTAAATGTGGCGTTAACTGTGTAGGTTCTGGAATCGCGCGAATATTCTCCGCGTAACCTACGTCAATACGTTGTTGGCATTCGCGACACTCCGCATATGCAATAATCCCCGCCCTCATCTCCGCCCCTGACGGGACATTTCCTCGTTTCCACGCCCCTAATCTCTGTGGGAAGGAAAGATGGCGATGTCACACGAGCGGGCACGGAGCTCTCATGGCGCAAGTGAAGGGACAGAGGCTGGACCGTCCCGATCCAGGCCTAAAAGATATAAAGCCACTAATATGGCGTTCGAAGAAATGGTGGAGTTGGTTTACATCATGAGGAGGAAGGATTATGATGGTGAATGTGGGCCCTACAAAACACCGAACCGTAGGAAGTCACACATAATGGACAAGGTGGCAAGGAGAATGAGGAGAATGTTTGGTGTCACCAGGTCAAAGGAGCAACTACGGAAGCGTTGGTCCGATTTAAAATTGAGGGAGCCACATCACATGAAGAAGATCCTCAAAATTCTGCGTAAAAGTAAGTCCATATTATTTAAGGGGGGGGGGAATGTCTGCAATAATGTGTTGACATGTATTTTTTCACATCTGCCTCCTTGGCCTGCTTTTACTTTTGAACATGTGTAGATACTGTATTGTGTTTATGTCAAATAACAACCTTAAACAAATTTGGTTAAATAGTAAACACGCGTAATATGACATTGTTTCGCAAAAATGTGACGTTACTCCAGGAACAACACACCTGGACATGGCTGACTGGCCCCAAACTTGGTTTTCCAACATTGTTGACTAGCAAAATCACAGAAATTAAATTGAGTGAATGTGACAGGCAAACAAGATTCATTCTCCAAAATGCAAATAAAGCTGATGTTTTAACATCTTGAAATGCAAAGCACCTGTGTCTCAAAAATCAAAGTATATTTATTTGGAGGGTCGACGAGAATTAATGTTTTGGGGGGACATCCATGTGTGTCACTTCTTTGCAAAAAAGGGGCAGGATCTGAGCTTGGCCTAGAACTACGCCAAAAATGGAGGATTGCTGAAAGAAAAAACAACCAAAAATCATCATAAATGTATCGTCTATGCAATGTGTGCGATTTATGATATCCAATATCTGTGTGCTGATGAGTATCCCTTTTGTTTTTTATTATTTCTTATAGGGGAAAGAAGACGCCAGCAATTGGAGGAGGCAGAGAGGGCCAGACACCCGGAAAATCAAACACCTCCACATGTTGAGCAGGAGGAGGCTGGGGAAGGAAGAGAGGAGGATGTGGAAGGAGAAGAGGATGTGGAAGGAGAAGAGGATGTGGAAGGAGAAGAGGATGTGGAAGGAGAAGAGGAAGGAAGAAAGGAGGAAGGAAGAGAGGAGGAAGAAGTTATTTTGGACTTAGAATTTATATCAGATGAAGGGCAAGTGGCGGAAGAACAATTTGGCGAATTGCAAGAAGGTGGATTGATGGATGAAGGAGGAGTCGAAGATGATGGGGAGGTGGTGGAAGAAGGAGGAGTGATAGAAGATGATGGGGAGGTGGTGGAAGAAGGAGGAGTGATAGAAGATGAAGAAATTGGGGATGTGGAAATTATCAGGCCATCAGGTCAGTGTCACCCCTATATTAATAGGGCCAAACATATGCAGATAGGCTGGAAATTATTTACATATTTTGAATGCCAATTTGTTTCTTTTTAGGGGATCAAGATGGAGTAGCACATTTTTCACGTGCAAGTGCTTCTATCATTGTACAGCAACTAATGGAGTGCAGCACGGAAATGGACATTATGCAGGAAAGGATGCTAGTCATGGAGCAGAATGTGCGAAATGTCATTTCTGAGTGTAGCACGGAAATGGAGAACATGCGACAAAGGATGCTAGTCATCAACCAAAATTACAAAAATATCATGGACATGATGGGCCGTGTCAAAGACTGAACCACAGAAGCCCATCCCCCGCCCATCCCCCGCCCACAAAACCCTTTTTAATTTTTGTACTTTATAATACGCCAAAATTTCTAAATGCACACACAGTGTGCCAATATGTGCTATCTGCCATCACAGACTATCTATTGTCTGTGCTTTGTGGGTACAAACCCCTCCTCGATCCTCAACTAGTTGAGAGGAAGGGTTTGCTCCCACAAAACACAGACATTGATCACCCATGATGTCAGATAGCACATGTGGCCATTTGTCTGTTTAACCAATGACATTTGGCGAGTTTTCACTGAATGTGTGCATTTAGAAATTTTGGCGTGTTCCAGTGTGAAAGCACACCATCCATATGACTGACTGCTGTTCTTTTTTTAAATTTTTGTTTGGTGTTGATCTTTTTTGGTTTGTAAATGTTTCCAGTTTCAGATCACAAAACGAACAATAAATCTCACCTAAAGAAAGAAGTTAACTAATTTTAGAAAAAAACAAAAAAATTTTTGTGTTGTGTTAAAATCTTGTTTAAAAAATTAGACACAAACAAATGACAAGCCCAAAAATTCTTGCGTATAGTTTCAGTGAAATTATTGTTACATTGTGTTTCGATCATTATTATTGATAATCACTGTCAATAAAGACCAAAAAATAAATAATTAAAAGCCAATATTTTGTCTCCAGAATTTGCAGGAAATGTGTTCTGCCTAAAAATACACATTTCTTGTTAAAAAATGACTAAAATAAAATAAAAAAATGAGACATCAAAAGCAGAAAAAAGAGTGGCTTCTTATTTATAGACTGAATACCCAGTTTGTAGATGAGTGAATAATGTGCAAATGTGGTTAGTTAATACATCTGAGTAAGTAAATGTGGCACTAGAAGTGCACTATTTTTGGAGATAACCTGGAAGACAGAAAAATAGAGAAAAAGCAGTAATGACAAACAACTGTATAAAGTCCAATGGTCTAATTATTTATTAGTTGTGAGAATATTCCTTTCTTTTGGGGGCCGAATTAGAAAGAAATATGATCTGGCATAGCAATGGCCCCCCGACCCATGAAGTACTCAACATATTTGTCGCGTACCTCACGAGCAGATTGGGGGGCCAAGCCAGCGCGACCAGTGTCCAGGCCAGGAATGTTCTCTGAGGGTAGTCCTGCCTCAGAGCCCATGGGGGCTAGGTACGTCTGGGAGTGCCTGCGTAGAAAATTGTGCAAAATGCAGCAGGCAAATATAACGGTGTTCAATTTATATTCCGCCAAATGTATCGATGTCAGGAACAGGCGGAACCGGTTGCTGAGGATCCCAAAGGCATTCTCGACTACCCTCCGAGCCCTGGACAACCGAAAATTAAACACACTCCTCTCTGAGGTGAGGGTCCTCTGGGGAAAAGGCCGCATTAGGTGAGGTCCAAGGCCAAAAGCCTCGTCCGCTAGGAACACAAACGGAAGTCCTTCCACATTATCTTCATCTGGTGGCAATGCCAGACCACCAGTTTGGAGACGATCATAGAAATCAGTCCGTGCGAACACTCCCCCATCTGACATCCGGCCGTTCTTCCCCACGTCCACATAGAGAAACTCATACTGTGCCGACACCACCGCCATCAACACTATACTATGATAACCCTTGTAATTATAATAGTAGGACCCCGAGTGGGGTGGGGGCACAATGCGGACGTGTTTCCCATCTATTGCTCCACCGCAGTTAGGAAAATCCCACCGCTCGGCAAATTGGGAAGCCACAGACTGCCATTCCTGTGGTGTGGAGGGTAGCTGTGGGGACAAACAAAAAAAGAGATTTAGTACTTTGGCACATAAACATTGCAAACATAATCCTACAAGCATCCTTGTGCAACTTTACAATTTTTAAATAGCATTTGCAAATTTTGAAGGGAGAATTTCGGGGCACAAATATATAGGGCCACTTAATTAATAACAGACTCCACAGCCCTCTGATGGGGACAAAAACACTTTGAAGGGGGGGTGGGGGGTGTTTAAAATGTTTTTAGAAAACCAAAAAAATTAAAATAAAGTGGCATGGTGGGGGTTGGCCCGAAGATAGCATGCTGGACAGGTTAATATTGGGTAAGATCAAAATATGCAGGTAGGCCAAAATAAAAAGAACATGTAAAAGCTGATATCAACATGCATAGTGAGAAAAGGGAACGTTAGTTAAACACACAGCATATCTGGGAAATAAAATCAAAAGTTAGTTTGCCACATTATTAAAGACACATTGTGAGGTTAAAATGAGGAAACTTACCTTCATATACTCCTCGTGCATAACTTTAATGATGGCAGCACACGTGTCCGGTATGATGACCCCAAGCGCCTGCGGAGAGATGCCTGTCGAGAACTTGAGGTCCTGCAGGCTCCTCCCAGTCGCCAGGTACCGCAACGTGGCAATAAGCCTCTGCTCGGCCGTGATGGCTTGGCGCATCACAGTGTCCTGCCTCGTGATATAGGGGGACAGAAGATCCAGCAGACTGTTGAATACGGGGTCCGTCATGCGGAGAAAATTCCTATAGTCATTAGGATTATTCTCCTGGATTTCCCTAAGCAGAGGCATATGTGAGAACTGGTCACGCTGGCGCAACCAATTCTTGGTCCAGAAACGCCTCCGCCCCCTGTTTCTGGCCAAAGTACTGGAATAATGAACATATCCAGCAGCCATCCCATAAACAGCACCAACTCGCGAAAATTGACGCTGCTGCTCCATCATGGCTTCAAACCGGCCGGCTGGTCAGTCAAGAACACACTCCAACAGAAAGCACAATCAAATCCAGCGGTACCTGCAAAGAACGCACGACACACAGATACGAACGCACAGTACGAATCTGCTAAGCAGAACGAACTGCACGCCTGTACCCGAATGCCAACTACGTACCCACAAGCACACGCACTGAACGAGAAAATACTACCTGCTAAAGCCTGGAGACCGAGAAGCGCGAATCAGCTCTAACCAAACCTTCACTAACACGAGCAAAGCCGTAACTAGCAAAAGCGGAACAGAGGGCGTCGCCATTGACTTTGGCCTTTCCCTTTATAGTGACGTCAAACGTGGATTACGTGCACGCGTTCAGGTCCGCAGGGAAATATCGTCCGCTGGTGTGTACAAGCCAGCGGGCCAAATGAAAAAACAGCCTTGTACGCCGGAAACAGCCCGTCGGACATTTCGAACGGACATGTTTGCTCGTGAGTACTCGGCCTGAGGAGAAGAATTAATAGATATTAGACTATCAAAAACTATCGATCATATTGCAGAAGGGGCAATTGGGCATGTTTATTGCATAATTGTCATAGAAAACAATTGTGAAATGGTCAAAAAACTTTTGACTACCGTCATATGTCTACAAATATTTTGAAGGCCTGTTCATAAACCAGAAATGCATTATACAGTAATTAGACATTTCTTCTGTTACTGGTTTACATCTATGCACTGCAGTTCAGTACGTTTTTAAAAAGGACCTCTATGTGTACACTGTCACTTGCATAAGTACAAATAGGCCCTAAGAAATGTGGGTCAATTGTATCAAGATTGATGTACATTTCAAAAGAGATTCTTGTTTCATCCAAGTTAATAATAAAAAAAGTTAATAATACTTTAAGAATTAAACTATAATATAGTTAATAACACTAATAAAGTTGGTCTGCTGTAGCAAGTCTAATAAGTTAGGTGGAGTCAATGACTGGCTACAATATATATTTAGATTATGAGGCAAAAAAGATTAGGGGTCAATTAACCACTTAAGAACTCCTTCACGCCGATATACGTCGGCAGCTGTGGGGTCGCGAGTGCTCGCGACCCGGTCCGAAGCTCTGTGACAGCGCCCGTGAGACCCCGCGATCGGTCACTGGAGCTAAAGAATGGGGAGAGGTGTGTGTAAACACACCTTCCCTGTTCTTCGTTGTGGCAATGTCATTGATCGTCTGTTCCCTGATATAGGGAAAGACGATCAATGACATCACACATCCAGCCCCGCCCCCCTACAGTTAGAAACACATATGAGGTCACACTTAACCCCTACAGCGCCCCCTAGTGGTTAACTCCTAAACTGCAATTGTCATTTTCACAGTAAACAATGCATTTTTATAGCACTTTTTGCTGTGAAAATGACAATGGTCCCAAAAATGTGTCAAAATTGTCCGATGTGTCTGCCATAATGTCGCAGTCACAAAAAAAATCGCTGATCGCCGCCATTAGTAGTAAAAAAAAATATTAATAAAAATGCAATAAAACTATTCTCTATTTTGTAAACGCTATAAATTTTGCGCAAACCAATCGATAAACGCTTATTGCGATTTTTTTTATACCAAAAACAGGTAGAAGAATACGTATCGGCCTAAACTGAGGAAAACATTTTTTTTTATATATTTTAGGGGGATATTTATTATAGCAAAAAGTAAAAAATATCGATTTTTTTTCAAAATTGTCGCTCTATTTCTGTTTATAGCGCAAAAAATAAAAACCGCAGAAGTGATCAAATACCACCAAAAGAAAGCTCTATTTGTGGGAAAAAAGGACGCCAATTTTGTTTGGGAGCCATGTCACACGACCACGCAATTGTCAGTTAAAGTGACGCAGTGCCCAATCGCAAAAAGGGGCAAGGTCCTTAACCACTTAAGGACCAAGCCTGTTTTTCAGATTTGGCGTTTACAAGGTTAAAACATTTTTTTTTTGCTAGAAAATGACTTAAAACCCCCAAACATTATATATATTTTTTTCTAACACCCTAGGGGATAAAATGGCGGTCATTGCAATACTTTTTGTCACACCGTATTTGCACAGAGGTCTTACAAGCGCACTTTTTTGGGAAAAAAATCTATTTTTTGTATTAAAAAATAAGACAACAGTAAAGTTAGCCCAATTTTTTTATATATTGTGAAAGATAATGTTACGCTGAGTAAAATGATACCCAACATGTCAAGCTTTAAAATTGCGCCCGCTCGTGGAATGGCATCAAACTTTTACCCTTACAAATCTCTATAGGCGACGTTTAAAAAATTCTATAGATTGCATCTTTTGAGCTACAGAGGAGGTCTATGGCTAGAATTATTGCTCTTGCTCTAACGATCGTGGTGATACCTCACTTGTGTGGTTTGAACACCGTTTTCATATGCGGGCGCTACTCACGTATGCGTTCGCTTCTGCGCACGAGCTCGTCGGGACGGGGCACTTTAAAAAAAAAAATTGTTTTCTTATTTATTTTTATTTATTTTATTAATTTTTACACAACAAAAAAAAAATTGATCACTTTTATTCCTATTACATGGAATGTAAACATCCCTTGTAATAGAAAAAAACATTAAAAGGTCCTCTTAAATATGAGATCTGGGGTCAAAAAGACCTCAGATTTCATATTTAGACTAAAATGCAAAAAAAAAAAAAAAAAAAAAAAAAACAATTTCATTTGAAAAAATGACAACCAGAAAATATTGCTTTAAGAAGCATGGGCGGAAGTGACGTTTTGATGTCACTTCGGCCCTGCTATGCTATGGGGACGGGTGGGGGCCATCTTGCCCTCACTCGTATCCCAGCTGAGCAGGGGAGAGGACCTGATCGCCTCCACCGCTGCCGACGGCTCCGGTAAGCGGCGGAGGGTACGGGAGAGCGGCGGGGGGGGGGGGCCTTCTCCTGCCGCCGATAATGGTGATCTCGCGCCAAATCTGCCACGGAGACCACCGTTATCGTTGACAGGACCGCTCACTGAAGAGATGGATGTCTCGGTTGTGGCAGCAGCTGCTGCCATTACCGAGATATCCATCTTTAGAAAAATTAAGTATATATACAGTGAGCAGTCCTTAAGTGGTTAACCTGCATAATGGTCCGGGTCCTTAAGTGGTAAAAAAGTGTATAGTAAGCAAAGAGGAGTACCAGTACCCCCATTGTTTGCCCTTGTTCTCTGGTAGTAGATGCTAGAACACTGGATCCCAAATGGCCAGTAGAGTTAGATAACTTCTGCCTGACACTTACAGGGGTTGTAAAGGTTTGTTTTTTATTTTCTAAATAGGTTTCTTTAACCACTTTCATACCAGGCACTTATGCACCTTCCTGCCCAAGCCAATTTTCAGCTTTCAGGGCTGTCGCACTTTGAATGACAATTGCGCGGTCATGCTACATTGTACCCAAACTATTTTTTTATCATTTTGTTCCCGCAAATAGAGCTTTCTTTTGGTGGTATTTGATCACCTCTGTGATTTTTATGTTTTGCGCAGCAACTAAAAAAAGACCGAAAAATGTTAAAAAAAATTAAGTTTTTATTTTTTTCTGTTATTTTTTTTGGTAAATAAGTACGTCTTCTACTTTGATTACGGGCACCGATGAGGTGGCACTGATGGGCACCGGTGAGGCGGCACTGTTGGACACTGATAGGCGGCACTGATGGGCACTGATAGGCAGCGCTGGTATGCGGCACTGATGGGCACTCATAGGCGGCACTGATGGGCACTCATAGGTGGCACTGATGGGCACTCATAGGCAGCACTGGGCACTCATTGGCGGCACAGATGGGCACTCATGGGCGGCACTTATGGGTGGCACTGATGGGTACTTATGGGTGGCACAGATGGGCACTGATAAGTGGGCACTGGGCATGGATGGGCACTGAGGGGTGGCACTGATGGACACTGTGGGGTGGCACTGATGGACACTGAGGGGTCTATGTTGCCACTCAGTGCCCATTTGTGGGCACTGATTGGCATCTATTCTTTTTTTTACTGCCCTTTTTTTATTTTTACTGCACTTTTTTTTCTGCCCTTCCCTGGTGGTCCAGTGTGGGCTTCCCTGGTGGTCCAGTGTGGGCATCCGAGGGGGGGCTGCGCTGATAAACAATCAGCGCAAACCCCCCCTGTCAGGAAAGCCGCCGATCGGCTCTCCTCTACTCGCGTCTGTCAGACGCGAGTGAGGAAGAGCCATCAACGGCTCTTCCTGTTTACATCGTGATCAGCCATTATTGAACACGGCTGATCACGTGGTAAAGAGCTCCCGCCAGAGGCTCTTTACCGAGTTCAGAGATGCAGGGTGTCAGACTGGCATCCCGAATCACCGATCGCCGCGCTGCGCGCCCCCACAGGCGCGTGCCGGCATTAAATCCTGCAGGACGTCAATAGACGTCCAGTCAAGATTTCACAACCTCTTCCCGGATGTCAATTGTCCATTGACCGGGCGGGAAGTGATTAAGCTAGTGCATTGTTGGTTCACTAACCTTTTCCTTCGATTTCCCTTCTAAATGTTTTTTTTCTTTGTCTGAATTTCTCACTTCCTATTTCTTCTCAGTAAGCTTGCCTACATCATCTATAGGGGTTAGTCAGCCAGAACAGCTTACTGAGGAGGAACAGTAAGTGAGAAAATCAGACAAAGAAAACAAAGAAAATATTTTTTAGAAGGGAAATCGAAGGAAAGCATTAGTGAACCAACAATGCACTAGCTTAAAGGAACCTATTTAGAAAATAAAAATGAACCTTTACAACCCCTTTAACCTCCCTGGCGGTATGATTCTGTCTGGAATTACGTACCAAAAGCGGTACAATTATTTTGCAAGGAAATTTGGCGTTTTATACTGTAGGCCTGCAATTCTTAGGAATAACTCATTTAAATCTGCCCAAACAAGAGTCTAGTAGGCATCCCGGGTATGCATTTTTTTTAAAAACAAAATGATAAATTATAATATAATAAATAATTATAAATAATTATAACAAATAATAATTTAATTATAATAAAAAATTATTGAATAATGTAATCAACTAAAAATTACTGAAATTTGCTCAGTTGCAGAATTGTCGCTGTCATTACTTTTATTTTTTATGACAAATTTCCCCACAAATCGTTATCGCTCAATTCTGCAAGTGATTATAATTTATTATCGCTGTTTTCTAGCGGCTCTAAAATCACTTTTGACATAAAGGGACACTTTTGGTGGCTATGGACAATCTATAGAAAGGCAGAAAGAACAGTTTTTATTATATAAAAGAACATGTAGGGCACTGGGCAGACCACTAGGGACAAGGGGGGTGGGTATTTTTTACATACAGTACTGTAATCTATAAGATTACAGTATACTGTATGCAATGTGTTTGTTTACTTTTTTGAATTTGGCGCCGTTCTCCGCTCCTGTGCGTCGTAACGTCGCAGGGAACGGAGATCGGCGGCACACAGGGACACTGTGAATCGAGCGAGGACCCGCTCGCTCACACAGCGGGGATGCATCGCTGGATCCAGGGACAAGGTAAGTAAACCAAGCCTGTGGATTCAGCAAGAAGGTAAGCCGCGCCGCTGCACGCTCTGCACATCGGGATACCGATAGCAGCATAGAAAAACCACCCCGAGTCACGCTCGGGGATACCGCTAAGCATGTTAAGTAGAACTGTGGCTAGGCTATGAACTTTCAGATATTTACATTAAATTTAAAGCCTAACTGCGAGCTTGTTTCTGCCCAGCACCACCCCACCCAGAAGTCTGAGGACTCTACTGTAAATGTAGTACGACATGATCCCACTGACTGTCTCATCCACTAGAGGAGGAGGCTGTCCATTGAGGATTGTCACACACTGCTCCACATTCTGCTCAGGGACTATAACCTTATAGACTTTAAGGAGGAAAAGGACGTCTGTTTTTGTTCTTTCAATGATGCTTCCAGCCTGTGAAATATTTTTCCTCCCTTATCCCTCTTTCCTATCCCCATCACAACTGTTGCTTATTGAAATGTTTTGAAATGTTTTTGAATGGTTTGCTTTTGTTGTGGTGGCATGTGGGATGTGTGGATCAGGGGCCTAACACTGCACTACATGTCTGAAATTGTGCTGCTGGGTATTTCAGTGGTACTGTAGGAGCCACATAATAATTTTGGATAAAGCAACGTCATGCATGGCTGGACAGTTTGTGCTCTGCACAACATGTTAGGCATCATACCATTGAGTAAATGTAATTTATTGTCTGATTGTATTGTACTGTAGTGTATTTTTGAGAGTGCAATGTGCCCCGATTAAGTTTTCTGTGTTTTATATATTTTATATAAAATAAAGTATATTTTTTTTAACAAAAAAATCGCTGCGGCACCCTTATTTCAGTTTACTGGTGTAAGGACCACCCAGCCTGCAGAAGAAGTTACTTGTGACAGATTCACACTGAAATGCAAATGTATTTTGAATTTGTCTTTCAGCCCAGGTTCACACTGGGCTGCGGGAATGAAGCTGTGCGAGTTCAGCTAAGTTCACTTCCGCATGGCAATCCCGCAAAAAGTAGGACAGACACTACTTTTCGAAATCAGTACAACAGCGTCGCACCGATTAGGACGGTGCCATTGCTGGCAATTGCCCACAAATGCCGCAGATTTGACATGTTAAATTGCACGTCGATTCACGTTGGCAGAATGGCACGGGCAGGCAATGGTACGCCCCTTTAAATTTGCCACCTAGCGGGCGAGCCGCCGACGGTGCGTGCCGCAGGAGTGTGCCCACTGGTCCCGCAAACTCTGTGTTCGCCGGTGGCCTGCGATCGTGACATGGAGAGGCAGAACAGGGAGATTTTTCCCTGTTCTGCCTAGTGACATGACAGGGATCTACTGCTCCCTATCATTAGGAGCAGTGATCGCTGTCATGTCAGTGGTAGCCCATCCCCATCACTCCCTAGGGCACACTTAACCCCTTGATCGCCCCCTAGTGTTTAACCCCTTCCTTGCCAGTGTCATTTATACAGTAATCAATGGCTATTTGTAGCTCTGATCGCTGTATAAATTACACTGGTCCCAAAGTAGTGTCAAGAGTGTCCGATATGTCTGCCATAATGTCGCAGTCCCGATAAAAATCGCAGATCGCCGCCATTACTAGTGAAAAAAAATAATAATAAAAATGCCATAAATCTATCCCCTATTTTGTAGACACTATGGCCCAGATTCACATACATCAGCGCATATTTATGCCGCCGTAGCGTATCTCATATACGCTACGCCAACGTAGGGCAGAGAGGCAAGCACTGGATTCACAAAGCCAGTGCTGCCAAATCTGCGCTGGGTTTCCTATGCGTAAGTTGTCGTAAGTGGAATCACGTCGGAACTACTCCCTAAGATACAACGGATCACTGCCTACGACGTGAACATAACCTACGCCTAGTCATATTCACGTACAACGTAAACGACATAAGATACGACGGCTTGTGTTCCCTGGTCCATACCTTTGCATGGGTTGCGCCTCCTATATGGGGAATAACTTTACGCCGGACTTACGACTTACGCAAACCGCGTATATTATGCGCCGGGCGCAAGTACGTTCGTGAATCGTCGTATCTCCCTCATTTCCATATTTGAATAGGAAATCAATGGGAGCGCCACTTGCTTCCAGCGTAAATATGCGCCCACGATACGCCGGCGTAGGCAAGCTACGTTGGTCGGATGAAGCCTATTTTTAGGCGTATCTCGGTTTGTGAGCACGGCGCATAGATACGACGGCGCATATTTGCACTTACGTGGCGTATCTCGAGATACGTCAGCGTAAGTGCTTTGTGAATCCGGGCCTATAACTTTTGAACAAACCAATCAATATATGCTTATTGTGATTTTTTACCAAAAATATGTAGAAGAATAAATATTAGCCTAAACTGAGGAAAAAACATTTAAAAAAAAATGGGATATTTATTATAGCAAAAAGTAAAAAATATTGTGTTTTTTTCAAAATTGTCGCTCTTCATTTGTTTATAGCGCAAAAAATAAAAACCGCACAGGTGATCAAATACCACCAAAAGAAAGCTCTGATTGTGGTGAAAAAATTCAATTTTGTTTGGGTACAACGTCGACCGACCACACAATTGTCAGTTAAAACGACGCAGTGACAAATCGCCAAAAAAAAAGCTCTTGTCAGGAAGGGGGTAAAATCTCCTGGGGCTGAAGTGGTCAAATCTTAATACTGGGTCAAAAGACATTAAAATCATTTAGCAGTTACATTGGCTGCTTAGCTCCTTTATATGTATTTTAGCTATTTTACCTTATTTTTGCCTTTTAGTTCAGCCTTATAAATTTGTTTATGCCAAAAGAACATACATCTAAACCTAAAATTGTATTTTCTGGATACAGTGTATAATTATAAAGTGTCATTCAGTGGATGCAATTGTAGGTGTTCATTTTAATAATGAAGGAAGTGACATGCAGAGTGCGATAATCTGATGCCACCAATCAGAATTGAATGTTGGCTTTTCTGACTATGCTAAAATGCTAAACATTGAATTAAATCAGTTATTGCAGAATCTATGCACCAGGGTTCTTTAAACCAGCTCTAAAACACCCTTCAGCGTCAAACAATAAGAATTAGACAATGTTTTCCAGTAAAACAGTGTGCTTTTTCCTGTTCAACTTACTGCAACCACATTTAGTAGACAGGGTAATAATTTAATTTTAGTATTTAGTCTAAGCAGCATCTACATTAAATATATGAAAATACATTTATTCTTTTTATTGCTTTTTCAAAAACTGTATAGGAGTCATTTGTTATTTACTTGTGGACAAACCCTTGTGCTGTTTCACAGCCTCAGAAAATCACAGACACATATAAATTACACAGGGTCTGTAGTTGAATAAATGCACATAAGGTTTTGACTGATCCCACAGCTTGGGTATATAAAAAAACGAAAATGTAAGCCTTTACATATACCCACCCACTGAAGTTACAAGATTCAGGTGATACACAGGAACACATGAAAAAATCCTCCTACATACAGTGCCTTGAAAAAGTATTCATACCCCTTAAAATCTTCCACATTTTGTCATGTGTGATTAGCACATAATTGTGAAGTGAATGAAAAGTTATAAATGTTTTTTAACCTCCCTGGCGGTATTCTTGAGTCTGGTTCGGAGTAAGATTTCAGTACTAATAGCGGTAACCCCGAGCCAGACTCGGGATCGCATCGGAGTATCCAGGCAGAGTTACTTACCTTGTCCCCTGGATCCTGCGATGTCTCCCCGCTGTGTGAGCGAGCTGTTTCCACGCTCGATTCACACAGTGCCTGAGTGCCGCCGAGCTCCGTTCCCTGCAACGTTACGACGCACGGGCGGAGATCGGCGCCAAATTAAAAAAGGTAAAAACACACAATACATACAGTATACAATAATCTTACAGATTACAGTATTGTATAAAATAATTACACACACCCTTTTGTCCCTAGTGGTCTGTCCAGTGACCTGCATGCACTTTTATATTATAAATACATTTTTTTCTGCCCGGAAACTGTAGATTGTCCATAGCAACCAAAAAGTGTCCCTTTATGTTAAAAGTGGTTTTAGACCAGCTAGAAAACAGCGATAATAAATTAGAATCACTTGCAGAATTGAGCGATAGCGATTTGTGGGGAAATTCGTCATCAAACACTGAAAATAATGACAACGACAATTCTGCAACTGAGCAAATTTCTGTGTTTTTGATTTGATTACATTATTAAATAATTTTTATTATTATTATTATTATTTGTTATAATTATTTATAGTTATTTATTATATTATAGTTTATGATTTTGTGTTTAAAACTTTATCATACCCGGGATGTATACTAGACTCTTGTTTGGGCAGATTTAAGTGAGTTATTCCTAAGAATTGCAGGCCTACAATATAAAACACCAAATTTCCATGCAAAACAATTGTACCGCTTTCAGCGCCAAAAATTTGAAAAAATCATACCGCCAGGGAGGTTAAAATGTTGTACAAATAAATATCTAAAAAGTGTTGTGTGCATTTCTTTTCAGCCCCTTTTATTCTGATACCCCTAACTAAAATCTAGGGGAACCAATTTCCTTCAGAAATCACCTAATTAGTAAATAGTCCATCTGTGTGTAATTTAATCTCAGAATAAATACAGCTGTTCTGTGAAGCCCTCAGAAGTTTGTTAGAGAACCTTAGTGAACAAATAGCATCATAAAGGCCAAGGAACACACCAGACAGGTCAGGGATAAAGTTTTGGAGAAGTTTACATCAGGGTTAGGTTATAAAAATATATCTCAAGCTTTGAAAATCTCATGGAGCACTGTTCAATCCATCATCTGAAAACGGAAAGAGTATGGCACAACTGTAAACCTACCAAGGCTTGGCCGTCCATCTAAACTGGCCTGGCAAGGAGAGCATTAATCAGAGAAGCAGCCAAGAGGCCCATGGTGACTCTGAAGGAGCTGCTGAGATCCACAACTCAGGTGGGAAAATCTGTCCACAGGACAACTATTAGTCGTGCACTCCACAAATCTGGTCTTTATGGAAGAGTGGCAAGAAGAAAGCCATTGTTGAAAGAAAGCCATAAGAAGTCCTGTTTGCAGTTTGTGAGAAGCAATGTGGGGGACACAGCAAACATGTGGAAGAAGGTGCTCTGGTCAGATAAGACCCAAATTTAACTTTTTGGCCTAAAAGCAAAACGCTATGTGTGGCTGAAAACTAACACTGGACATCACTGTGATCACACCATCCCCACCGTTAAACATAGTGGAGGCAGCATCATGTTGTGGGGATGCTTTTCTTCAGCAGGAACAGGGAAGCTGGTCAGAGTTGATAGGAAGATGGGTGGAGCCAAATACAATGCAATCTTAGAAGAAAACCTGTTCACATTCCAGCAGGACAATGATGCTAAACATACAGCCAGAGCTACAATGGAATGGTTTAGATCAAAGCTTATTCATGTGTTAGAATGGCCCAGTCAAAGTCCAGACCTAAATCCAATTGAGAATCTGTGGCAAGACTTCAAAATTTTAGCTATTTTGCAAAGAAGAGTGGGCAAACATTTCACTCTCTAGATGTGCAAAGTTGGTAGAGGCATCCCAAAAAAGACTTGCAGCCAAAGGTGGTTCTTCAAAGTATTGACTCAAGAGGACTGAATATAAATGCACGCCACACTTTTCACATATTTAATTGTAAAAAAATTGAAAACCATTTATCATTTTCCTTCCACTTCACAATTATAGTGGGTTATTTACAAAAGCCAAATCCACTTTGCACTACAAGATCTGAGGGGGACATGCAAAGAAAATAAAAAACAGCATTTTTACTTGCCCATGATTGGATGATAAAATCAGCAGATTTTCTAGAAATTTCAGAGCTTTCCTGTTAGATCTACAGCGATTTACAGTGACTGCACTGTACCTTTAGTAAATCAACCCCCATGTGCCAATGTTTGTTGGTCTATCACATAAAATCCCAATAAAATACATTTCTGTTTTTGGTTGCAACATGACAACATTTTGAAAAATGGAAGGGGTATGAATACATTTGAAAGGCACTGTAATTTGAACCTGTTTATCTGCTGCCCTCTCCCCTCTACAGCCTTTTAAAAGACACATATGAAAGGTTATTTCTCAGCTCCAGCAGACAGGGATCTAACATCAAAGTGTAATCTGGGACCTGAGTGGAGGAAAAGTGCACATTACCTTCTATACAATCTCATAGGGGGACATCCACAGCTGATGCTGCTGTCAGAAGTGACTTATACAGAAAAACAGAGAAGAGAGAGGAGACAGAAACAACACTCAAGGTTTTGGGATGTAGTACACACTATACTGTACTGTAGAGTAATTTACAACCTTTTTCAAAGGAGAGAGTGGAACACATACAAACTGTAAGCAAAGGTAAAGAAAAATCTAGATATTCAAGCGACTGAACTAAACTTGTTGGTGGAATGATTTTTTTCACTTTTTGTTTTACTGTATTTATAATCAGGGCATTTCAGTATAAATCCAATGTCTATATAAATATAACATAAAAAAAAGTAAAAACACATATCTAATTACATATATATATATGTAATTTGTTTCATAATTTCGTTTTCGCCGAAAAATAAATTTATTTAGTTACTCCCAAAATTCATTTTTATTTATTTTGTTTTTCATTAAAAAAATGCATTCGTCCGAAAATCCAAATTGAGGTTGAATCTGTCATTGAAGGCTTATGGTGTCTGTTGAATGTTCTAAGAAGAAAAAATAAATATAAAGAAGATTCGAAGAATCTTTAAAAAAAATTAAATAATAATCGACTCTTCATGTCTCTCTATGTCGAATCTTTTCTCTCTATGTCGAATCTTTTCTCTCTATGTCGAATCTTTTCTCTCTATAATGTCCAATCTTTTCTCTCTATGTCGACTCTTCTTCATGTCTCTATAATGTCCAATCTTTTCTCTCTATGAAGGTTAGGCACATTCGACTGCAACGAAAACGAAAATAAAGCATTTGTTTATGTCTGATCTTTCAGTTTTCGTTTTCTGTGCTTTCGTTATCGTTTGTTAAAACGATAACGAAAATACCTGAAATTCGGACGAAAATGCATTTGGACGAAAACGAATGCACATGTCTAATAAAAAGTATAATATTATAGAACTTCTCTCATCCCTGATCAACGTCTAACCTCACAAGCATTGCTGTCCTTTCTGCTGGTGGATAAAATATCCATATGACATGCAGGTTACTCACAAACTAAAAAACAAAAACAAATTTAATGTGACCACAGAATTAAATACAGAAATTGCAAAACTACTCTCTATTACGTTAGGGAACAAGAAAAAAAAAGCCTGTAAACAAATAAATGGATACTTCTCAATATGTGAAATAAGTATACATAATGCACACATTTACAGTAAATTGACTGCTGAAATATATATGGAAACAAAATAAGTCTTGAATAGAAAAAATATTGGTCTTAGAAAATGCAATCAAAAGGTATACAGTATGCATCAATGTATTCTTTCTTCTCCCTTGTGGTGTAAAATGCAAAGGTATTCAAGCAGAAGGTCAGACTGTTA
The DNA here is from genome assembly GCF_905171775.1 of Rana temporaria. Lineage (NCBI taxonomy): Eukaryota > Metazoa > Chordata > Amphibia > Anura > Ranidae > Rana > Rana temporaria. The sequence goes on from NC_053490.1 coordinate 251,500,204, forward strand.
GCTCTGCAATGTTCCATAAAAGTCTTTACTCTATTATCTGCAATTCCTAACCCTTTAACCTAGCCAGTTTCTTTTACGGGATTTATTTTTCTCTAAGCTTAATTTAAATCCCAAAGCCTTCAAAAACCAAACTTCATTTAATATATAAGAATATCAATCAGATCAAACCTTTTCATTGTGTAACTGAATTCTTCAGTTTTTAAAGAGGATTTGTCACTTTTTAGATATCTTATTCCTCAATTTGTTTGATGTGAGTTATGAAAATGGCTATTTTCGGACCTTACTCCCTTCCAAAGAAAGAGTGGACTTTTTTTGCTGAAAATCTATCCTTCCTTGTCCATATTAGGACATTCCATCTGCTTGATATTTCTCCCAAGGTTGCTGTCCATAGTAATTAAAAAGGGTGGACAATCAATTTATGCAGATTGTGCAGCAGCACAGGGGCCAGTTAGAGCTGTGGGGCACATATACAAGACAGTATACAAGACAGTACAAGATGTACAGTAGGTCTGGCAGTTGTTGGGACCCCTTTTTCTCCAGAGCAGGTAAGAGGCAGGATGCATTCCTCATAAATCAACAAAAGAGAGGGTGCACCGACTTACTGCATTACTATAACTCAAATTTTATTAAACCAATAAATAACAAGTGACATATTCACAAGCATATCTAGACAAACTAATGAGACCAACTCCAAATCCACCACACTTCGCTGATGGTATGAGAAGACCTCATAGCGTCCAAAAACAGTTAATGTGTTTCAAGAGTCAGCTGTTTTTGAACGCTATGAGGTCTTCCCAGCGCCCTGAGCAAAGATGCCATACTATGCCCCTTCCCATTATATGCAAACTTAGGGGAACCTATCCTCAGCATTCATCAACTTGTCAATAGGAGTCATCTCAAGAACTGAGCCTGTGCATGGTGGGAGACCCCTGTGAAAAAGAGGAAATAGAGAGCATGGCTTCTTGGCTCACTACTGCTTTCCTTACTGCTCCAAGCACTTAGATAACAGGAGTAGTGATGCCACTGTCACTACTCCTGCATACAGTGAGAATGCCAGTGTCCCCATCCGTGCAGTATACAACGGCGCCCAGGGAAGTCCCCCCTCCTGATCACCCCTTGTCCTGGGCCTGGATCTTCCCATGCCATCAGCTGAGTTTGGTGGATTTGGTGGATTTGGACAGATGTGCACTACACCTATACGAGTAGCCAAAAAAATAGTCCTTTTATGTGCGCTTCTGGAAGAATGGTCGAACATTCTCATAGACACACTCCTAAACCTTGTAGACAGCCTTCCCAGAAAAGTTGAAGCTGTTATAGCTGCAAAGGGTGGGCCAACTCAATAGTGAACCCTACAGACTAAGACTGGGATGCCATTAAAGTTTATGTGCATATAAAGCAGGGGTGCCCAACCAGTGGCCCGGGGGGGGCCACATGTGGTCTGTGGAGCACTCTGATGTGGCCCACGACCTCTGGCTCTGGGATGGAATAGAATACTGTTATTAAAGGTAAGTATATCACTAAAATCACAGTGTATATTTGGGCTTATCTGTTCTGCAGTGGTTACTGGGCTGGTTTCAAACTGATCCGCAGGTGCAGAGCAATTGATTTCACCATAGTCCACTGTAGATCATTCTGAGATTTCCATTATATTTATTGTGTTACTGACAGTTCCAAACATTGTTGTAATATAGCATAATGAAGAGGTGTAAAAAGTAAATTCAGTGTTAAAACTCCATTTTATCCTTTAGGGGCCATGTATTTTTGGGTAAAAAAGCTAAAAAAAAATAGTTGTGCATTAATATTTTTTAAATAATAGTTACCATCCATTCTCTGTGACTTACTTTCTTATTATGAGACTTCCTATAATAAATGAAGTGTAATGGGGACATTATAATGAAGTTAATTTTTAATTTGTAGTAAAGATTTGCTATCAAAATTACCAAGTTAGCTACTTTAAAGTAGATCTAAACCTTATCTGGACTCCATTTATATTGCTAAAACACCATGCATCATAAACAGTTGGTATTTTCCCATAAAATTCTCTTTTTACCTTTTTTATCCTTTCTTGCATCTTTGTGCTGTTAATTTCTTCCAGCCTCTTTCAAGCCACCTCTTATCTACAGGCACTGGCTTTAACATTGACTGCACATCATTGCTCTCAAACGTCTTCCCAGGTATGATAAAAGTGGACTGTACCTGCGCATAATGTGTTGATAAATTACAGTCTCTAGCAAAGGCTCAAGTGACAGGATGACAGTGTAGAAGCACAACTGGGAAGTACATCAACATGAATCTTCATGTCAGCACCACCAGGTATTTATTTTTTAACAAATGCTGTGAATTTAAAAAAATAAAGCTATTTTTGAAATGATATTAAAGTGTTAAATTTGATATGAGGTTTTAGTGGTTGGGTTTAGATAAACTTTAAAAGATCTATCTTTTTCTAGGTCCACATCTATTTTGGTCTTACATTTTATATAAATACAAAGCACTCAGAGAAAATTATCAATGGAATTGCAGAAAGGCTGCCATGGCTGAAACATGTTACCGTGTTTCCCCGAAAGTAAGACCTACCCCGAAAATAAGACCTACCCCGATTTTCAGGAAGGGCTGCAATATAAGCCCTACCCTGAAAATAAGCCCTAGTTTAAAGTGTCAGGGAAATACTAGAGTCCACTCTATTACTGTATTGTATAGTGTAGTTGTACCTTTTGGTATAGCGCTGACCTCCCTCTGCTCTCAGCTGTACTCGCGCTGTTATCTTCCAGTCTCCTCCCAGCGGGGATCGCGGTCTCTCCTCCCTCTGCATTCCTTAGAGATGTGAAGAGACTTTTGGCGGGCCACGGAATCACCAAGCAGCGCTCAGCTGATGTTACGCTGATCTGCTTTTCTAAAAGCTGTCAGGAGGAATGTCGGGCCCCCCTCCCTCTGCATTCCTTAGAGCTGAGATAAGGGCTCCGACTGGCAACGAAAATGCCGAGCAGTGATCAGCTGATGTTACGCCGATCTGCTCCTCTGAATGCTGTCGGGTGGAATGTCGGGCCCCCCTCCCTCTGCATTCCTTAGAGCTGAGATAAGGGCTCCGACTGGCAACGAAAATGCCGAGCAGCGATCAGCTGATGTTACGCCGATCTGCTTCTCTGAATGCTGTCGGGTGGAATTTCGGGCCCCCCTCCCTCTGCATTCCTTAAAGCTGAGATAAGGGCTCAGACGGGCAACAGAATAGCTGAGCAGCGATCAGCTGATATCATCTCTTCTGCAAGCTGTCAGCGAGGGATATCGGGCCCCCCTCCCTCTGCAGTGCTTGAAGAGAGCTTCCAAGGGTTACAGATGTTCCCAGCACTAAGAAGGTATGTTGTACAATTTGAATTCCAGACATACACATAATGCAATATGCAGTGCTGTAAGTTTTAGGAATTTCCACAGGGGATTTCTGAGAGGCAGGGGGGAGACAAGATAGAATAAGACCTACCCCGATAATAAGCCCTAGTGTGTTTTTGGGTAACAAAATTAAAATAAGACCCAGGCTTATTTTCGGGGAAACACGGTAGCATGCTATTTTTATATGAGCTGTATGTCTTTTTGAGATATATATATATATATATATATATATATATATATATATATATATATATATATATATATATATATATATATATATATATAAATCTTGAGGTCTTGGAGCTTGTACTGAGAACAAACATTTTAAGATATGTACCATAACATGCTTAGTTGTACCTCTGCTGTAAAAAAATAAATCATTTGTCACCATTGCTATAGTCTATGAAATTTCCTGTGCAAATATGGTATTTCTTGGTTGGGATTTGAATCAGAAGCATGTCCCCATTTTACACTAGACAGTTCTCACCTGTAGTGTAGATTGGTATACTTACTGTAGTCCAGATGTTTAGTGCTGACATAGGGATATTTATTTATTATTAATTATTATATTATTATTTATTGCTTCACAGATACAATCAACTTATGGGGGTTGATTTACTAAAGGCGAATCCACTTTGCACTACATGTGCACTTGGAAGTGCAGTCACTTTAGAGCTGAGGGGAAGCTCTGCTGATTTTATCATCCAATCATGTACAATCAAAAATTCTGTTTTTTCTTTACCTTGCATGTCCCCCTCAGATCTACAGTGACTGCACTTCCACATGCGCTTCCAAGTGCACTTGTAGTGCAAAGTGGATTCTCTTTTAGTAAATAAACCCCTCTGTATATTTAACATATTATTAAACTCAGCTGAATATTTTTGTCACCTCAGTTTTAATTTTTAGCACATTTTGCAGAAAAATGATAGGTTACAATGTAAAAAAAAAAGATAAGCGATACATTTTTTACCCCTTTTCTCTCAATGGCTTAAAGTAGAGGTATGGTTACAATTTTAACCACTTCCCGACCCCCGCATGTACATATACGTCCACAATATGGCACGTACAGGCACATGGGCGTACACGTACGTCCTCGCCTATTAGCGCGTGGGGGGTCCGATCGGGACCCCACCCACTACATGCGGAGGTCGGGTCCGCTCGGGGAGCGATCCGGGACCACGGCGCGGCTATTTGTTTATAGCCGCTCCGTCGCGATCGCTCCCCGGAGCTGAAGAACGAGGAGAGCCGTGTGTAAACACGGCTTCCCCGTCCTTCACTATGGCGGCGCATCGATCGCGTCATTCCCTTTATAGGGAAGACACGATCGATGACGTCATTCCTACAGCCACACCCCCAAACAGTTGTAAACACATACTAGGTGCACCCTAACTCCTACAGCGCCACCTGTGGTTAACTCCCAAACTGCAACTGTCATTTTCACAATAAAGAATGCAATTTAAATGCATTTTTTGCTGTGAAAATGACAATGGTCCCAAAAATGTGTCAAAATTGTCCGAAGTGTCCGCCATAATGTCGCAGTCACGAAAAAAATTGCTGATCGCCGCCATTAGTAGTAAAAAAAAAATAAAAAAAAAAATGCAATAAAACTATCCCCTATTTTGTAAACACTATAAATTTTGCGCAAACCAATCGATAAACGCTTATTGTGATTTTTTTTACTAAAAATAGGTAGAAGAATACGTATCGGCCTAAACTGAGGAAAAAAAATGTTTTTATATATGTTTTTGGGGGATATTTATTACAGCAAAAAGTAAAAAATATTGCTTTTTTTTCAAAATTGTCGCTCTATTTTTGTTTATAGCACAAAAACTAAAAACCGCAGATGTGATCAAATACCACCAAAAGAAAGCTCTATTTGTGGGGAAAAAAGGACGCCAATTTTGTTTGGGAGCCACGTCGCACGACCGTGCAATTGTCTGTTAAAGCGACGCAGTCCCGAACTGTAAAAACACCTTGGGTCTTTAGGCTGCATATTGGTCCGGGGCTTAAGTGGTTAAATCATATATTATGCAGGTTGTCTATAGCATTAAAACAAATAAGTTTGTTTTGCATAGTCTGCCCTCTGACGATATCTTTATATCTGCTGAACCTGCCAGCAAAATTCTTGAAGTCCCAATTTTTTTGATTAGGGTGACAATGTTCTTTATTCTGCTCTTTCCATTAATGTATAGTAAAGGCTGGTTTAAAAACATCTATTTAAGTAAAAAAACAAAAGCCAACAGGGTGTTTTACATTGGCCAAGCTTAGTAATAATTGTGAACAGACAATGTGCCAGATTTCAGATGATTTATAGCTCAGTCAGTAGTCATTCACAGTACAAAAGCTAACCAAACTACTTACATGTAAATGCTATAGCCACGAATGAAAGTAGGTACAAATCTGAATGTGACATACAATTATTTAGCAAATTTAGAACAGAGCCCAGGTGATAATAGGAAAGGAAAACATTTCAAAGTCAATGTAAATTTAACTGTCAAACTAATTTTACAAAACAACTCCAAATGCGTTTACAATGAAAATTCCACTTATTGCTTAAACGAAACCTGTCGCAGTTCACAAAGTATTGAAATGTACAATTCTGCTGAAGTGCAAGTGCTGTTTTTAAACCTTAAAATCAGACATTGAAAAACAGCACAAATCACACTTCGGTATTATTGTCAAGTTACACTAAGAACTCAAAGCGGACACTTTAATTGTTGCTAAGCTTTAAAAGAAAGTTAGCACTTTGTGCAAAATGATTAGTACTTTTTATAACATATGACATGTGCAGGTGTATTCAAGGAGAAGTAAACCCACAAACTAACCATAACTGTTATTTCAACATTTAGAAGCATGTAGAAGAACTAACAAATATTTCTTATGTCTCATAGGCAGCTGTTCCAGTGTTTCGTGTTCCCAGGTCTGCACACCTGTCAAGGTTGTTGCGAAGGGGTTTCATTCCCTGGGTAGGACTTATAAATTATTTAACTTTATGAATATGTTACAGGATACACTTTAACACCTTAAGATGGTGGGAAAACTCAAAATGCCAGGGTAGGCAGGAACAGAGTCAAGAACAATTACAGAAGGATACCCTATACTACCCCAGAACATATAATAAGTCAACAAGATTGATTTACTAAAGGAGAATAGAATGTGCAATTTAGAAAAGTGCAGTAGCACTCTGCAAGTGCAGTTGCCCCAGAGCTTAGTAAATAAGCAGAAGCTCTGTTGACTTCTATCATCCAATCATGTGCAAGCAAAAATGCTGTTTTTTTCCCTGGCACATGATTGGGTATTCTTTGCAAAGTAGGACCTTTATCTCATTTACCAAGCTCTGGAGCTTTAGTAAATCAACCCAAGTAAAATAAATATTACTTTTGGATGAACTGACCCTTTAAAATGTAAGTATAGCTTAGTTTTGACTAGAGTAGGGAAGGTTTGAAATGTCAGTAAGTACATTTTTTGCTGTGTATTCCATTGGGACGCTTTACCTTCAATTCCAGTCCTGATTATGCAACAGGATGTGAGAGAAGATCATAATAAGCAGAATCAGAATTCCTCTCTTAGTTGTCAGCAAAGCAAATGTTCCAATTGAAAGATTGTTCCTTATCTCTTATTCTAGGGACAGCGGTTTTGGATTTCTCATCACTTTGTGTCTTGGTAACACTGATCATCAGGACAATTACAGAGGGTGAAACTATATAGTCGCTAGACAGATGGCAATAAAAGCCCCACGCAGTTCTATTCCTTCTCTACTCTACCCAAAAAAAAAAAATTGGCTATAGAAACACTTTGAGAGAAATGTCTGACATTTTTGTTAGACATTTCAAAGTGTTTCTATAGCCAATAGTTTTTTTGGGTAGAGTAGAGAAGGAATAGAACACCGTGGGGCTTTTATTGCCCCATATTTATATGAATTTGTCACTTTTTACACCATTGGACTGAAGACTTAAAGCATAACTGTACTTTTGCATTAACGCCACTTTCAATGCTTTCCTTTAAATTGCTCTTCTCATGGCCTAGAATGCTTTTGAAAAAGTCTTATGCTCACAATACAAGTTACAATCTGATTGCACAATATTTGTACAATTAACATTAGATCTACCGAAACGATATAATATAATGACATAACTAAACTATATGTAGCGCATGCCCCGTAGGAGCCGCTGGTGAATTAGTATCCCCCACGCTACACAGCCAGGCACAAAGAATTTCCACAGGCTCACTTGAGACAGGAAACAGTCCAACAACTTTGTTTTTTTGTGTTTTAGTTATGGGTTAATAAACTTGGATGGGCATAGGGGTATTATGGGATGCCCACTATACTGGAACAAATTCTCTTCAGGGACACTTCAACTATATACACTCCTTTTCTTCCTGCACAATATTCCTTGTAGTGTCACCCAAGGTAAATCTTTAGTAAAGGTCCTTTACAGGATGGGACTGCAGGCCCCTATACTTGAGAATGATGGGGTGACACCACTAGCACTTTCACTGCACTTCCTTTCATGGTCACTGGACCCAGCAACATCTCTTCAGGCTCTACCAGCCTGCCTGGCTACAGCAGCCCTTTTCACTAGCCCTCCTGGATACATCCCACAGTCCTTCCAGACTGCACACTCACCAGCCCACCCAGCTGACTTGTCCTGGAGACTTCCTGGGCATGCTCGCTGACTCATGCTGTCCTCACTCTTGCTTCCATGCCTCTGGACAGGACTCCTCTGTGTGTCTTGAGAGCGAATTTACCTACACTATCAAAAAACCTAGTTACACTAGCACTCTACACTAGACGGTGCTACATATCTAATCAATTTGTAATAATCGGTCAGGCCCTTGCATTACATTACTACTTGTTGGTAGAGATAAAGTTGATTGTACAATCGGCTGGTAACATGTACAGTGAACTTTACACTCACCTATCTTTGTCCCTGTCAGATCCCCATTGTGTGTCCCACTGCGAGTCTCACAGCTGCAAATGCAAACTCACCCAACCAGAGAATTGTGCATTTGCGAAAAACAATCTCATTCATTCCTATGAAGCGGCCCTCATTTTAGCATTCTAGGGGGGCTCAGCCTCTCTATAGGAATGCATGGGATTTTGTCACACATGCCTAGAAAAAAACAGACCAGCAGGTAGAGTTTGCAGAAACAGCTGCACAGATTTAAGTTAGGCACCTGGGTGTCTGAATTACCATTATATGCATATACTTCTTAGCCATATACTTGGTCCCTCCCAAGCTTCACTGTTGTCCAGCAAGGCAGCCCATCACAGGAATAGTAGGGCTTAGAACTCACTTCGGACACCCTGAGTGATTACACTAAAAATAAAACTGACATGTAGGGTCCCAGAGGTCCATACTGTGTGCTAATACTGCTGGGCTCTAATATTTTCTAGTCACATTAAATTAACACTCCAGTGTTTTTAAGAAAGCCATTACTGTCTGACCTACAAGCAGCATCCCAAGACATCTCCTCACTTCCAGTGATGCTGAACATGTGCTGCATCATCCTGGAATTAGCACACAGCTTGTGAGTCAGACATTTTCTCCATGAGAATTTTTTTTATTTTTTATGATATATTCCATTTAAAGAAAAAAAAACGTTACATTCAAAAAATTACATAGCATATAATATTTTGATATACTCTTTTAGGCCCCTTTCACACTCGCGGACCGTTTGTCCGTTTTTCATCCACCCATTGATGGATGAAAAACGGACATCAATGCATCTCTATGGAGAAACGAATGTAAATGGATGATCATCAATTTACATCAGTTTATATCGGCTTCCGTCAACATTCGTTTTTGGAATGGATCAAAGTCCTATTTTTCTTCTGTTAAAAAACACATTGGACGAAAAACAGATATAAGCCCTGGTTCACACTGAGCTGCGGGAATGAAGCCGTGCGAGTTCTGCTGAGCTCACACGATTTCACTCCCGCATGTCAGTCCTGATTTCGGCTGCGATTCAGAGACATCTATGCAGGTTTCTGCACAGATGTCAATGTAAATCGCAGCACAAAATCGGAAAGAGTAGTACAAACACTACTTTTTTTACATTGATGCAGCGATTAGGACGGTGCCATTGATGGCAATTGCTGTGGATTTGACATGCAATTTGACATTTGACATTTCACACAATTCTCAACGAGTATGGTGCTTGTAGGTCAGGCAATAGCAGACAGCTTTTTAGCATACAGATTCCACTTTTTTTTTTTTTACAAATAAAATCGGAAACAACAGAGTAGCTTTGTGATAGTTAGTGCTCTAAGCACGTTGTACTTATTTTGTACTATTATAATACCTATGTTAGGAATGTGATTCTTGCATTGTAATCCCTTTTGGTACAAAATAAAGAATTGATTAATATATATATATATATATATATATATATATATATATATATATATATATATATATATATATATATATATATATATATATATATATATATATATATATATATATATGCAGTGCCTTTACATGGGTATAAAGATCAAGGATCTTCAGGCTCAATTTATTAAGCTGATTATGATGGCTGTCAGGGGGTCTCTTCATTTCCATGATGAGAAGAAGTTACCACATGTTAGTGTAGGTCTATAGGATCAACAGACTATAGAATGCAGTTTTGCACATTATTAGCTTGCACAGGCCTGCACAGATAAGGAGTGTATACTACTGTAAACTCTGATTAGCAAAGGACTGAATAGAGGACCACAGAAAACTGTTTAAGGCTGCCAAGGTCAGTGTAAAAGAGCAGGCCTTAAGATCTAGGATCTTTAGTGATTTGTAAGGGCACTTCCAAACATTAAACCTTAGATTAAAATTGAACTGAAGTTGAAAAATAAAAAAGTGCAAGGAGGCAGGATATTTATTGCTAAAGAAACATGTAATGCCTTTTCTTCAACAAAATATACTTACCCAAACTTTTCATAATCCCCTGTAGAATGTATTATGAACTTGAACTATGCATCCACAGTTCAGTTTACATTCTGGCACACTGGCTGTGTGTAGGAATGACTGCACTTCTCTGCATGCTTGGGAGTGGCATCATCCCACATGGCCAATCAAGACAGCCAATGACTGGCACCCAGAAGAACTTAGGACAAGAAGCCAGTGAGAGACTTTGCGGGGATTGGACTGGTGAAATTAAGGTAAATATTTTTGTCTTTAGTTCCACTTTAAAACAAAACAAGTCAAGTGAATAAATGCTGTTCCATTAAGAGGCATATTTTTCACATTTAAGGGCTTGGATTAACATTATAGTAATTCATAAACTGCATTGTGGTGTCATTCATTTCCACCAAAACCACAGCACACATCTTTTAGTTCACCAACACCAGTTTATATCCAGCCTTCAAGTTTTCTTATTCTAAGACTGTTTTTATTATGAGAGATTTCTATCTTGGTAAATCACACATTTAATGAATATTTGAGAATTAAACGACTGTATTTACAAATCTCCAACATAAATTCCCATTTGATGATGGTGTCCCAGCCCATCCATGATAAAGTGATGTAGCATAAACAAATACTTGAACAATCTAGTTGCAAGAGAATGAAACGTTTGCTATGGCTTTAGCAGAGATGGGGGCAATATAATTAAAGCTCAACTTCTGCTTTTAGTGAAGATTAAATAGTTTATTTGGACCAAGCTCATGCAAACAAACTATTACCTTGGCTTTACTAACAGGTGCAGCGACTGGGAGCACTATATAAACTGTATTTAGCCTCAACTACATACATTATAGAGTGTAGTATCCAGCAGTGGGATGGGAACTTTGTCTACATCTCCGACTCAGAATACTACGATACCTGTTAAAGCCTAGTCTTAGTCTAACACAACTTTGATCTGGGATGTGGGACAGGAAGTTCCCATCCCAGTGCCAACACCTAGCACTGTATAATGTATATAATTGATACAGATACCTATAGAGGACTTAAACTGTGGAAGCTGTATTCAAAAAAAGTAAGCAGAGCACCATTCATTTGTCTGTAGTTAATCATTTTCTTCTGACTGATTTATAATGCCTAGTAACTCTGTGGTTCTTTGTGTTGTAGATGGTATCTTGATAGAAGATAAGACATTGCTTCCTAATGTTAGACCTTGTCCCCTGATGACTGGTAGTCAAGCTACTGATGCAAGAATACTCAAGGCAAAAGGAGATGTGCAGAAATCAAAGGTTCACAGATATAATGAAGAAGGGAGATCCGTGTCTGCAGTTCATTAGGTACAGCTTCCTCTCCTGCAAGGAAAACAGTGAGAAGCACAGAAGTGAAATCACTAAATCTCACTCCAAATCCCATGAGGCTATCTGTCAGAGGTAGCAGTGCCTTAGATAGTCTTACACTGCAGCTATATAGCTAGGAGGCTGTAACCACTGGAGTGTGTTATTTTTTAGGGGGAATTCAAAACAAAATGTATATTTTTTGGGGGGTATTGCTTGTGCACAATTAAATTATCTAGATATTTGTTATAACATAGCAAGTATTTATTTTGAGTTCAGGTTCACTTTAATGAGATATGGCATGGCCCATTCAAATCCTTCCTTCTTCCTTGAGTCTTCTAGCTGCTGGATGCTAATATACTGTGACATGATAAGACTTTAGACTGTATTTTATTCTATGAAGTACAACTTTGAAAGAAGTAATAATGAAAATAATAATAACAACAACAACAACATCAACACCAATAATATTAATAAAAAAAATAATAATAATACACACATGACTTTGGTGCACTGCCAAATTTTATTTTCCCTTATATTGACTTAGGAAAAAAACTTGACATGGTGGTTAAATTCAAGACAGACTTGTCTTATATAAGGAGAATCTATTATGCACCCATTCATCTCTTGGGAATTAAGTTCTCCTATGAATTTGCTCTGCTGTTTTAGCAGTGACTCTCCTCCATACTGGTTGTTGTCTGTAGCTTCCATTAACAGAGCTGAGTGCTCTTCTGCCATGACACTCAAAGCATTGTCCAAAAAAAAAACAGAAATAAATCAAATGAAAAAAGGCAGTATTTCTATAGTGTTAAGGATCCGGCAGAGTATTATTATCTTATTACTTTGAAAATATATATAAATCACATCCTGGTAAACTCAAATTAAGAAATAAATGCATGTTTTTATATAATAAAATAAAGATACATATACAAGGTTTAAGGTTTTGTTTGAAGAAATCCTACTACAAGAACTCTTCAGACTGAACATCACGCGAATGAAACACTGACTCATAGAATCAAGGATTCATTTTTGAATGGAATAGCTATCTCTAAGTAAGTTTTAAAGGAAACGTTTCGTTTTCCTACCGTCAAATATAATTCATTTCTGTGGTGGCATGACAAACGGAATGTTGCGGCAACTTTCAAATTGGCCAAATAAACAGAAATTACTGGGTCTGCAAGCATGTGTCACTAATGGAACCATCAAGTAGCATAATAATTTATTTCCATGTAACAATCCTTGATCGCTAATCTTGCAAAGATGGCTACGTCTCCTATCTTGTGCCATGGCACAGCATCACCAGGAATAGCAATTTATAAACTGCATTAGTTGCTCTATAACCCTGAGAAAAATCTTGTTACAATTGAGGTGCTATATAAATCTGTTGCATTTAAGCATTTCTGTGATTGGTAAACACATTCATGAAGCTGTACTGTTAGCTGTCAGCAGGTTTTTCTTTTACTGTTAGATAAGTGGAAAGCACACTTGCACTGCTAACTCCACAATAATCTTTTGGTATTAATATTACATAGTTTGGCATAACATAGTGTAATCAGAGTCTTCCAAATGTACTCATTATAGCTTCCTCAATGTGATGGTAATGTACCAATTCTATGTTGAATTTTTAAAGAAAATGTACTTTCACCAGTTGCAGTGAGCTGCCGTAAGATATTGTTTAGCTCCTGTTGTAAGGACTTTTATAGTGTATTGTACTTTACTAATAATACAAGGAGCCACACTTGTTATTTGGCTTTTCCCTTCATTTTGAACCTCAGAACCCCAATATACATTGATGGTTAATATTTAAATAGCGTAGTATATGAAGTTGTTTGGAAAGTTGGAGGCAAATAAATGCTTATTTTTCCATCCCACAGATTACAGAGACATAAGCAGACAACATGCTCTTCTTTCTTTGCTATATGTGCATGTGTTTTGGGCAAAAGCGAAGAAGAGAAAGACAGAATAACAAATGTCTTAAGTGACTGACTATCATATGAAGGAAGGAAAAGAGGTGAGTGGCAGTGTATGGGTTTAAATACGTAGAGACATAAAAGGAAATTATCCCATTTCCTGTGTTCTAGAGAAAACAACAGTCCTAATGGGCGCAAGATTGTTTTGTCTTGTCCATAATAACATCCCAAGCAAGTTCCAAGGCTATGCCATTTCTGTGACCCTCCTGATGTAGTTTCTGAGTTCATGTGGGTCCCTCAGTCCCATATCCCGACACACCCATTCAAGATCACATTCCTCTGTACCCGGCACTGCATCATAAGCACTACCTTCACTAGGCAAACTAGTGAAAGTAGTAAACTTTACACGTTTGCGCTTGGATGTGGGAGATGAGCTTAATGGGTCCTCGCTGGCTTCCCTACTTGAGCCACCCCCACCAGAGGAGCCATCTCCACGTCCATGAGATTGGCTTTGCACACTAGCCTGAGAACTGCTATTACTGCTGCTTCCTCTTGCCTCTCCTCTACAGCAAGAAGAATGATGAGGAGGTAGTGTTCCTGTTTCCAAGGGGTTTCCAGGACTTTCAGGCTGTGGTGATAATTCTCCTCGAGCCCTAAGGGGCTGTCCATTTCCCAAGAATACCCAGTGGTGGGAGTGATCTGGGTTGGCCTGCCCATCTGGGGGAACTCTTTTGTGTCTATACTTAAGAACAAACACAATGCAGTTTATGAGAAAGACCAGAATGGCAAGGCAGAATACTCCTAGAAGAGCATACATCCCTATCTCCAGATCTGTCAATCCACGTGGGAGTTGAGGAAACACTGTAGGAAGTGGTAAGGGATATTCCCCAGGAACATGTGAGCTGTGCTCTTCAGATGTTGTGGATAGTGTTGTCATAGATGTCGTTCTTGACATGTCTCTGTTTTCTTGTACAGGAGAATGTGGTGGGACCTCAGTTACCAGTTTTCCAGGATCACTTTCTCCACCTGGTTCACTAGAGCCAAAAACAACATGAACCACAGCTGTTGCCGTTGCCAGTATACTTTTCCGTTTAGTCTTCTGGCAGTTCTCATTAATTATCATCTCTGCTTTCAGGAATGCCCCTGTTCCTTGTTCTTCACCAGCAATAACAAGAGGAAATGTACGATCTGGGCTCACGGATACCACCTGTTCATCAGTGCTACTTAGAGACAATATATAATCCTTAGGATCATAGAGGGACAATGGAGCTGAAGTACCATCACTGAATATAAGCCAAAGGTTCACCAAACCATCCTACAAAAGAGTAAGAATTTAATTAGTTTTACTTGTAATTGAGATAAATCTGGTAATAACATTAAGTTAACTTAAAATGTTCCCAGTGTTTCAATTATTGTGATAAAAATGTAATTACAAATAAAATGATAATAATAATAATATGGACATATGAATACAAGAGACAGTTAGAATATTGTAGCTCTACCCTCCCAAATATTTGTTTAAGTGATGTATTTTAAGTCTGGCCTCACATAAGATATACTGGCTTAATGCAGAGCAGTGGGAGGAACAAATAACAATAGGAATTGAAAACCTCTCTAGACCAGTAAGTAGTGTACACTCTTCCTTATAATGGTTTTGTGGTCAAATCCATCCCTACATTGAGAGTAGAACATTAGTTACTACACCTACGGTAATTCCCAACAGATTAGGTTTGGGCAAATAGCTATTATAACATCCCCTAAGTTCTAAGCTGTCCTATATCAGGATGCTGTAGAATATATATAAACTTATAATAGAGGGGGTAGATTAAAGTTAAACAGTGCCATACAATGAATGTTTTGTTTGCCATTTGAACTATGCTTGATGTCTTCTACACATTACTTTAACTCTTTAGCTGTGGGTGGGTTCAGTAGCTTGGGTACCCAGTAAAAGGAGGAGCACTCACACAGACACCAATTGGTGGTATCAGTTCTTGTATTTGAAAAGTAGTATTGCAGAAGGTTATGGAAGTACTTTTACTGATAATGGTACTAATACTTGTAATAACACTGTTGATGACACTTTTAGTCAAATTTGCAGCAGCTAATACTCTGCTTCTACACAATACTGTCCAGATAATACATTAGTCCAGGCATTAATGGCACATGTTGCATCATAAGGCATATAGGGGAACATTGATTTGTACTAGCATGATAGAACTGGCACAGACATGCAACAGTAAATCATCATCATCATCATCATCATCTATTTTTAGCAAAGCCTACTTTAACAGGATAACATACTGCTGGAGGGGTGGCTAACTGGCAACACAGATAGTGTTTTTTTTAGGCTGGCAAATATACTGTAGAAGTGGCTTCAGTGAGTGAGAACATGAAGAAGATACTGTGGCTGTGTCCCTGTACTGTTCCTTCTTGAGCAGGAACCTTTCCCTCTGCTCTCTCTCTTCCTAATCAGAATGGAACCTGTCCCTAGCCTCTAAATTTTGCAAAAGCCTGCAAAATCTAATGAGGCACTGGCATTTATTAACACTGCCCACACAAAAGATGGCCACCACAGGTCACTCTGTGCTGCAGTGTCCTGTCAGACAGCTGCTCCCCTGGTGACATCCTCAGACATCCCAAACTGCAAAAACAAATTTCAGAGAGGTGGCAAACTCATTTCAGGGAGGTGGCGCCTCACTTTGTTTTTTTATTTTTAATAATAATATATATTTTTTTTTATATAAAAAAAATTAATGCTTTTTAGGGGGAGGGGGTTGGAGCAGTGGACAGTGTTGGTAGGGCAGATCTGACATCTCCCCTTTGAGACAGACAAAGGGACACATTCCCCAGTCTCAACACTAAAGAAGAATGAACAGGAGACAGAGGCTCCTGTTCATACATAAACTGAGCAGAGTAAGCACAGTTTATTCTTCCCAGTTATCACAGGACACAGGAGCGATCTTGCTCACTGTGTCCAATTCCTGACAGTTCCCCCCACAGACGGCGGGAGAGGAGAGGGGGGGAGCCATATGTGGGGGATGAGGGGGGGTGGAGGAGGAGGACAGGAGGGGTGGAGGAGAACACAGGGCTGGTGGTAAATGGGGGGGGGCGGAGAAGGACACAGAGGAGGCTGGGGGAGGAGCACACAGGAAGAAACAGCAGGGTATGCTCGGTGCGGCGGGGAATAGCTGTGAACTCCGATCTCCAGTGGCTAAAAATCTATACTAGGGAGATTGGTGTTCACAGCTGTTCCCTGCCACACTGTGCATTCCTGGGAGATCACAAGATGCTTGCTGGTGTGCTGGAGCAGCCGCCGAAATGCGGGAGACTCCCACACCTCGTGGGAGACTTGAGATATATGCATCCTAGTGTTTGCAGAGAAAAATGTTTCTTGTTAGCGTCTGCTCCATCTGCACAGTGGCACAGCACCACCTACAGGATAGAAGAAAAACTGCACCTGCATACATAGATTATGATACTGCACATACTTTACATTTTTATAGTGGCACACTTTTAAAGCAGAGTTCCAGCCTGTAAAAAAATAAATAAAATGTCAGTCAGCAAACTCTGTAGCTGCTGACTTTTAATATAAGGACACTTACCTGTCCAGGAATCCTGCAATGTTGGCACCCCTAGCCGATTCGTCCATCGGCTGTGAGTGCAGGCGTTGGCATCTTCACTAAGGGGAACAACAAGTGAAGCCTTTCGGCTTCACAGCCTGTTTCCTACTGTGCATGAGTGAGTTACGTTGTGCTGTCTGAATTGTTCTGCTGTCTTCTGGGACCTGTGTGCCTCCCATAAGGCAGCGGGGGGAGGAGGAGGGGCCAGAAATTTCGTAGATCAACGTGATCTTTGTGCGGCGAACTTATGCAGTACTGGGAGCGGGTACCTGAATTTCAGCTCCCCCCTAAAAAAAATATGGCAGTGGAGGGGGGGGGGGGGGGGACTGCAAACAAATGGAGCTTTCCCTTTTGGGTGGAGCTTTGCTTGAAGACCGATATTGAAGATTTTATACTAAAATAATATGCAGTAAACTGGGATATTGAAATTGTTATACAATAGCACTTCATCATACTTAAAACAGGACAGTGCTTTTTCCTGAATTTTTTTTTTTTAATCCTATAAGTTTTTCAAAAATATAAAACGGTATATATTGATAATATAAAGGGCTCAATAAAAGTAGCTCACATTGATGCAAACTGATCCCGAGTTATCAGGAAGCACCTACCTGTTTTGGAAATTTTAGCATGTGCTGAGCAGTAGTCTTGGCTATTATTGTGTGACTGTTTCCTGGGCTGGCATGCAGGGAGAGAGAGAGGCCAGATATCACCTGTGCCTGAAGTTCTATGATGCTGACTTTATCCTCTGTCACTGTAATTGTTGTTTCACCTAAAACGGCCTCCATAAGAGGGGATACCACCTATTCAATTTAGAAAGAAAGAGAGCGTAGTTAGCAGTTATTTACCTACAGAAATAGCATACTTATAAAAAATTCAATAAACATTCAACATTTAGCACCATGAAAATCCATAAGTTTAGGTAATACACATGCACACACACACTTGGTGAATACAGTGAAAATTCCCTTTGCAAAGAAACCCAATCACGTGCATGAAAATACCAAAAAATACACATACTCATAGCCAAAATTCTATGTAGCACAGGGTGGAAAGCATGGAATTACTGTATCTCTATGCAGTGAAACAGAATGATAAGGTTTGGCTGAAAAGTTCCAACTCAGATGATTTTCTCAAACAATGGTGTCTATTATAGATGATCTTATTCTATCATTCCAGTTATCATAATTATTATTATTATACACGATTAGAGTTGAGCGGACACCTGGATGTTCGGGTTCGGACCCGAACCCGGACTTTGAAAAAAAAGTTTGGGTTCGGGACCGAACCCGAACCCGGACCCGGACTTTGACCTGAACCCGAACCCCATTGAAGTCAATGGGGACCCGGACTTTAGACTACAAAAATGTCTCTAAAAAACTAAGGGAAAGGGCTGGAGGGCTGCAAATGGCAGCAAAATGTCGGGAAGAGCATGGCAAGTACTCTGGAAATAAATGTGGATAGGGAAATAACTTAAAATAACATAAAAAAATTTAAAATAAAAAATATAATGATTTTTGACCTTTGAGGACGAGGTCCATACAGTTTTGTTCAAAATTATTGAACCCCCCAATGCTGTAAAGGGTTTTAGGGAATTTAGTGTACATTTGTAATTGTATTCAGAATGAAATCCTACAAGGACTTCATAAAGAACCATATGCAACTAATATGACATCAATTGGTTTTGTAATACAGTGTAATGCCGTGCTAAATACACGTTCAGACAATACACTGGCCGCAGGGCAGGCCAGCACCTCCAAAGCGTAAAGGGCAAGCTCAGGCCATGTGCCCAATTTGGAGACCCAGAAGTTTAAGGGGGCATAGCCGTCATTCAGTACGTGTAGGGGTGTGCTCACATACTGCTCCACCATGTTGCTGAAATGCTGCCTCCTGCTAAAACGTTCCATATCAGCTGGTGGTGCTGTTTGTTGTGGCGTGCTGACAAAGCTTTTCCACATTTCGGCAATGCTAACCCTGCCTTCTGAGGTGCTGGCGGTGCCCCTGCTGCGTTGGAGACCTCTTCCTCCTCCTCTGCCTTCGCCTTCTGCTTCCACTGTGCCCCCGCTGCCAGGTGGGAATTGCACCAGCAGCGCGTCTAACAGCGTGTGCTTGTACCCGCGCGTCTTGCGTTCACGCTCCAGTGAGGGGATTAAGGACGGTACATTGTCCTTGTAACGGGGATCCAGCAGCGTGGCCACCCAGTAATCAGCACCTGTCATAATGTGCGAAACACGCCGGTCGTTGCGGAGACACTGCAGCATGTAATTGCTCATGTGTGCCAGGCTGCCCAGAGGCAACGAAAAGCTGTCCTCTGTGGGAGGTGTATCATCTGTGTCCTCTATATCTCCCCAGCCACGCACCAGTAATGGCCATGAGCTGGTATGGATGCCATCCTGCTGTGAACATGGTTCCTACTCCTCCTCCATGTCTTCCTCCTCCTCATCCTCCACCGCGTCATCCTCCAGAACTGTGCCCTTGCTAGACAATTGTGTACCTGGCCTGTTGGTGCACGAACCCACCCTCGGAGCCACTTGTGAATGACTGCCCTGAAAGCCTTGCAAATGATCCCGATTCCTCCTCCTCCTCCTGTGCCACATCCTGTTCCATCATCGCCCGTAGCGTTTTTTCAAGGAGGCATAGAACTGGGATAGTCACGCTGAGAGCGGCGTCATTGGCACTGGCCATGTTGGTGGAGTACTCAAAACAGCGCAACAAGGCACACAGGTCTCGCATGGAGGCCCAGTTATTGGTGGTAAAGTGGTTCTGTTCCGCAGAGCGACTCACGCGTGCGTGCTGCAGCTGGAACTCCACTATCGCCTGCTGCTGCTCGCGCAGTCTGGCCAGCATGTGCAAGGTGGAGTTCCACCTTGTGGGCACATCACATATGAGGCGGTGAGTGGGAAGGCCGAAGTTACGCTGCAGCGCTGCCAGGCGAGCAGCAGCAGGGTGAGAACGCCGAAAGTGCGCACAGACGGCCCGCACTTTCTGCAGCATCTGTGGCATATCGGGGTAAGTTCTCAGGAAACTCTGCACCACCAAATTCAGCACATGCGCCAGGCAAGGGATGTGCGTCAAACCGGCTAGGCCCAGAGCTGCTACGAGATTTCGCCCGTTATCGCACACCACCAGGCCCGGCTTGAGGCTCACTAACGTCAACCACTCATCGTTCTGTTGTTCCATGTCCCTACACAACTCCTACGCGGTGTGTGGTTTTTCCCCCAAACAGGAAAGTTTTAAAACTGCCTGCTGGCGTTTACCCATGGCTGTGCTGAAGTTGGTGGTGAATTTGTTATGCTGACTGGATGAGGAGGCGGTAGAGGATGAGGAAGCGGAGTAGAAGGAGTTAGGAACAGGAGGCAAACTGAAGCGCCCTGCAATCCTCGGTGGTGGAAAGACATGCGCCAAACTGCTATCCGCCTCAGGCCCAGCCGCCACTACATTTACCCAGTGCGCTGTTAGGGAGATATAACGTCCCTGACCGTGCTTACTGGTCCACGTATCCGTAGTTAGGTGGACCTTGGCACAGATGGCGTTGCGCAGTGCACATCTGATTTTGTCCCCCACTTGGTTGTACAGGGAAGGGATGGCTCGCCTGGAAAAGTCGTGGCGGCTGGGCACGACGTACTGTGGGACAGCCAATGCCATCAGGCTTTTAAAACTCTGCGTTTCCACCAGACGGAATGACAGCATTTCAAAGGCCAGTCATTTTGAAATGCTGGCATTCAGGGCCAGGGATCGCGGGTGGGTAGAGGGGTACTTCCTCTTACGCTCCAGTGATTGGGAGATGGAGAGCTGAATGCTTACATGGGACATTGTGGAGATGTTTGGTGACCCAGGTGGTAGTGTTGCTTGCCGGTCCTCTAATTGAGGGGTGGCAGGTGGCACTGTCACTACGGAGGTGGATGAAGAGGCAGAGAGGCCCGAGACTGATGCAGAAGAGGAAGCAGGAGGAGCCAGAGACCTTTCTTGGTTTTTGAGGTGTCTACTCCACTGCAGCTCGTGGTTTGCACTTAGATGCCTGGTCATTCAGGTTGTGCTCAGGTTGAGAACGTTTATGCCTCGCTTCAGGCTCTGATTGCACAACGTGCAAACCACATGTGTCTTGTCATCAGCACATTGTGTGAAGAACTGCCACGCTAGGGAACTCCTTGGACCTGGCTTTGGTGTGCTCGGTCCCTTGCTGCGTTGGGCAGTAGCAGGCATACTGTCTAGGGGACAGACGCTCTGCTTTGGCACCCTGCTCCCTCTTCTGCTGTGCTGGTGGCTCTGTGCAACCACCGCCTCTTCCTCCGAACTACATGGGTCACCTGCATGAGGTTGATTCCATGTCGGGTCGAGGACCTCATCGTCCTCCACATCATCTTCCACCCAGTCTTCACCACTGCCCTCCTTGTCGGTCTGCACAATTGCAAAAGCAACAGCAGTTGGCAACTGTGTTTCATCATCATCATGCAAGACGTGCTGTGATGGACCCCCATGAATTCATCCTGATATATAAGTGGTTGGGCATCGGTGCACTCAATCTCTTCCCCTTCTGGGGCTGGGCTAGGTGGATGGCCCTGGGAACACATGCTAACAGACTCATCAAAAAGAAGAAGAGACTGCTGCATGCTTTGGGGCTCAGACTGCTTGGCTGATTTGCAAGGGGGTGAGGTGAAAGACTGATGGTGGACATCGGCTGCAGGCGCCAACTCTGAGCTTTCAGCACAAGACTGGTTGGAAAACAATGTGAAGGAACTGGAGGCACTGTCAGCAACCCAATCTACTACCGCCTGTTCTGCTCCTGGCCTCAACATTCGTAGAGCTGGTTTACGCCCGACCAAATACCGCTGCAGGCTCTGTCGGCTACTCGCACCTGAGAAAGGTGTTTCACTTGTGCTTGTAGCTGGCACAGATCGACCACGTCCTCTCCCTGTAACAGGAGCTCCACCAGCAGCACCACGACCGCGGCCACGTCAGGGACCCTTATTTGACGTTTTCCTCATATTTCTCAAATTTAGGGTCTTGCCCTAATTTTGAGAAATTTTAAATACAAAAATAGTGTAAGCTGGTGAAATAGGCAGAGATTCACCTATATATTTCTCTACCTATAGCAATAAGCAGGAAGCCAGCACTAAACAATGTACTGCACAGACAGTATATCACAGGGGAAAGGTGGAGTGCTGGTGAAATGGGCAGAGATTCACCTATATATTTCTCAAATTTAGGGTCTTGCCCTAATTTTGAGAAATTTTAAATACAAAAATAGTGTAAGCTGGTGAAATTGTCAGAGATTCACCTATATATTTCTCTAGCTATAGCAATAAGCAGGAAGCCAGCACTAAACAATGTACTGCACAGACAGTATATCACAGGGGAAAGGTGGAGTGCTGGTGAAATGGGCAGAGATTCACCTATATATTTCTCAAATTTAGGGTCTTGCCCTAATTTTGAGAAATGTTTAATACAAAAAAGTGTAAGCTGGTGAAATAGGCAGAGATTCACCTATATATTTCTCCACCTATAGCAAGAAGCAGGAACCCAGCCCTAAACAATGTACTGCACAGACAGTTTATCACAGGGGACAGGTGCAGTGCTGTTGAAATATACAGAGTCACCTATAGATTGCTGACTGCCCTTATAGGAAAAATATTTCAGGAACCTGTCCCTGACTATGTACTTGACAGAAACACAGTATATCACAGGTGCACAGGTGGTGTGGCAGGTGTAGTGCTGTTGAAATACTCAGTCACCTATAGAGTGCTGACTGCCCCTATAGGAAAAATATTTCAGGAACCTGTCCCTGACTATGTACTTGACAGAAACACAGTATATCACAGGTGCACAGGTGGTGTGGCAGGTGTACTGCTGTTGAAATACTCAGTCACCTATAGAGTGCTGACTGCCCCTATAGGAAAAATATTTCAGGAACCTGTCCCTGACTATGTACTTGACAGAAACACAGTATATCACAGGTGCACAGGTGGTGTGGCAGGTGTACTGCTGTTGAAATACTCAGTCACCTATAGAGTGCTGACTGCCCCTATAGGAAAAATATTTCAGGAACCTGTCCCTGACTATGTACTTGACAGAAACACAGTATATTACAGGTGCACATGTGGTGTGGCAGGTGTACTGCTGTTGAAATACTCAGTCACCTATAGAGTGCTGACTGCCCCTATAGGAAAAATATTTCAGGAACCTGTCCCTGACTATGTACTTGACAGAAACACAGTATATCACAGGTGCACAGGTGGTGTGGCAGGTGTAGTGCTGTTGAAATACTCAGTCACCTATAGAGTGCTGACTGCCCCTATAGGAAAAATATTTCAGGAACCTGTCCCTGACTATGTACTTGACAGAAACACAGTATATCACAGGTGCACAGGTGGTGTGGCAGGTGTAGTGCTGTTGAAATACTCAGTCACCTATAGAGTGCTGACTGCCCCTATAGGAAAAATATTTCAGGAACCTGTCCCTGACTATGTACTTGATAGAAACACAGTATATCACAGGTGCACAGGTGGTGTGGCAGGTGTACTACTGTTGAAATACTCAGTCACCTATAGAGTGCTGACTGCCCCTATAGGAAAAATATTTCAGGAACCTGTCCCTGACTATGTACTTGACAGAAACACAGTATATCACAGGTGCACAGGTGGTGTGGCAGGTGTAGTGCCGTTGAAATACTCAGTCACCTATAGAGTGCTGACTGCCCCTATAGTAAAAATATTTCAGGAACCTGTCTTTTTCCAATTATTCGGGTTTGGGTCCGGGTTCGGGAAAAACCCAAAGTCTGTACCGAACCCGAACTTTACAGTTCGGGTTCGCTCAACCCTATACACGATTTATATAGCGCCAACAGTTTACGCAGCACTTTACAATGGGACAGAACAATTACAGTACAGTTCAATACAGAAGGTACAGGAGGGCCCTGCTTGTAGAGCTTACATTTTAAAGGGAGGGGGTAGTGGTTCAAAAGGTAATAGCTGCAGAGAATGATTTTATGGGGTGGCTCAGGGACAGTTGTTAGGTGGGTGTGGCATAGGCTTCCCTGAATAAATGAGTTTTCAGGGATCTCCTAAAAGTGGACAGGGTGTTGGAGGTACTGTGGTGGATGGACAGAATTTAACAATACGTTTAGTAATTAGGATACCCATGTACCCTCTAGGGTTATAGTTGTTTTATTTTCCTTTCTATGTTCACTATTGTTCGCTTTAGTTATCCAGTACTTTTTACAACTCAGGGAATACAGCCTAGTTTATTGCTCCCTGAAGCTAGTCACTGACACGCAGCACTGTATACTACACTGTTCATATACTGGTATCAGCTTATGTTACTTTGTACTTATGAATGTGTTATACTCTTTGACTTAATAGATCGAAAAAGATACTGTACTTGGATTTTTTGCTGCACATGACTTATGGCTGTATGTATATTTGTCTGGTTTATCAATAAACTCTTTTTTTAATTGAAAAAAAAAAGGTGGACAGGGTAGGAGCTGATCGGAAATACCGGGGCAGGGAGTAGGTTAGCCTACTTAGTACCTTTAACCTGCATTCACCCTTGAACAGAGCGCAAACAGAACATTGCCTGTGATTTTGATGTGTTTTGGGGGCATTTTTAAAGTATTTTACAATTACAATACAATTTTACAAGTGTTTTACAAGATTTGTGGATTGTGGTTAAGGTCTGCAAATTTTCACCATCCAACCGTGAACAAAAATGGGGTATTTTTTTCTATTTCCTTGCTACTGATTGGGTATTCTTTACAAAGTGAAGCTTCACCACATTTGCTAAGCTCTGGGGAAAACAAATGCAACTGCACTTACAAAGTGCACAGTCTATTTGTGTTTAGTAAATCAAATCCCATGTGTGATTACACAAAGTAAAAAATGTGGGGCATATAAAGAAGGGTCATGGGGATAGTATAAATGGCAGAGATTTACAGCAATTCAGTGCTAGATTCGTCCCCATATTTGCTTCTCTGAGTGTGTTTGTTTTGTGTACATAATATTCTATATTTTGACTATGCTCTTTGGCTACTTACTCTGGCTCAAAACCCTTGGTTACACCTTTATTCTTTTGATACTGACTGGTCAAAATTCTCTTAACTCCATAACTGAAAAAGTAGAGAGTTTAAAATCTCCCTAAGGCCTCATACACACGACCAGTTTCCTCGGCAGAATCCATCAAGAAACTTTGTGGGAGAGATTTTTTGCCGAGGAAACCAGTCGTGTGTACATTTTTCATCGATGAAAAATGTCGAGGAACTCGTCGAGCCAAAAAGAGAGCATGTTCTCTTTTTCCTCGACGGGAATGGAGAAAATTGGCTCGTCGAGTTCCTCGACAAGCCTGACAAGAACTTGACGAGGAAAACAATGTGTTTCGCCCGCCAAGTTCCTTGGTCGTGTGTACGAGGCCTATCCCTGACAAGAAATCTCCTGCTGGTTCTCCCTTATACTTGATGGAGCATTCATTTATATTCATTTATACCTCTCTTCCTACAGAGATGTATGCCTAGAAAACTTACTGTACCTTAACTTGAAAATGTTCTACTTAACAGGCAATGCACATACTGTATGTATGCACCCAACTTTGATCCTTTGTGTGCATGTTCACATTCCCCAGGGTTGTTTGTTGGCTATTGGAGGCACACATTTCTTTGAATCTGCAAAAAGGTTCAGTGTTTGGATGTAACTATGAACAAGCTGTTCAGCCGTGTGCTGTTTCAAACATCTTGCTCAAAAGTAATCTATACAGCATGCTTTGATATGCATTTTAATTATACAAGCAAAAAAAGAGCATATTAAAGGTATTTTATAGTTAAAATCTAGTTGATATTAATATATTTGACTATGAAGAAAAGTGTAAATTGATAAAAATATAGTAAACTGAAAGAATGGTTTGGGATTTATTCTCATATTAAAAACAATATATATTTTGATTGCCATACTTTATTTACGTTACTGTAAGTATGGTTTTTAATAAAATCTTATGCTTTAAAGATTCAAGATTTTGTAATGTTATTTTACTGGTTACCTATGGTCAGCTACATCCCAGAGATGGACCACTGAGCACAGTCCTGTCCACCCATCCGAAAGGGCATGGGATGGAAAAATCACAAGCCTGATTTGGTTGGTGAAGCAAATAAATCACTGCTCACTAGCATTGGGCAGTGACAGCTTGGCTTAAGTAAATCAAATTGTAAGTGTCTGTAAATTATGAACGAATCAACAACAGGAAAGGCACCACTACATTTGTGTTCTGTGCAATAGCTGTCTGGACTGTCAAGGGGCTTAAAATGACTTTCTGGTAATGTCTGTTATGTAATGCAAAGTATAAATAATTTCATTTGGAAAATGTATCACACAATTTAATTTAACTTTCCAGAAGACTGATTTCAAAAGCTCTGCATTAAACGCATTAACTTCTGCAACTTCCTGGGATCATGAATAATTATTGTTTTTCACCCATTTGCAAATATATGTAAAAAGAAAAACATTAAATTATAAGCATCCTAATAAGTTTGCATTCAAAAAAATTGAAAAATACTGTGGAATCGGGCTGATTATGTATATGAAATCCCTACCAAACCTCAGAGTAGTCACCCTGAATTAAAATTTGTTAGAAGACTATGAACATAAAATAAAATAAAATATGACATATACAGTATATGAGCTATAAATGCTCTGTTTTATTTCACATTTATATTATTTAGCAACTTATACAAGTTTGGGCTCTATCTCGGAACATGATGAAATCTGATAAAATCTGGTATATTAACCTTCAACTACCCCAAGACACTGTTTTAATATATTCATTTGAAAATTAAACATGAATTACAGTCGAGTCACATACATCAGAACTGGTGTCATTATCAGAAATAGAAAAAGAAAAAGGTATAGATGGCAGAGATTTACAGAGATGTACTTCTTCAATACTACTACAAAATCTTTAGCTCAGGTAAATAAGATATTCAGTGTTAATAATGTCAACTTTAATAAAGTGTGATTACTTGCTAGCAGAATGATATTTGAATGAATTCAGTAAAAGAATATAAAGACTCAATACCCTATATTAAATAAAGGAAGATTTATTTTCAAATAAAAGGATTCCAATAGCAATGGAAATTGGCCAATTCAAACAGAAGAGATTCTTTCGCATTGTAAAATAGAGGGTCCCCAGGCATTCAACATAACCATTTAGATATACACAAGCTTGAATCTGAATGGATGGACTTCATATAAAAACAGTTGCAATTGTCAAGAAAACTTGCAGGAAATGCAGGTCTAATCTCATTAACATTACTGAGTTATATGTGCCATGCTCTATGATAAAATTAAATATAGTCTAAATATGTACAGTGTCAGTGACATTCCTCTTCACAGAAAGTACCATGCATATCACTGTATCCTAGCCTAATTACCATATCACAGTGCAGTCATGAAAGCCTTTAACTACAGTTGTAAATATGCAGTTCAAAGGACTTTTGGTATCCTCTTAGAAAAGCTGGTGATTTGCCATCTCAGAGTAATATGTGGAAAGATGGCTACATGGAAAAATCTTTACACAGTATCTTTGCTTATAAAACTCCAGCTATAGAAATTATCAAAATGTTCCAGAAACCTGTTTTTTTATTAGTTATTGTTCTCAAACAAGTGCATGTTGCTGTTTTTGTCTGGGACACTGAAAGATGCATTTGAGGCTTTGTACACACGACCAAGGATCTCGACGGGCGAAACACATCGTTTTGCTCGTCGAGTTCCTTGTTAGGCTGTCGAGGAACTCGACAAGCCAATTTTCTCCATTCCCGTCGAGGAAAAAGAGAACATGCTCTCTTTTTGGCTCGTTGAGTTCCTCGACAGTTGTCTCGTCGAAAAATGTACACACGACCGGTTTCCTCGGCAAAAAAAAAAAAACAGCAAGTTTCTTGCTGGTTTTTGCCGAGAAACTTGGTCGTGTGTACGAGGCCTAAGCCTTGGTTGTGCTGATGGGAAGATGTACCTGCCATGTGTAGACTGAATCTCAAGAGACTGTAATTTTTCTGTTTGGTGCAAAATTAAGCAGATTTTAAGTGTAATGAACTGTCTCCTGGAATCCTGTTTACTCCTCTGATCCAGACACATTTAAACATCCATCAATAAGCTAATACCTACAAAAATAGTTTCATGATTGTGTACACTATCCAATGTTATAGGTACGATAGATCTGTTACATAGTTACATAGTTGGTGAGGTTGAAAAAGACACAAGTCCATCAAGTCCAATTAGGCCCGGACTGGGACAAGAAATAGGCCCTGGCATTTTAAACTGGGCAGCCCAATCCCTGGGGGGAGTAGAGCGGAGATGTGGGGCAGGCGTTCATGGGGGTGTTTGGTGACCAGATATTCATCCCGAGAGACATCCCAATACAGGAAAGAGACATCCCCATATAGCAAAGAGACATCCCCAATCCAGCAAAGAGACATCCCTTAGACCAGCAAAGAGATGGCACCAGACCAGCAAAGAGATGGCCCCAGACCAGAAAAGAGACATCCCCAGACCAGTAAAGAGACAGCCCCAGATCAGTAAAGAAACAGCCTTAGCCCAGCAAATAGATGGCCCCAAACCAGCAAAGAGACATCCCCAGACCAGCAAAGAGACACCCCCAGACCAGCAAATAGACCTTCCCAGACCAGTAAAGAGACATCCCCAGAACAGTACAGAGACGACCCCAGACCAGCAAAGTGACAGCCCCAGACCAGCAAAGAGACATCCCCAGACCAGCAAAGAGACATCCCCAAACCAGTAAAGAAAGAGCCCCAGGCCAGTAAGGAGACCGCCCCAGACCAGCAAAGAGACAGCCATCCCATACCAGGAAATAGAGAGCTTCCCCATCAATGCTGTCCCCTCCAAATTCCTCAACACACAACCATTATTGTCTAAACTGCAGGCAACAAAATTGAGTACATCCCTAAGTGAAAATGTCCAAATTGGGCCCAATTAGCCATTTTCCCTCCCTGGTGTCATGTGACTCATTACTGTTACAAGGTATCAGGTGTGAATGGGGAGCAGGTGTGTAAATATTGGTGTTATCGCTCTCACTCTCTTATACTGGTCACTGTAAGTTCAACATGGCACCTCATGGTAAAGAACTCTCTGAGGATCTGAAAAAAAGAATTGCTGCTCTACATAAAGATGGCCTAGGCTATAAGAAGTTGGCCAAGACCCTGAAACTGAGCTGCAGCATGGTGGTTAAGACCATATAGTGGTTTAACAGGACAGGTTCCACTCAGAACAGGCCTCGCCATGGTCAAACAACAAATTTGAGTGCACATGCTCAGTGTCATATGCAGAGGTTGTCTTTGGGAAATAGACATATTAGTGCTGCCAGCATTGCTACAGAGGTTGAAGGGGTGGGGCAATAAGCTTGTCAGCGCTCAGACCATACACCGCAGACTGCAACAAATTGGTCTGCATGGCTGTCGTCCCAAAAGTAATCCTCTTCTAAAGATGATGCACAACAAACAGTTTGCTGAAGACAAGCAGACTAAGGACATAGATTACTGGAACCATGTCCTGTGATCTGATGAGACCAAGATAAACGTATTTGGTTCAGATGGTGTCAAACGTGTGTGGCGGCAACCAGGTAAGGAGTACAAAGACAAGTGTGTCTTATCTACAGTCAAACATGATGTGGGGCTGCATGAGTGCTGCTGGCATTGGGAGCTTCGAAAACTGTGCCGCAGGGCAGTATTCCAATACAATAACGACTCCAAACACACCTCCAAGATGACCTCTGCCTTGCTAAAGAAGCTGAGGGTAAAGGTGATGAACTGGCCAAGCATGTTTTCAGACCTAAATCAACTCCACATTGTGGAAAAGTGTAATTTCTTCAGTGTTGTCACATGAAAAGATATAATAAAATATTTACAAAAATGTGAAGGGCGTACTCACTTTTGTGAGATACTGTATAATCCCAGCTATTTCCCCGATTTGTGACTGAACTACTTAAGCATAAGTGAAGAGAAAATGAAGGCTGGGAATGCCCTCACTATCAGCTTTCTGATATATGTTTAAAAACTGGAGTTCTTGCTAATAGATATTTAAAAATTTAAACCGTAGTTTTAGGTATCTATCACCATAGACAATAGAATAATGAACTCTATATTGTGAATATTCTTTTTTAGACAAATATGCCATCAAGAGTGAAAGATAAGTAAGGGTTAACAAATCTTTCAAACATATTAAAACCTTAAGGATAGTACATTTCCAATTCAGCTACAACAGTCTTTTAAGACTAGTTATAACCTTTAGGGGATTATACAGATCAGTGTTAAATGAAAGAAAAAAAAAGTCCTAGTTAAAGATCAAAGAGACGCAAATTCTGGTTTGTAGCAAGATTCCTAAACATTGCTAAGTATTTTCACAGTTTGCATTATAGTTATCATGTGTTGACCTTTCATAAGATATGATTATCTGATGTTTGTGATCCCATTTAGTGAATAGGCTTATTAATAGGAATATGAACATTCATGGGACAACACCATCAGCAGAAAAACAGTCAGATGGACTGTAAGTTTGCGGCCAATTCTACTTGCTTGCATTTTCCAATAGCAATAAATGTGTTGTAGCAAACTTTAGTTTCTATGTGTACTTTGAGGAGATGGCAATGTGTGTGTAGTTGACAGTTCTAGGACATGATCATACAGTGCCCAGGACGAAGATTTCAAACTTTGCCACCCTCCCTCATGGCAGAACAGAAGGCGGGCTAACAGTAGCGTACTAACAGTAGTGTACTAAACATGCCATGCCAAAATGTTTACAATGGTTGTAGCATGCAATGAAATAGTCTCAATGGTTATGGTCACTGTGAGTTATATAGCCATCCATATACTGTCCCACACTAATACAGTATATAGGCTTAATAGTGGAGAGGAAAGAAATTCAACAGCATCCGTGTGAAGATGTGTATTACAGATCTCACAGACTTCCTTTTCAGCATAGCACCGATTCAGGAATGATGGCAGCTTCTTCTACTTTCTGTCTCTGGTTATATGATAGGTCAAATTGCAAGGGTAAACAGGAAGGCAGGCAGTCTGCCCTCATTCACCAGCTGGCTCCTGTACTGAGAAGGAGGTCTGCTCTTACTGGGCACCCTCCTATCCCTGCTCTCTTCCACTCACATTAGGCTGCTATTGAAGAGAATAGAGAGCAGAAACCTACCTTCAGCAGCTAACATGCTCCCTGCTCTGCCTGACAGGAGTGCCACTCCTGTCACTCCTGTCAATCAGGCAGCTGGAGTATGGAAGGTCAACAAGTTCCCAACACCCCCTCCCCCAACATAAAAACATTGTGCCCTCATAACATCACGGAGATACACTTCAAGCTTTGCTGCCCTCTAGGACTGGGCGTGTCCTGAAGTCACTAACAGAAACAAAACACCGAAGGGTGCACCAGCCTAGTGCATTATCCCACAAAATCACTTCATTAAGAAAGTCTTATAAAATATAATCACAAACATGTGAATAAAGAACACTCATCGAGCTACTCGTCCGTAACTTAACAGTCCTTGAATTTGGCTAGTATAAATTCTTAGGGCCAGATTCACATAGATGAGGCGGCGTAACGTATCGTAGATATCGTAGATACGTTACACCGCCACAATTTTTCATCGCAAGTGCCTGATTCATCAAGCACTTGCGATGAAAACCTACGCCGGCGGCCTCCGGCGCAAGGCAGGCCAATTCAAATGGGCGTGTGCCATTTAAATTAGGCGCGCTCCCGCGCCGGACCTACCGCGCATGCTCCGTTTCCGAACTCCCGCCGTGCTGTGCGCGAAGTGACGTAATTTTTTCGAACGGCGACGCTCATAGCGTAATTCCGTATTCCCGGACGGCTTACGCAAACAACGTTATTTTTTAAATTTCGACGGGGGAACGACGGCCATACTTTATACAGCAATACGATTGCTGTGTAAAGTTAAGGCACCAAAAAAAAGACTAACTTTGCGACGGGAAACTAGACTAGTGGCGACGTAGCGAACGCGAAAAAACGTTGTGGATCGCCGTAACTCCTAATTTGCATACCCGACGCTGGTTTACGACACAAACTCCCCCCAGTGGCGGCCGCGGTATTGCATCTTAAGATCCGACAGTGTAAAACAATTACACCTGTCAGATCTTATGGCTATCTATGCGTAACTGATTTTATGAATCAGTCGCATAGATAGAACAACAGATACGACGGCGTATCAGGAAATAAGCCGTCGTATCTGCTCTGTAAATCTGGCCATTGTGCTTTTGATATACAGAAGGAGGGAGTATAATTTGGATGCAAGCTAAAGTACAGCATCCATAATCCCCTAAAAAAAAACATCACAAAAAAAACTAAGCAACAATTATACTTCATTGTATGATATTAAGTGAAATTGCAAAAAAAAAAAAATGTTAAACAATAGTGTACACAGCATAGAGATAGAGTGGTTCTAAAGGCAAGACATGTTTTACCTTATTGCATTATCTGCATTAAGGTATAAAATGTCCTAGTAGTTGTATTACCCCCTCACCGCCTCCACCCCATATACTTACCTGAGTCCTATCTCAATCCAACGCTATGCCTATCTCTGTTCCTCTCCTAACAGGACACAGTGGCAGCAGTGGGAGCCAGTGGATCCTGCTGCTGTCAATTAAAGTTGGGGGCACACTGAGTATGCCTGCACGTGTACCACCAAAACACATAGGCTTATATGGGGGCACAGGCAGAAGAGAAGAAGCCAAGATCGCCAGTGGGGAACCTAAGAAGAGGTTCACGGTCCCTCTGTGCATTACCATTCCCCAGGGAAATGGCAATGCACATTTTAATAATAAAAAAATATATTCTTTACAACTGCTTTAAAGAAAGTACAAAGGGCTAATGCTGAAAAAAAAATGTCATTGTAGTATACAACTTTGGCCCATTGAAAAAACTGACCTTAAATAACGTGGTACCGGGTTCTCTTCCTGCCAAAGTATTACTATCAACCATTTCAGCTATTCTAGAGTCTTCCACTTGCATGAAATCATTGACTAGGTCTGTAACTTCCACCATCCAGTTTGGACCCAGCATTGTAATAACTTGGTCAGTGCCTTCAGAAGATGTAGTGTGGAATTGGGTAAAAACTTGCAAAGTGGCATGTTGATATTGTAGAGTACAGCCTCGATTTAACTTTCTATCTTCCTCTTCATCATCATCATCACTGTCGCGTACGGACCTGCCAATAAATGACAAAACAGGAAAACTCTGTTAACTCTTTTTTTTTTCCAGTAACATAGTGCATTATAAGCATCTTTACCAAAGAGCAAACTTGCAGCACTTCTTTGGAGCTGGCTTTGATACACATTTTAGTGTTCAGTTATCCTAATCAGTACTCAGCACTACATTAGCCATTTTTTGCTACAAACATATTTAAAATGTTGCTAATAATGTGTTAAAATATTTTTGCATGGAAATTAAAAATGTATTAGATATTTACAGACGAGTATACAATAGATTATCACTTTCCTGTTAAATCCAGTTTTATATAAATGAAGCCTATTATGAGAGAAACATTGAGGCTGCCATTTCAGACAATACAAGTAGCCTAGCAGAAACAATGACTCTTGCTTCTATACTTTGAGCTACTAATGTGCATATTAGATCTAGGCCAGTAAGTCAAAGTATTGAGGCTAGTGGTTCATCATAACAGCCAGGTAATTAACATTTATAGGAGGTTTGCAATGACAGCCCTCTTGGTCGCCTCACAAGGGTTCTACTTGATTATGACAAAAAAAGTATAAAAAAATCACAGTAACTTAGAAACCACCTGCATGTTTTTTGTTGTCAATATGTAAACTGTGGCCCGGATTCAGAGAGCAATTGCGCCTGCGTAACCATAGTTACGCAGCGCAATTGCTTACTTGCTCTGGCGTAACGAATGCTCCTGATTCAGGAACCTCGTTACGCCGACTGCAGCCTAAGATATGCGTGGCATAAGGCTCTTATGCCCGCATATCTTAGGCTGCATTCTTGCGATGGCCGCTAGGTGGCGTTCCCGTTGTGCTCAGCGTATAGTATGCAAATTGCATACTAACGCCGATTCACAACGTTACGCGAGCCCTGCGTACGCAGTGTACGTCGTTTGCGTACGGCGGTTTTCGCGTAAGGCTGCCCCTAATAACAGGGGCAGCCAATGTTACGTATACCCGTTGTTCCCGCGTCGCGAAATTTGAACTTTACGTAGTTTGCGTAAGTGAATCGTGAATGGCGCTGGACGCCATTCACGTTCACTTTGAAGCAAATGACATCCTTGCGACGTCATTTGCCGCAATGCACGTCGGGAAAGTTTCCCGACGGAGCATGCGCTCTACGATCGGCGCGGGAACGCGCCTAATTTAAATGATTCCCGCCCCCTACGGGATCATTTAAATTGCGCGCGCTTACGCCGGGCATTTTGCCAGAGCGCCCACGCAATTTACGAAGCTACTGCTCCGTGAATCGCGGGTAGCGAAGAAAATTTGCGGGGGCGCAGGGCAAAAACGTTGCCCTGCGCCTCCGTAAAAAATGCGCAAAGGTACCTGAATCTACCCCTGTATCTCTAGGCAAAACCTTTATTTTGGTTTTAGATAAAGTGGGGAAGGGTCAAGTTTTTTATTACTCACTGTGCCCTCATTGCGGAGATTCAGCTCTCTATAACGGTGACCATTATCATTGAAAAGGGAAAGGGAAAATCTTTTCCGCGTACACATGGTCGGAATTTCCATGTGTAGGCTCCATCGGACTTTTTCTGTTGGAATTTCCGACAACAAAAATTTGAGAGCTGGTTCTCAAATTTTTCAACGGGAAAAGTTCTTGTCGGAAATTCCGATCGTCTGTATGCAATTCCGACGCGCAAAAAATGCATGCCTCGGAATCAAGTCGACGCATGCTCGGAATCATTGTCGTAGTGTTGTATGTCACCGCATTCTTGACTGTCGGCATTTGGTGTGACCATGTGTATGCAACACAAGTTTAAGCCAGTCGGAAAAAAATCCACGGTTTTCTTTACGGAATTTTCGATCGTATGTACGCAGCATAAGGGGGAACTTACAGAAAGCAGCGAACACCTGTTCTAGGGACAATTCCCTCACTTTGGCATATTCTGTCTAACCTCCATTTTAAGTCTCTAGAACAGGAAATGAAGATAAATTATCCGAGTGGTTCAAAGAATACAAACAAAAAATTTAATCAGGGTGTTAACCATCCCCTACACTATTCAAAGCTCTGAAAAAATAAATAAAGTGCATTTTTAGCTAAAACAGTACTTTCTAGCTTTAGGTAGTACAGGTTTAGATCCTCAGTCAAGGTTTTACTGCCATCTGTGTCCCTACTTCAATGATTAATTCTCTATATATGTCCTGGTGGCCAATTTTCACCAGAACAAGAGGTTGGGGGGTATTCCTTCAATATGGACACCTTTTATATTATATGTTTTTTGGATATGCCATACGGACACTTTTCATCATGTATGGGTGTTTTATGTTGATCATTTAACAATGCTAATATTTAGAAGATTTGTAGATTAATTTAGTGCGCTACTGTGGAATTATTTGTCTCTCTCTCTTTTTTTACATTGACATTTGTTTCACCTCATTTGCATGTTTCTTTTGGTGCTATTTGATCACCTCTGCACTTTTTATTTTTTGCCCTTTAAACAAAAAAAAGACTGTCAATTTTGAATACAAAACAATATTTTTTACTTTACTTTGATATTTTTTGCTATACAACATTCCAAATATAAAATGTAGACCAATATGTATTTTGCTACATATTCTTTTTTCTTTTTTAAATCCCAATAAGCATATATTGATTAGTTTGTGCAAAAGTTATAGTAAGAAATATCAATGTGATAAATATCAATGACAATATCAATGTGATAAAATGCACTAGCCTAAGCCAGCTCAAGTAAGTACTAATCAATAAGTCACCTAGTGCCATGAGATAAACATACAAGTATCACAAAGTGACGTGGCAGCAATGTATTAATAAATTAAACCATACAGTACATTAATACGTTACTGGTGTACACGTGATCAATTATAAACCTGGGTATATAGAACTCCCCCCAAATAGTATAAGGACCATGAGTGAAGCTTGCGCTCCAGCAGCATCGTATCCGAAAGTGACGTGTGTGCGTAGCTACGCACACACGTCACTTCTGAGTACGAAAGCTTGGCTTTTGGAACACAGCTGGAGCGCACGCTGCACTCACCGGCCTTATGCTATTTTGTACCTTTAAGTTGTAGCTATTGGGAAGTTTTTCATTTTACCCATGTTATGGAGCACTGTTTTTAAGCTATTTTAAATAAAGTAAAAGTAAACTCTTTGATACTACACTTTTGGAGCCCATATCTCTTTTCTTACTTTTATTTTAGAGTCCTCATTGGGGAGCTTATTAGGGGAGGCTTCAACCTAGTTTTTGTCCTAAGCGCGGAACTACAATTATTTTAGCAAAAGTTATAGTATCTACAATCTATGGGATATATTTACTGAATTTTTTTTTTTTTATTGTTTTTACTAGTAATGGCTGTGATAAGCGAAATTTAGCGGAACTGTGACATTGCAGCGGACTAATTGGACACTAAGTGACACTTTTTGGGGACCAGTGACATCAATACAGTAATTAGTTCTAACAAAACACAGTACAGTGTTGTTTACATAGGCACACCACTGCTCTGTCTTTCCACAGAACATTTGGCAGGTCATGCATAGCCGCCGGACCCGCTGGTTGGCTATCTCTTCGTGCAGGTACGTGATTTTGCCTATATGTATAGTGGGCTGTCTGGAAGCGGTTAAAAAAAAGCAATTGAAAGCATATTTGCATTTGCTTGGTGTGGAGTGCTAGACATCACTTTCCCTTTTCAACAAGCAACTAAAACTGGTCATCAATGGATCGAGCAGGAACAAGCCAACTTTCAATCCATGAGTGACCACCCCTGATCAATTTTTTTCAAAAGGAACAGAAGTTGTATTCTGTCTGTGCAGAGTCCCACTGTCAAAATATATGTCACAGCGAGGGGGGGAACCACCATCCACCACGCTTGTGTGGATGAAGGCATTTGTTTATGTTTTTTTTTTTATTCAGCTCACAGACAAACGCCCCCCAACCAACTAAAAAAAACAAGTAAACTAGTTATCTATGGCCAGCTTTAGGCTTATAATAACCATTAATGTAGTATGCAGTAAGCCAAGATGAAATCATAAATGGTTCTGGGATTAAAATTTGCTTTTATAATCTAAAGTAGACCTGTTATTGACCTGGTTGCACCTAGCTTCAGTAGTTTGTGAACAAAAAAGTAAGTTTTCTAGATCTACAAAGTTATTCTAGTACAGGGAAACATTATCAGAAGAAGATAAGCAATGCTAGATCCTGTATTTTTGTCATGGCAGGTTTCTACTCATATGAGTGCCACATGATACATTGGAATTGCTCAGGTAAAGGATGCAGACATGTATTCTAAAATTCACATGACCTTGTATATTTTATTATTCTAGTCTGCTTTTGCCTTCTTTATACATGAATTTATTATCTGGGTTAAGCCTGATATGGCATTTCGGAGCATTTTCCTTGGTAGAAATGCTGATTTTTTTTTTTATTATTTGGAAAGCATTACATAAAAAGTATGCTAAGATTACCAAATATATACCAGCATAAGCAGCCGCACACAATTACAACAGAATAGCCGGTACAAAGGTAATTTCTATTTCTATACAAATATTACAATGCATGAGTGGATTACTTCAACTCCTAACTCTCAAGGTTTTGCATTCCAGTGTTTGTATGGAAACTAAAAGAAAACTGTATAGTAGAAAAAGAGATGAAATAGTTGATTTAGAAATAGTAAATGAAAGACGATGATTAGCATATGCTGCACAAATGCCAAAATGTGTTCCAGGAGACGAAAAGGATACAAATAACTAAAAATGAGAAAACTACAAACAGAACTAGAGGATGCAGATAAACATAAAAGAAGCGCAATGGCAGGAAAAAGTCAGTATGCTTCTGCACAGAAAATGGAAATGCATAAAACAGTACAAATAGCGAGGCAATTTACATCTGCCAGCCAAATCGAACCCATTTGTTGATACTGTTTTTTATTCTTATTTACAATTTATATTTACTGCATTAGCGTGCTGGACCAATTCAATGAAAACACATTAAACTGATTTGATTTCCCTTGAAACAAATTAACCAAATGCCATGCAGGATTAAAGGCTACTGCAATTCCTATTGGTCTACAGTTACAGCTATGGTGGGAATTGACAATTCTGTGCAAATGTTTCCTTTTTTCTCAAGACAGCAATGCAAAAAAGTAAAGTAATTCTATGATATCTGAGAGCTGTGCATTATCTACCACTGACAGATCCTGCATAAGTAGTTTAAAGTGATTATAAAGGGTCACCTTGTAAAACAACCCATTTAGTTTAAATAAGAAATGAAAGGTAAATAAATTGTATAGATATAAAAATATATATAAAAACGTTTTTTCCCTTTTTATAAGTGATCACATTCCCTCTGTTCTCAGTTGCATAGTAGATGGGGGAGGAGAAGCAGCAGTACACTGAGCTTCCCAGTGAATAGCTGTGCTGGGGGATCGTGTAAGGACAAGCCTGAGCATTGGATGAGAGCACACTGAGTTCCCAGCATAGCTAGAGAACCGACCGTGGTGTTCTCTCCTGCTTAGTGTGGTCAGTTTTTAATAGGAAAACGGAGGGACTAGCAAGAACAACAGGGATTTCAAACAAAGGAAACAATACAAAAAGAACACAATACTTTTTTTTATAGAAGTACATATTACAGCAGGCACATCAGGAATATGAAGGGTTGGGGTAACAAATGCTTTAATGCAAGCTAAAACAAACAAAAAAAATTCACATTAGGCATAAACACCAGAGGTCCTCTAACCCTGTGTGTGTAAAAAACCTTGGTGGAACACATACACACCATCCACAATCCTGACATACACCCCTCCGCTCAGACCAGTGGGAAGGAGCACATTTTGCAATCATGACACGTCATCAGTATTCCATTGTTGGATTCCTGACCTGTTTTCTACATACAATTTCTTGTCTTGCAGAACCATCTTGTCCCCTTTGTTCCAAGCTAACCCCTTTAGAGGAGAATGACCTGTAATCAATTGGAACAGTCTGAATAGTTATACAGGGGTTAGTTTCTGGCTTAGGTATGCTAATTAATGTTCTCCCCCATTAATTTCTTGAAACAAGACTGCTTCCAGGCAAACTTCAAAGGAATCAGTTTCTACAAGAAATTATTGATTGAAGGTTTGTATAGTAACACTTTTCCACGACACAAGACTACTGTCTTCTCTTGTGGCCTCTTCACTCCATTTTCATGAGTGATTTCTGAGGACTCCACAACTTAAGCTCCCTC
Source organism: Rana temporaria (assembly GCF_905171775.1). Taxonomy (NCBI): domain Eukaryota; kingdom Metazoa; phylum Chordata; class Amphibia; order Anura; family Ranidae; genus Rana; species Rana temporaria. The sequence goes on from NC_053490.1 coordinate 251,539,749, forward strand.
GCTACATATATGTATGATTCTTTTAATTGTACAAAAATAAAGATTTGTTATTTAAAACTACTTTCTGTATTAGTAGCCTTTGGAAGTATATTTAACCGCTTCCATATCGGGCACTTACGCACCTTCCTGCCCAAGCCAATTTTCAGCTTTCAGCACTGTTGTACTTTGAATGACAATTGCGCGGTCGTGCTACACTGTACCCAAACAATTTTTTTTATCATTTTGTTCCCACAAATAGAGCTTTCTTTTGGTGGTACTTGATCACCTCTGCGGTTTTTATTTTTTGCGCTATAAACATAAGAAGAGCGACAATTTAAAAAAAAAACACAATATTTTTTACTTTTTTATTTAATAAATATCACAATTTTTTAAAAAAAAAAACGTTTTTTTTCCTCAGTTTAGGCCGATACGTATTCTTCTACATATTTTTGGTAAAAAAATCGCAATAATCATATATTGATTGGTTTGCGCAAAAGTTATAGCGTCTACAAAATAGGTGATAGATTTATGACATTTTTATTTTATTAATTTTTTTACTAGTATTGGCGGCGATTTGCGATTTTTTTACTGTCACCGTGACATTGCGGCGAATACATCAGACACTTTTGACACGTTTTTGGGACCATTCACATTTATACAGCAATTAATGCTATAAATATGCATTGATTACTGTGTAAATGTGACTGGCAGGGGAGGGGTTAACCACTAGGGGGCGTTGAAGGGGTTAATATGTGTCCCTAAGGTGTGTTATAACTGTAGGGGGGAGGGGACTCTCAAGGGGAGGAGACCGATGTGTGTTCCTCTGTACTGGGAACACACATTGGTCTCCTCACCGCTGACAGGAGTGTGGATCTGTGTGTTTACACACACAGATCCACACTCCTGCCGTGATTACCGACAATCGCGGGCACCCGGCGGCAATCGCGGCCGCCTGGCACCCGCGCCGGGTCACGAGTGTCGCCGCGGGTGCGCGCGCCCTAGATCGCCGGGAACGCAGGACGTCATATGACGTCCACCCGGATCGAGGAGGGGTTCCTGCCGCCGTCATTTCACAATGAGGCGGTAGGGAAGTGGTTAAACTCCCTTTTCCTTAACTTTGAACCAGTTGCATTTATAAGGGATGATACTTTCCAAAGGTATAATATTGTGAACAACACCACCTCTCCACATAGTGTCAATCCCAGTAAGAGTTTACACAGTGATGTAGGCTCTTTACTTTTCCCCTTTTTCCATTACTTCTGCCTTACTTGCCGAGCAGACTTTGGTCCATGAAACAGGAAGGAGTTGACCAACTGATCTCATTAGCACATACCCTGCATCATTTGCTCTCAGCTGGTCAACTTCTTTCTGTGTCATGACCTAAAGTCTGTTTAGGAAGTAAGGCAGAAGTAATGGATACGTGTTTTTAAACAGTAACAAAGACAGTGAGGTAAGCCTTTGTAGAATAAATGAAAAGCTGTTTTATTTTTGCAAAATAAGTACATTAATGATATATTGATACATAGGGAAGCTGGAATTTAGAAGAAGAAAAGGTGAACTTAGCCCTTAAAGTCAACCTGTTGCTTTTTACTGCACATGTTCACTTTAAGCAAGTAGACAATTCTCTGCAAACAATTACCATACTTCTTTAATACCCTTCCAAATCTGCAGAGAGATTTTGAAATAATACATTGCAACTTTAATTGTAGAAATTCCACTGAATGCTGAACAACACACAATTCTCTTCACGTAAGTAATTCACATGAATCTGTTCCAATTGTTGCCCTTTTCTCCCTCTTATTTACTGTCACTGTACAGACTTCACATTTATTCTTCAAGGAAGGCTGCATTTTCTTGGGGGTGATGCATGCCTCAATTCTTTTTTTCCTTTAAATGTAGAGACTAGCCTATCACTTAGTGACATATACTCTGGTATCAATAAAACAGGGGGAGGGGGCAAGTTGGTGTGGAGAGTGGAACCACCTTTAAAGATAAGCCCATAAATCTAAGTGAAAAAAATTAATTGGATAAATTATCTTTACATATCCAGATGCCTGTGAATTGCCCATATTCTGTTTGCTCATCCCTAGAGTCTATGCTACTGTAGTAGAATGGAATCGTAAAGCATTACATTGAAGAGCTGAGATCTTCACTGCACAGAGCATATTATTCTCCTTGCTCTTGACAAGATTTATTCACAGGTGTAAAAGCAGCCCTGAGTCTGATCCAGCTGACTGAGCCTTCTCTCGCTTTTTGCATTCAGCCATCACCAGCCCATTAAGGCAGGTGATGCCACTTGTGTGCTCAGTAGACGTCCTCGTCTCATATTTGTGATTTAATTCTGGGTCAAAAGGACTGCAGTCACAGGCTGAAAACAAGCCGAAGACAAAAAGGAACGGTGCGCATTGTTTATAAATGAAAAGGACATCGCTATCTTCTTATATAGGCAAATGAAGCAGGTTTATAAGGGTGGAAAGAGTTAAAGGGAAAAAAATTAAGCCATTTCTATTCTCTCTCTTGAAAAACAAAGTTACCAATTTTCCCCCTGGCTGAAATCACTAGAAGGCAGTGGTGCAGAAAATTGAAGAGGAGAAATTGGAATTTTCTTATGTTTAAAGTACCAGTGCGTAGCTGCGTGGTAGAATAGGGAACACAGGAGTGGTTTCTAAGGCCCTGTGTACCTGTGACTATAGTGCATAATGAGTGCACGGAGCTGGCATTTTATAATCACCGAGGGGGAACCTGCCAGCCTAATTATGTGTGGGATATACATCTTTCAGTCTACTGCAACAAAATTGTGCATGAAATGGCTGTGCTGTCACTCTAACTTAAGCAACTATTTACTATACTAAGTGAGAAAAGGAAAATAGTCCAACTGCTTCACAGCCTTTGCAATAAAACACTAGCAGATCTTAAGTTTAACCTTCAGTTAAGCTCCAGTATATAGTATACTATATATAAAAGGCTTAAAGTCAGTTATAAATGGCTAGACATTAACTGAATAGAAGATGTATGAGTACATCTAGCACCTTTGAAGGCAAAATACTACCAGTATTAAAAGTATATACAGTAAATTATCATTCTTATAGTCTGTCATCAACCTTGAAATGACACCGGGACTCAAAGTGTAACATTTATCTCCATAGAAACGTTAACACCATAGTTGTTAAGGCTGTCTCGATTATAGCAAATTTACCTGCAAGATTGAAATGCCCATTGTAATTATACATTTATGTAAGATGTTATTTGTTGCTACTGCTGAAGACATGGAAAACAGTAAACTGGTTTTACAAATACAAAAAAAAGACAAAAAAAACCCCATGAATTAATAAACAGTTTTAAAACTTCATTCGCTGCTAGATGATTTTGAGTTCCCATTCATCAGGAATTATCCTAACCTACAAGTTATTACCATATCTCAAATTAAAATGAAATCCCAAATCATGGAGTCAGCTATTTTCTAAGGTTAGTGCCATATAAAAGTTAAACACAAGCACAAGTGTCACTTTTGTATATGTCCCCATCTATAAATGATCTATTCTGGACTATTGTATGTGCTGGTAGGTGAAATAATACAATGGGTATCCATTTTATTATGCCAAACAGGTCTATGGAATTTCTAAATTCTACAAATACTTAGTTCAATCTTTCAGTTCTACATTTCTATTTTTTCTTTTTCAGATCACCTTTATCCAATATCCTGTATAATTAATAGTAATAAAAGAAGACTAACTTTTTTGTTGTAGGTTTCACCTACAGATCCCACACCAACAAAACAAACTGAAACTATGGAATTCTACTGAATAGAACATTAATAAAGTACCTTTGTCTTAACCTGAAAAAGAGAAATTGGCAATTGGAGAGGCAATGTGGACGTTCATGGTACACTATAGACTTACACAGTTGTAATACTGGTCTCTTCTTAAAAACTGGTCTCTTCTCAAAAACAGGTCTCTTCTCAAAATCCTATCAAAGGTCACTAACCAGTTTCTACATCAACGGTGTACATTGCGTTGCGATTTTTTTCCAGATCATGAGCATAAAGCTTCCATCACAAGTCACCAAACTATTTGCATTAACGCTTCGCTACCTATTCTCTAGAGCAGAGGTCTCCAACCTGTGGTCCGCGGCCCAGCGCCAGGCCGTAGCGCCTCTGCTGCCCGGCCACGGAGGAGACAAGTAATGTCAGCGGTGCGGTGACGGGGGAGAGAGATGACGTCATCTCTCATTGCCCGCGCTGCTGTTCAGTCCTTACTTACAGGGCCGCAGCCGCGACCCAGAAGAGAGAGAATGACGTCATCTCTCACCGCCCGCCCTCTCTCCCTCGCATATATTTCACCTGCAGATATTTTACCGCGCCGAGGAGAGGCTGACAGTGTTGTGCCTGGCTGCAAGTACTCTGCAGCCATGTTACATAATAATGAATTAATGACAAACTGCTATTTTTTGGGTGGCAGCCAAGTAACTGTGGCAATCTCCATGATGCTCGCAGGCAGCGTGGCAAGTGACATCCTCATCTAGTGGCAGGCAAAACTGGCAAGTGACATCCTCACATGGTAGTAGGCATAGTGGCAAGTGACATCCTCACATGGTGGCAGGCATAGTGGCAAGTGACATCCTCACATGGTGGCAGGCATAGTGGCAAGTGACATCCTCACATGGTGGCAGGCATAATGGCAAGTAAAATCCTCATCTGGTGGCAGACATAGTTGCAAGTGACATCCTTATCTGGTGGCAGGAAAAGTGGCAAGTGATATACTCATCTGGTGGCAGACATAGTGGCACGTAACATCCTTATCTGGTGGCAGATATAGTGGTGAGTGACATCCTCATCTGGTGGCAGATATAGTGGCGAGTGACATCCTCATCTGGTGGCAGATATAGTGGTGAGTGACATCCTCATCTGGTGGCAGATATAGTGGTGAGTGACATCCTCATTTGGTGGCAGATATAGTGGCGAGTGACATCCTCATCTGGTGGCAGATATAGTGGCGAGTGAGATCCTCATCTGGTGGCAGATATAGTGGCAAGTGACATCCTCATCTGGTGGCAGATATAGTATTGAGTGACATCCTCATCTGGTGGCAGGCATAGTGGCAAGTGACATCCTCACATGGTGGCAGGCATAGTGGCAAGTGACATCCTCACATGGTGGCAGGCATAATGGCAAGTAAAATCCTCATCTGGTGGCAGACATAGTTGCAAGTGACATCCTTATCTGGTGGCAGGAAAAGTGGCAAGTGATATACTCATCTGGTGGCAGACATAGTGGCACGTAACATCCTTATCTGGTGGCAGATATAGTGGTGAGTGACATCCTCATCTGGTGGCAGATATAGTGGCGAGTGACATCCTCATCTGGTGGCAGATATAGTGGTGAGTGACATCCTCATCTGGTGGCAGATATAGTGGTGAGTGACATCCTCATTTGGTGGCAGATATAGTGGCGAGTGACATCCTCATCTGGTGGCAGATATAGTGGCGAGTGAGATCCTCATCTGGTGGCAGATATAGTGGCAAGTGACATCCTCATCTGGTGGCAGATATAGTATTGAGTGACATCCTCATCTGGTGGCAGACATAGTGGCAAGTGACATCCTCATCTGGTGATAGGCATAGTGGCAAGTGAGATCCTCATTTGGTGGCAGGAAAAGTGGCAAGTGACATCCTCATCTGGTGGCAGGCATAGTGGCAAGTGACATCCTCATCTGGTGACAGGCATAGTGGCAAGTGGCATCCTCATCTGGTGGGTGGCAGGCATAGTGGTGAGTGAAATCCTCATCTGGTGGCAGGTGATTTGGCAAGTGAGCTCTCAAGGCTCCCACTGATTCAACATTATGGTGAGTTGAGGGGGACTAAAGGGGAGGGGGACTGCTGCACACAGAAGGCTTTTTATCGTAATGCTTAGCATGCATACGGAAAAAAAACCTTCTGCATTTACAACCCCATTAATGTATTATTAGAGATGAACAGAATTGCCCTGCATTTGGTTTAAAGGGGTTGAATATCCTTGCTTTTATTAATAAAAAAAATAACAAACATGCCTATACTTACCTGCTCTGTGCACATGTTTTGCATAGAGCATCCCCATGCCTCTTCTTCTGGGACCCTCTGCCGGTGCTCTATGCCCCTTCTCTTAATTGGGTGCCCCTACAGAAAGCCACTTTCCATTGAAATTGGTTGAAAGGGGAGAAACTATCTACGGAAAATCCTGAAAATACCTGCCACATCCCAAAAGAGAAATTGTGTATGTGGAATGCCCCAGGGATTTTGCGGGTAGGTAATCAAACAGAATAATTGGATAAAAAATAGTACAACATTTTATTACCATATACAAAAATACACATGGATATTTAAAACATACAGAACAAAAAAAACATATAGTTACAGCTGCTAATAATTGCTAACACAAAAATGTATGGACATGAAGTCAGGTAAGAGTTGTGGTCAAAATAACCGTTGTGGGACCACAACTCTTACCTGACTTTATTAGCTAGATTCACAAAGGGGGTCCTAACTTTGCGGCGGCGTAGGGTATGGCATTTACACTACGCCGCCGTAACTTAGCCAGGCAAGTACATGATTCACAAAGTACTTGCCTGCTAAGTTACGGCGGCGTAGCGTAAATCGGGTGGGCGTAAGGACGGCTAATTCAAATTTAGTTGAGGGGGCATGTTTTATGGTAATGGGGGGGTGACCTTACGTGATTGACGTAATTTACGAACGGCGCATGCGCCGTCCGCCTACATATCCCAGTGTGCATTGCGGCTAAGTACGCCGCACGGTCCTATTGATTTAGAGGTGGACGTAAATGATGTAAATCCCTATTCACGGACGACGTACGCAAACAACGTAAAATTTTCGAATTTCGAAGCGGGAACGGCGGCCATACTTTAACATTACTATTCCAACTATTTGGAATATCTTTAGGCCTGATAATGCGTTACGTAAACTGCGTATCTGTACTGCGGCGGCCGGGCGTACGTTTGTGAATAGGCGTATCTAGTGATTTACATTCTTTATATTCTACGCCGACCGCAATGGAAGCGCCACCTAGCGGCCAGTCTAAATATTGCACCCTAAGATAGGACGGCACAAGCCGTGGTTTCTTAGATAGGTTTAAGTGTATCTCTGTTTGAGAATACACTTAAACTTAGGTCGGCGCAGATTCCGACCTCACTCTTACTGAATCTAGCTATATGTCCGTAAGTTGTTTGTGTTAGCAATTATTAGCAGCTGTAACTATATGTTTTTTGTTCCATATAATGTTTTAAATATTCATGTCTATTATTGTATATGGTAATAAAAATTTGTACTGTTTTTTATCCATATATGCTGTATAATTACCTACCCGCAAAATCCCTGGGGCATTCCACATACACAAAGCCACTTTCCCTAGGGGCATCCATGTGGGCTCTCGTCCATTGATACAGGCAGCAGGACTCGGCCCCACCCCCGCTCCCATGTCACTGGATTTGATTGACAACAGTGGGAGCCAATGGCTCCTGCTGCTATCAATCTGTTTATCGCGGAGTGAGCCAGCAGCTGAAGCTGCTGCGCTTGTACACATTGCTGGATCAGATTGGCCTTAGGTAAGAAGAGGAGGGGTTCTGGGGGGAGCTGCAGCACAGAAGGTTTTACAACCACTTTAAAATATCAGACAGATTTGTGCGCATGCAAGGATGTTTGTGCGCGAGTATGGGTGACACCGCTACACATTTCTCTGCAGACCCATCTGCCTTTTTGGGCCTGTGTTTGATGCATGCCAAATGTTGCCTTACCTCTGATGCAGGAAGCAGTATGGTTCTTGGCCACCTTTTGGATTTCTTTGGACTTATTTTTCTCTTTCTTCTATACCTGCTATTTTCTTTATCTACATTCCGCAACCTTGAGAGGTTGCATAAAACTAGAATTACTACAGTTGGCATAACAGTTTTTAAAGTTTAAAACTATTATATGAACAAAAGCTACAATATGTTGGGAGTCATAGTGGCCATGGAGTCCTGAAAGTTTGTAGACTTTCGTTATAATACCATTTGAATGAAAAAGAAATTCATATCAATATCAAAATGTCTACAATCTATTGCATATTCCTGTGATTTTCTATACTTATTGACAACATAAAATATATGTATAATTGTTATGCTCAAATTTCACTTCTATAAAACTTTATTGTGAAAAAAATGAACATTAACAGCCATATCCTTGAGCTTTCCCCTGGACCACGTTACATGTGAAAATAGCCTTATGGACTGCATTGCAGAGGCTGCTAATCTCTGTACATCGTGCAAGGGAGATTGGAGCATATAGTTTAAATCTCAAGTTTGGAGTCCTCCTCTAGACCATGCTGTGGAAAAAGTTCTATGGACTTTTCAACAATTGCTGCCTGTTACTCCAGCAGAGGACTTTGTACCCAGCCACATATGATCTGGTCTCATATCTTGTTGCACAGAAGTTGGAATACATACTTGGATATGCAACAGATATAACACTCTATCGGGGGGAACTCTTGCATCCATGTATGTGTTTCCAGCTACAGAAACAAATGGAACATATATTATCGTTCCTGGTTTTCCAAAAGGATCATTCTAAGGGACTTTATGAACATCCATTCTGCTCATAGGCAAGATTACAGTATCCGGAAACCATCTATACAAAATGTTCAAGTTCAAGGATTAATAAGAATGTGAAATGAATGGGCAATACTGACAGGGTGGTATGGGGTCTATGACTGATTTTATAATTGTCTATGTTACATGTACAATAAATTCGTTTTTTTATGATGCATTGGTCTAGATTTTTGGGATAAGATTTTTATAGAGACACAGTTCTGGGATGGTTTGGTCTTGAGCCTATAACTAGTTTCCTTATTTTTTGATTTTCGTTAAAGGAGGATTCCAGATTCCAATAGGCTTCTTGCCTGCACACCCTTAAAACCGCTGGCTGGGGTTGTAGGAAAGAGACCCTTGTCCTCATCGACATAAAGGGGACCTTTTCGGGTCTGTGTGCCATTTTTTTTCTTTTAAAAAAAGGAAACAGGAGGGAAAATCATTTGCTGGAAATGTAAAAACACTTTTTTTGCTTTGTATATTTCATTTTAATAAAATAAATCACTGCTCCCAACCAAATACAATTTTAAAATCCATGTTCCACCGTGCTATTTTTTGACTATTAGCCTTGAAAATAGGCATTTTAATTTGAACAATTTGGCTCCCAGTGACTTCAATGGGGATTGGGTTTGGTGTCCAAACTTAGAAATTTGCTGAATTCTGCTCAATCCCAGGGCAGTTTAGCTCATCTCTAATAATGCATTAATTTTAACTAAAGATTACACTATAATTTTCCTTACAAAAACCTTTTCATGTTGCAATAATAGATGCTACATGCCACTGTTTGTCAATTTTTAGTTATGATAAAATGCTATTGTCTGTCTGAAGCTTGTATTTATTCATCATACTTCATATTTTGCTTGCACAGTTGAAAGCATAATAAATAAATATGAGTCTCAAATTAACATGCTGATATCACCAGAACACCAGTAAATAACACTCAGCATAGACATGTTGCAATTAAATAAATTAAGGGTCATTTTAAGGACCACCAACGTGAAAAATAATGTGTTCTCATAATTGTATACACTTAATTCTTGTAATGATAGTATTCACTGTATGCATTTCTTGTTTCCATTTCAAATGTCTTTGTTTATATTTATATTTATTTCTGCCTGTATTTACAGTGCCTTGAAAAAGTATTCATATCCCTTGAAATTTTCCACATTTTGTCATGTTACAACCAAAAACGTAAATGTATTTTATTGGAATTTTATGTGATAGACCAACACAAAATGACAAAATTACAATCACAAAATTGTGAAGTAGAAGGAAAATTATACATGGTTTTATTTTTTTATTTCTTTACAGATAAATATCTAACTAAAGTCTAGTTGAGCCACTTGCCTCAGAAGTCACCTAATTAGTAAATAGAGTCCGCCTGTGTGTAATTTAATCTCGGTATAAATACAGCTGTTCTGTGAAGCCCTCAGATGTTTGTTAGAGAACCTTAATGAACAAACAGCATCATGAAAGCCAAGTAACACACCAGACAGGTCAGGGATGAAGTTGTGGAAAAGTTTAAAGCAGTGTTAGGTTATTAAAATATATCCCAAGCTTTGAACATTTCACAGAGCACTATTCAATCCATCATCAGAAAATGGAAAGACTATGGCACAACTGCCAACCTACCAAGACATGGCTGTTCACCTAAACTGACAGGAAAGGCAAGGCGAGCATTATTCAGAGAAGCAGCCAAGAGACCCATGGCAACTCTGGAGAAGCTGCAGAGATCCGCAGCTCAGGTGGGAAAATCTGTCCACAGGACAACTATTAGTCGTGCACTCCACAAATCTGGCCGATGGAAGAGTTGCAAGAAGAAAGCGATTGTTGAAAGAAAGCCATAAGAAGTCTCGTTTGCAGTTTGCTAGAAGCCATGTGGGGGACTCCGCAAACATGTGAAAGAAGGTGCGCTGGCTTTTGCGCAAAAAAATCAGTATACGATTATTGCGATTTTTTTATCAAAAATATGTAGAAGAATACATATCGGCCTAAACTGAGGAAAACATTTTTTTTTTTAATTGGGATATTTACTATAGCAAAAAGTAAAAGATAATTGTGCTTTTTTCTAAATTGTTGCTCTTCTTTTGTTTATAGCGCAAAAAATTGGTGGGGGGGGAAAAGATGTCTATTTTGTTTGGGTACAACATTGCTTGACCGCCGCAATTGTCAGTTAAATCAACGCAGTGCCATATCGCAAAAAATGGCCCGGTCATTGAGCAGCCAAATCTTCGGGGGCTGAAGTAGTTAAAGTTCTGAAGTGCACATGTATTGACTGTTTTAGAATGTAACTTTAACTTATATTTGAACTAGACAGTAAATCACAAAAGTCATTACAGCACCATATTATTATGTTTTTTACAATATCAATAAAAGATAGGATATAAAATTCAGCTGAGAAAAAAATGAAGCGCTTGAGGTATAAATGCATCAGTGATTGAGGTGTACATCATGCTAATGTTATGGTGTTCTGAGCCCCATAATTTATGTGACCTTGTGTATACCTTGATTGTGTCTATGTTTTAGCCTACAGCTAAACTTAACAGTGGAGATATAGGTCTCTGATAACAGCATTCAAGGACAATTTCCACTCAGAAAAAAAGCTCTTCATCTAAATACTGCACTTACTCTATGCCTATTGAATTTTTGAATTTTTTTTGTTTTTAAAGGAAACATTTGTTAAAGTTTACCCTTTACTACATTTTAAACTTTGAAAAGTGAGCCATGACCTTGAACAGTCACCTCAAGATTTCTTGCGGTACTTTTATTATTCATAAAAATACACTTCTATGTCCCTTTCATTTAATTGCACTCCCATTTTGGGGCATGACATCCTTTGACTCATAGACATGCACACAGGGTGTGCCAGGTGTGTCTGGACACACCCTAATCACTCTGTGTGGTGCAGACTCCCCCTGTTTAGACCCCTGATATTTCACCAAAGCCCCTTAACGGGCTCCTAATAATAAAATTAATATAAAAAAAAACTGCTGACACTGTCCACATGCCTACTGACACCAATCTCTGCCCTACTGAATCCATCTATTGCTCTGCTGACATTGTCAGTATACTGTATATACACGTGCACACCCTAATGCAGTAGGCTGTGCCTATTCTTTGACTTAAAATCTAACGATAGACAAGCCTTCTTTATTCTTTGTTTTAGTTTTTAATGTTATCCGTGTCCCAGCTGGGAGAATTTACCATGTCTTTTTGCCCTGGGAAGTGATGAGAAAAGCATGACTAAGGCCAACTAGGCTGAAACGTATCAACTTGCTGTACTAAGGTTTTGTGTACTGTGAAGTAATTAATAAAGACAAGATTTTTGTGAGCATAATATGGAGCTTCAGATTGTTTACTTTGATGTCTTATCCAACATTTTACACCTGTCACAAGAATAAAATGTGAGAGAAAATCATACAATGGGGACACCTGTTCATTGTCAATGTCTAAGAGGGGTTCTTCTACCGGTTTGTAGCTTTCTTATAACTTGCTGTTCCATTGCTCGGACAAGAACAAAAAAGGAAATTCCCCCAATGGGATTAACTTTTCTCTATTGTATGCAAAACAAAACAAAACATTTTTCACTATAGATATGTTTTCAAAACCATGCACACTAATTCTGTACATATTCTGAACGAGTATAAAAAGCATTTTAAAGCAAGCTGGGATTCATCTCTGTATCTATAGGAATTGTAGATACATACATTTTCAAACTTCACATCAGAGGCATTGAAATCTTATCTTTTTTCCAGCAGATCTTGGCTGCCTGTCAGCACCCTAATGGAAACACCTAGCAGGTGTTTTTAAGCTGTATGAAACCAATTAACACCAGACTTTAGAGTTTTTGTTGGGAGCTCTGCATATCTTTGATTTCAGAATGAAATGTTTCACATTGCAAACTGATAGAGAGGTCAGGGAGTGTGTGTTGTTAAAGAATTGTACTACTTGTTAAGGATATTTACACAATACAGTGGGGGATATTTACTAAAGGCAAATCCACTTTGCACTACAAGTGCAAACTACAAGTGCAAAGTGCACTTGAAAATGCACTGAAAAAAATGAATTTTAGCTTGCACATGATTGAATGATACAATCAAAAGAGTTTCCCCTAATTTCAGATCTACTCCTCAGATTTACAACAACCGCATTTCCAAGTGCACTTTCAGTGCAATTTCAAGTGCATTTTGCACTTGTATTTTGCACTTGCAGTGCAAAGTGGATTTGCCTTTCATAAATAACCCCCAGTGTTCGTAGTCTAGCACAAGCGCAATTCAAGCTCCCTTCTCCAATGAAAGTGACCTTACTAATCACCAAGTTAGTCTCACTGCTCAATAAAAAGGCAGTATGGAATTATCCTGGAGCCCCCGGCAAGGTGGGACCCTAACCGACTCACGCTGTGGCTATAAAGGTCAGGATAAACACATTTTACCTCGATAATAGACAATCCTACAAACAGATGAGCCACGCATGAAGTCTAAACTTTTATAGGTTTTACTGGCCCCCCAGGGGACCTTCACGTTTTCTGTCAACATGGCATTACTGTTACTATTCTTGTATGTTTCCTTTAGAAAATACTGAAACTGAGACGATATACACCGTATTGTTGGCTACTGTACTAATTATAGAGATCTATACACAGTTACCGTATATGTCACACACTTAACGTTGGATATTTGATCCTTACTCTCATCAGGCTATGTTGGCCTGCAGGAGTGTGCTTTTTCTGTATTGTTGCTTTTTACATTTATTCTAAAAATTGCAACAAACATATTGAAAAGGAAAAAAATACAGTATGGAGCACAATTCAGTTCTCAGTAATAAAGGGAAAGTAAATGATAGAGGTGCACAAAAGGCTATTCTAGCTAAATAGGTAACAATGATATTATTGCGGTACCTTCTGTTATGTGGGTTTTTTTTTTATTATAATGCTTTAATTGAAAGTAAGAAAATACAAATGGTAAAAAACGTCACATAAAAGGACACATGCATTTTTTAGGTATTCATAGCCATAAGAACAAATTGTACATTACACAATGTACATTAATGATGATTAGAAGAACGATTAAAACAATCATCAACTGAAGCTCACTTAATACTAGAGAGTTCTCTGGTAGACACCCTATGATATAAGAACGGTGAACAATCATCAGTCCAAAGGTTGATAGATACAAATTAGGTCCACAATGAACCAAAGTAGCATCAAAACATATAAAAACATGTGTTGTGGGGAATGCATTGAAAATTGCTATTTCCCAATAGGGGGTTGTAGGAAGGGAAGATAGGGGCGGGACATTGGATAGGAGATTATGGGGAACCCCTACTAATAAAATTCCTGAGAATAAAACTGCAATGGTGAACCAACAACATTTGAGTCACCAAAAAACAAACAGGGAGAATAAAAAAACAAACCAACGGGGAAAAAAGAGAAGAGATCAAAAAGAAGAGGGTCTGCCATGAACTTGCTAAGGGACAGACAGGTATTGAATCCATGGGTCCCACCTTTTATCAATTATTATGGTATTTTTATGGAGAATAAAGGTATGTTTGTCATTAGCCATGTTCCAATATTAAACATACTTTTAACATAATCAAGAGGTATCGCTGACTGCTTCCAATATTTGGCAATAGTCATTTTCGCTGCCAAGAATATGTACAAAATCTGTTTCACTGACATTTTGGGTTCAGGAGATCTATGGATATACTATGCAGATACTCCTCCCCTCAAGAAACTCCCACTTTCACAAGACAACTCAAGGGACTTTTTTTAAATGTCATAAATAGAGTACAGGTTCACTTTAATGGTAATTTTAAAGTGTAACTAGTTTCACAACTTACTCTTTGGTTTATGGTTTGTAAATCGTACTATACATATTTTGTAATTATAAAATGGTAGAGAATATCACACAACCAAAACATTTTCAAAATTAACTTGTCACCAGACTCCACGGTTAGGGCTTTGAGAGGGGAACCAAGAGGATAAAACTACCCAAAAATGTAAGATCTCTAGAAAACTTTGCAAGATGGGATCATTTCTACCAACTGGAGACTGGACAGTACTTGGTACTGCAGGCAGTGGAAAAGGTAAGTATTTAACTTCTTGATTTACAGTCATGGCTCTTTGCATGTTGTTTTACTTAACAACTGTGGGTATGGAGTTGGGTGTATAGGATTTTACTGTGTTTTTTATTTTGTTTTTTTATTTTTTGTGGTTGAACTGGATGGACTTGTGTCTTTTTTCAACCTGACTAACTATGTAACTTGACATCTGGAAGATTTAACCCCGTCCATGACCAGATCATTTTTTGCATTCGACTATTTTAACTGGCAATTGTGCAGTTATACATCACTGTACACAAATTAAAATGTTATAATTTTTTCACACAAATAAAGCTATATTTTGGTTGTATTTGTTCACCTCTGGGTTTTGTTGTTAAATTAAAATAGACAGAATATTAAAAAATATCCAATAAGAAAAAAAAAATCTTTATGAATTTAGGCCAAAATGTATTCTGCTACATGTCTTTGGTAAAAAAAAAAATCCCAATGAGTGTACATTATTTGGTTTGTGTGAAAGTTATAGTGTCTGGTATAGATACTGGAATTTTTTTTTGTATATACTAGTAATGGCAGTGATCAGCAACTTATAGTGGGACAGTGATAGTATGGCGGCCAATCTGACACTAACTGATGCTGGCTGGAGGTATACTAACACCAACATCAATAATGGCACTAATACAGTGATCAGTGCTAATACTATACACTTTCACTGTACTAATGACATTGGCTGGGAAGGGGTTAACATCTAGGGGTGATCAGGGGCTTATAAACAATGTTTACTGTGTGTATTATGTGGTGTTTTTACTATGTGATCTTGCTGCTTTGCAGGGAATAAAAAAAAAAAAAGATAGTGCGTAGTGCGCATGCTCCGTCAGGAAACTTTCCCGACGTGCATTGTGGTAAATGACGTCGCAAGGACGTCATTTGCTTCAACGCGAACGTAAATGGCGTCCAGTGCCATTCACGATTCACTTACGCAAACAACGTAATTTACAAAAATCGCGACGCGGGAACGACGGGTATACTTAGCATTGGCTGCCCCTGCTAATAGCATGAGCAGCCTTACGCAGAAACCGTCGAAGGCAAACGACGTAAAATGCGAACGCCGGGCGCGCGTACGGTTGTGAATCGGCGTGAGTATGCAATTTGCATACTCTACGCTGACCACTACGGGAACGCCACCTGGCGGCCAGCGTAAGAATGCAGCCTACAATACGACGGCATAAGAGCCTTATGCCAGTCATATCTTAGGCTACAGTCGGCGTATCGAGCTTTCTGAATACAGAAAAGTCGATACGCCGGTGCAAATTAGCAATTACGCTGCGTATCTATGGATACGCAGGCGTAATTGCTACCTGAATCTACCCCAAGGTCTACATTTCAGTGAATGGTTATAGTGGTAGTTAACCCTCACATGTACCCAGTGAAGTGACTAACAGTAGGTTATACACAGGTTAAATTAATCCTCCTATATAAGTTGTAGCTGTGTATCTGCAGGTTTTTCCTCTGTAGATCATTCTGAAAACACAAAGAGAAAAGGATTCCTTCTTAGATATAGGAGACGGGCAGGGATCTGAAGTCTTCATACCCTGATTGGAGGGAAGGGGGGACACACATCTTCACACAGTGCAGAAAACAAGCACAGCTGTGAATGTGAGTCACAGGCCGGGTGTTTCAGCTCCCTTTTCCCATTACCATTTTAACTCTGGGCATTGGGAAAAGCTGCCAGAAGTGAGTCATGCTTACAAGAGAGGAACCAAACAGCAACAATGATGTTCTTTTTTCATATTTCATCTCTGATGTGTACAACCACTTTAAGGGAATGTGCTGCTTTGAACAAAGCAACAGGTTAAATTTAAAAGATTGTGCCAAGTTTTTTTTTTTACTTTAAATCAGAAAGATCAGCACATATAACTACATTTCATACAACCAGGAAGCTATGCCCCACTATAGCTACAGGAAATGATAGATAAATTGTATATTATTATTTATTATTTAAGGTACTTATATAGCACCATCAATTTACGCAGCGTTTTACATATACATTGTACATTCACATCGGTCTATAGAGCAAGATATGATTGTACATTTAGACATTTGTATATTTCTGGTAGTCAGGTCAATGTAACGTTTCACCAGTTCAAGGCTTCTTCAGGACCCAGAATGCTAGTAGTAGGGCAGCACTATATTTAGAAAAATATACAAAAATCAATATTATAACAAAGATATATATGAAACAACAATATTACTTAATGTGTATAATGTGTGCAGTGCTTACATCACTGTGGCATATCAGGGGGTGCTAATCAGCTGAGCCTGTGGGGCAGGCACCAAGGCCCCACCAGGGACAGCAGAGGGGTGCAGAGATCTAGCATTCTGGGTCCTGAGGAAGCCTTGAACTGGAGATATGTTACATTGACCTGACTACCGGGAATATACAGACAACTATATGTACAATCATATCTTGCTGTATATACAATTTATTTATTATTTTTCAGTAGCTGTAGTGGGACATAGCATCCTGATTGTATTAAATGTAGTTATATGTGCTGATCTTTATGATTTAAGTAAAAAAAACTTGGCACGTTTTTTTTTTATTGAACCCGTTGCTTATTATCCTGGTTTTGTCAACATCTAGATCATGTGGAGGCAGCATATGCCTATATTTTATTGATGTATTTGAACATTTTTAAAAAAAAACATATTTGTTATATACCGTAATTCATTTGTGTGTTCTCCAATTTTGAGCCTATAAAGTCCAATCCTCTAGACGATGTTTGAATAATTTTAGCCCACAATCTCATTTTCTATGTACTTAAGCGGATGTTTCTATGTGAAGTCAAATCTGTTTTTTTCTACGTTTAATACAAAGTAAACAAAATTGTTGCAGGAAATACGTCTATCTAGAACTAGTGATTTTGGCAATCCTCTGTGTATAACATAGCTAAAGCATTAGATTTTTCTTCAGGATTGTAAAACATTATATCAAAATAGCCATGAATGCAACATGTAACTGACAAATTAATAATCGGTATTCTTTTTTCTGTATTAAAAATATACCCAAACACCTTATTTAGTAAGCAGAGATGTCAACGACTATTTTATGGAACACTTCATATGTGCTTTAGGCTGACACACACCTTCTGTACTGAAAGCCCAATTCACAAGACCCAACTCCTTCATGTATCAGGGCCAGGGCAAAAGTCAATGAAAAGGTTATGCAAACAGTAAGATTTGTCTGGAGCTCAAATATTCAACATCTGAAAGACTGATGTTCATTAGCGATATAGCCGCTTCGAGCATCTCTGGAGATAATCACACAGTCTAGAGGTTTATGAGGTTAATGAATGAAAGACATTTAGCTTACACAAGGAACAAAATGACTTCTTGAAAATCTCTGTCACCAATAAAATATTATTCCCTCTTTCCAATTTCATTATTATGAAGGGTCCTCCATTCTATGAGCTCTCCCAGCACAATTTAACAATAATTAATTGGTAAACAGGCAAATTGTGTTTATTATATCATTTCAGGGAGCTACATTCTTTGTAGATAAAATAAGCCTACCTTCTATCTGCTAATATTGGGATTCTCCAGCCTTTAACCTGGCTTAGTTTTGTATCTGATAACTCGATCAGCAGAGGCAGTTTGGGGACCCATACAGTCATTTCTAGGGGTGCATTCAGATGTTCAAATGTAAAAATGGCTTGGGCATTCATCGATCCTCTGCTCTCCTTCCCACTTACAAATACATAGTCACAGCTGCTTGATACCTATAAAAAAAGAGGGAGAAACAGTATTATGGTGGACCTTTAATCAATTTTACAAGTCTGCATAAATTCCTGACAGATAACATTATACAGCAGGGATATGTAATTAGCGGACCTCCAGCTGTTGCAGAACTACAAGTCCCATGAGGCATTGCAAGACTCTGACATCCACAAGCATGACACCCAGAGGCAGAGGCATGATGGGACTTGTAGTTTTGCAAAAGCTGGAGGTTTGTTAATTGCATATCCCTGTTATACAGCAACAGTATAATTTTTTTTTTTTAAAGCTGTACATTTTATCAATAAAAAGCTGTCCTTGAACTCCAGTCCAGTTATTTTGCCTAAACTTAGATGATGTCATCATTCTGCTGCCACCAGTAAAAACCATTTCCTCAGTCTCCTCTCCCCCAGTGGTCAGATTTTAGCATTGTAACTTTGTAGCAAATCACAAAGGGGCTGATCTGCATGAGATCTCTAAACGCATCTCACTCTGAACAAAAATGGCACCATCTTTCTGGAGAGAAGATCAGAAGAACGTTTTGTTGGTGGAGTAACTTTGCAGGAGCTAAAAAATATCTGTAAATAATAAATAAGGCAATAAATAACAGTATTACCTTACAGATTACTAAACATGCATGCCTTTAACATGAAACAAAGCTAGTTCTACTTTAACATGGAAATTATCTGTATCTGAGCACCACAAAAATGTAATACATTTTTAATATTCTAAGCAAATTCACCCATCCATCGATGTTTTCATACTTTATTTTATCCAGAAATCATTTTTGAACAGCCCCACCCAGCTTTTCTAGTGGTGGCCATCTTCAGTAAGGGCAGATCATTCATGTGGAATCCATCTGTCCTTAGCTCATGGCATGCAGGTAGGAGGGCAGGAGGGTGTGCTTAGCTGAGAAGTCCCACCCCACCTTCTAGATGAAAGCGAAAGAAATGCCCAAGAAGACATTTGGTAAATATGATATCATTTTGGCCTAGGCCAGAAACCAGAAAGCAACTTCATATTAATTGAGAGAAATTTGTTCCACTTTAATTTAAAATAATACAGCCTATTTAAAGAGTTGGAAACTATAGAACTTACTAGAAATGACCTTCCATTGCGTAATGAGTTCAGAGTAAACAGACACAGGGCCATTTCTACTGTGACCCCCATGACCAAGAATTTTTGGCTTGTGAATTGTAATCACCAATGAATCAAGATTGGATTTCCTAAATGATGCACTATGAAATTATACTACAGTATTAAACCCAAAACCAAATAATATATTGCAGATTACCAATTATTAGATGTGGTGGTTGCATTTGTCTTTGTTTTTTTTTTAGGCCTTTTCACTCTGTTTTCACTTGATGATCTTGCCAGTAACACAACTCCTGTATTACAGTGCCATCTATCTGGATGAATGAGCATAGGTGGCACCTTTGGACAGCAGCATTGTCAGTCTAGGGGGAGGGGTCTGTTAGATGGACTAGCAGATTTAAATAAACAAATATACATTTAAATACAGCAGTTACAGATATTTTTTGTTTTAAGATAAAAGTTTTACATAAAAAATAAAAGCTGATCAGTAAGCACCCCTGTCAGTGGTAAATGTTTTTTTTTTAACAAGCTTAACTGATACATTTGCAGTAGAGCGTGTTCTGTTTAAAAAGAACATACTGATTGGCCAGATTATCAGGTGAAAATAAAGGAATTAAAGCCTCAAAAAGAAAAGTAATGCAACCATCACATCTAAGAATTGGTAAGATGCAATATAATAAATGTTTGATTATGGGTTTAATTGCACTTTACCTCCAGAAGGCAAGATGGACTTCATGATCATGTGATTGCCGTGGTTGGCTAATCAAAACTAGAGAGACCAGGAGCTTTTTTTTACCAGCTGGTTCACTGTGATCGCACACTCAGCACAGAAACCTCAGGTCAACCCACATTGTTGTTACACACAGCTGAATTATCAGTTTTGAAAGAACATGGTAGACAGTAATAAGACAATCTTTATTTTTTTATTTTTTAGGAAATGCGATGGTGGCAGTCTCAAATAACAATGCAACCCTCTAAAGGACATGTCACTAAGCCAATTTAGCAGTGCTGAAGTGTTTATGATATTTCAGTAGACACCACCCCAATGCCAGTTTTTCTAACTGCATTAACATTCCCAGATGACCACGTGTTACAATCTGACAACCAACGTATTATTGAATAGAAGGAAATTTGATTTCATCAAACATATTTATCTCTATTCTTTCTAGGAGCTGTAATGTGTCACATCAGCTTTTTTCATAATACAGTGGTGAATGGTATCTAACTGTTCAATATTTTCTTTCAAAATCGAATAGATCCTTGTTATGAGTGTATTTTTATTATAAACAGGAGTATGGATTATGAATAGCATTTGACAGATGGACATGTATGAAAATGTCAGTTTCAGGTCAAATAGAAGCAAGTGTAGTTTGCTATTAATTGGTTTTATGATAGCCAATTACAAGTATCTAGGGCTATACTATTGGAGGTTTACAACCTCCAATTATGTGAAGGTGCATTAGGGCTTGTTGAATGGTCTTCTATAAGTCTTAAAACATGGCAATTTTGGGAACGGTGAGGCTGTACAGATTTTACTTGCTACCGTTTGAGCATTCCAACCACATTCACTCAAGCTGGTTATTTTCTAGTTTTGGGTGGTAAACCTTTTCTGTGTCTCTTAAAAGTTGTCACTCCCTGCTGCAGTACAAACATCTGATTTAAATATAAACAGTGTATTGCAGACTTGCAAATTTTAGAGAAATAGGGGTAGCACTGTGCTCATTACAAATCCCCATTCACTTCACTCATCGAGTTTTCAACTGCTACCAATTGGTTAACAATCAAAAACAACTGCTGTGCAATTTTATTTTGTTACTTCCCATGGCGTGCAGTCATATTGAGTTGGTGGGGATTCAGATGTTATTTTTACAGATTTTTTTTTAATGAGAAATATCTGTTTCAAGCAAAAGAATCAGTACATTGAGAATGTGTATATAAAAAGGTTTGCCAATATACACAGCCCATCCATAGTAAGAGACAAGTTCAGTCACCAATAAGCAGAAGAGAGTTACAGACAAGAAGAAGGAGCATTGAAAGTGATATGTGCACTTTTTAATGTTTTCTTTACAGTAGGTCATTTTAGCACAGTTAATATTTGTGCATCTGTAGTTTGTATTTAAGGATCTCTGCTACCAAACATATATTAGGGATTCATTCCTGTTACAAAGGTCAGGATTTTGTAAAGAGAACTTCGGAGGATATATACACTGTATTGTTAAAGTATTGGGCCGTCTGCCTTTACACACACATGAATTTTAATGGCATCCCAGTCTTAGTCCATAGGGTTCAATATTGAGTTGGCCCAACCTTTCCATAAAGACATGGATTAGCGAGGTTGTGGTGGAGGAACTTGACTGGCCTGCACAGAGACCTGACCTCAACCTGATGAAACACTGTTGGGATAAATTAGAGGGCAGATTGTGAGCCAGATCTTCTTGTCCAACATCAGTGCCTGACCTCACAAATGCGCTTGTGGAAGAATGGTCAAATATTCCCATTGACACACTCCTAAACCTTGTGGACAGCCTTCACAGAAGATTTGAAGCTGTTATAGCTGTAAAGGGTGGGCCAATTCAATATTTAGCTGTAAAGACTAAGACTGGGATGCCATTAAAGTTAATTTGCGTGTAAAGGCAGGTGTCCCAATACTTTTGACAATTGTATATATATATATATATATATATATATATATATATATATATATATATATATATACAGCATATATAAGCTGCAACTGCTGATTTATTTTTAAAAGTGTGAGCTCCATGTCAGTCATACAATTGTCTTTACTAACTAATATGTGACTGGCCTCTTAAAAACATGTGGTTAGTGAAGTCTGAAAACTGTTCTCAATGCATATTGTATATCTCTCCAGGCAGCAAGGCTAGGATTAGGATAAGGGCTCTAAAAACGGCACCTGTGAAACAAGTCGGACATGACAGCTCACTTACTTCTTTCCTCACAGATTCCTATATATATATATGTATGTATATATATATATATATATATATATATATATATATATATATATACTGTATATAAAAAAAATCACCAATATATAGAATGCAGGAAAACAATCCAATTTAACTTTGCTGAGGTCAGATGAGTGAGGCTGGATTCACATCAGTCCGGTGCGAATTTCAGCTCCGTTTTCTCTACAGCTGTTCAGCGGTTCCTCTCTGTTGTAGCTGAGCAGGGAGAGAGGGGAGGAGTAGTGAGGAGGGAGAGAGAATTCCTGTTCACAATAAAACGCATCTGTGAATCAGATGCGTTCCCATAAAAGATAATGTGCTTGTGATTCGCACATGTCTTTTGCGCAATGCAGAGTGCAAATGCAATGCACATATGTGAACCAGCCTCATTCAAATGAACGTATTTTAAAATGTCATGCGATTTGGATGTAATGTAAGTCGCATCCAATTTGCATAGGTGTGAACCCAGCCTAAAACATGAATAATAATTAGTTGCCACAACTTTCTGTGTTTTGTTCTGTCATTATGCCTTTGTTTTTCCTTTTTTCCATAGACCCAACATATGTGTTTTTTTAACTAATATTTTTTAAGAAAGCAATTCAACAAAAAATATAGAGCTTTAGGGGAGCCAAAATTCTATAATATGGCCATGCATGCCAATTTCACATTGTGGCGTTATAGCTGTTCTGTTACAGAGGTTTATATTCTATTATAATTTTTGTAAAAGTGTAGAAATGTTGGATACATGTATTCACAAAGAGCTTTTCATTGCAATCTCAATTATACATTGTATTTTTAATAAAGAAAGCCATGATGTGCTTTCTTTACTAAAGTCAATCACGCTTCATAATTCATGCATGATACAACATTATTTTAATCAGCTAAGGAAACTATGGCTACAGTTTTAGCTACACTTAAATGCATTGGAAATGATCACACAATGTGATAAACTTACAAGAAAGATAGATTTATGTGGGTGGAAAGGATAAAATAAAGTGCTTTATTAAAGTATACATGTCAAAAAATTCCAATAAAGAAATTACATTTATAAACTTAAATGTATAATTAAGGGAATTTAATTGAACAATGTTCTGAGGCCTCGTACACACGATCAGTCCATCCGATGAGAACGGTCCTAAGGTAGTTGAAAAAAAGACTTACTGTCTGGATCACCAGGTAATAAACAAATGCCTTGTACACACAATCAGAATTTCCAATGGAAAAAGTCCGACTGACTTTTTCCATCAGAAATTCCGACCGTGTCTATGCCCCATCGGAGTAATTCCATCGGAAATTATGATGAATTCCAATGGAGTTTAGATGTTCTATTTTACTCCAATGGAATTCCGCCGGAATTCCGATGAGATTTTGGTCGGACAAAGGTCCGATTGTGTGTACAGGGCTTTAGTTACAGGGGGGATTCAGCAAAACAAAGACTTCTGTGTTAATGCTACTGACAGACTGAATCATATATGTTATTTTTTATTATGGTCATATACTTACACTTTAACAACTGGGTATCCCTAGTCTTAAACTGTCAAGCATGACTAAGTACAGGTTTATATGACAGGTGCTAAGCCTAAATGCTTGGTATTGTTATAATGAATCCTGCACTGGTTATTGAGCCTGCAATTTAAGATGGTTTCCAATGAACCCCTTACAGACGGTGCTTGTTACTCACATTGGTGTTGAAGTGAACACTTAACAAAACATCAGTGTAAATAAACCGTCTAGTAAGGACTTGAGCTTAGAAAAACCATTACAGGAGCAGGAAGAGTACCAACGTGTATATATCCTTAAGAGTAATGTCTATAAAATATGAGCTCTCTGTTTCTAAATGAATATAAGCTAGATCCTGGTATATTCTATGTGAAGTGTAAAGGAGTATGACCTAGCTGATCTTTTCAGTATAATGGGATTTCTGATGGCTTTCTATGGGTTAAGGCATACTACTGTGCTTTGCTTAGCGTTATTAAACTCAACAGTTTTCTTAAGCCCAGAAAATTACCAGGTTGCCTGCTGTGTGCTATATTGAAAAACTGTCAAACTGCAAAGCAAAAGGATGTTCAGCATAACTGGGAGCCCAGAGTACCCTCAAAACCAGTGTGTTTTTAAATATTCCTTTATACAGAAGCCATTTCTGCTGCGTGCTTTCCATTTAAGATGCACAGTGTGAGCCAAGCTTGATGCAGTAGTATGACCTTAAAGAAGACCTTGCTAATCTCTGTGATGAATTGACAGCTTACTTAAACAAGTGGGAGCAAAGTATTTTAAGTTCAACCTCATGTATTTTAACTCTGCATACAGAGCAATCAAGGCTCTGGATCTGGAAAGTTGCACGTATCCATGGATACCCATTATTATTAAGAACATGTTCTTATACAGCCCAAATGGAAGCATCTCCATGGTAGAAATAGGCAGGCATAAACAGCTGCTGGAAGATGAAACACTTAGCTGATATTGTGCCAATTACAAATCACTGCGGCTAATCTGCCGTATGACCTCATATCTTTTAAAAAAGACATACAGAAGGAACTGCAGCCAGTCTTATGAATTGATCATCATGCATTCTAATGAAGTCTATGGACTATAACACTAATAAACTGATGCATTATTAGGGCGAGGACTTGCATTACATTAATACAAAACCTGCCATACATGACATAAAAAAAGCCATGTACAATTATCACACAGTGCATGAAGACATCATAAAAGTATTAACGATTTGATTAATCTTGAGTAAATTGAATAGTGTCCGTGATACTATTTTTATTTGCACTAACATACAATTTTTCAGGACAAGCTTTTGGGGTATGAAGGGGACATACCCCAAAAGCAAATAAGCAAATAAATAAAGGATCACGACAGTACTCAATTTTCTATGTCACAATTGCACTAATACGCCTACAATCACGTCAAGTTTTAAACTTGAGTAATAGTGATTACTAGTATAACTGGAATATTAATTAATATTTATTTAATCTTATACAGTTTACTTTACTTTAATCTCCCAGGTACCAATCTCCAAATATCTGGAGTACTAAAATACAAAACTTTTGTAGGACCATTAGGCTCTATGTTTAACTGTCCCTGTACAGGTGAGGAAATGAAAACTGGAATGATATAGTACAGTATAGCATTGTATGGCCAACAGAGTTATTTTATTTTTTTGCCGCACTTACCATTGTAATCATGGTTCTAAATTGCAATTTGCCAATTCATTACACAATCCTTTCACTCAAACCTGTCTGTACAGAAATCCTTGAAAATGGCCTGGGCTACACTGCTGCATTTATACTGCCTACCATAACATCTGCAATTGCAATGTTTCTGTTATAAAGCATTGAAAACGTCAACCAACGATCTGGACATTCTGTTACTGCTCTCAACACCACCATCAACCCTAGACACAGTATAGAGGTAACTTAAATACGCCGATCCCAAATCTAAACCAGCGGCTAATCCGGGGGTAGCGCTACACGTAGCGCTACAAATATAACATTTTATTATTCCAATATGAAAATCCCAGCCATGTCATTACATATAAAAAAAATAAAATTCATAAACAAGCAAAATTAAAATAAATAATAAATCTAAATATATTTAGTGTGCTATTTTATAAAGTCCAATCCAAATGTGAATACATTAAGTCCTTAAACAAAGTTCAAATGTGTTGTTACTCTTCAAAGTGCAAAAGCAAGGTACACTTTGAAGAGTAACAGCATGTTTGCATTTTGTTTAATGACTTAATTTATTAACATTATATATTAGATTTATTATTATTTTGCTTGTATATGAATTTTAAGTTTTTTTTATATGTAATGACAGCACTGGGATTTCATGGTGGTATCTTAGAAGGAGTATTTTTTCATTTGTTTCAACAGCAGTCCAGATACTTATGGTACATATATTTTGTATCAACACACCCCCAAACTGCGGTTACATACCTATTAAGTAAAACAATTTATTATCATTGGGACAAATCAGAAAAATGGAATACAGAATGGGTCAACATTTGTTTAATCACAGCAAGAAGGTGCATACTTGGAGAACGGCTCAACCCATTGCCTCCAAATTTGAAAAGGGTACAGAAAGATACAGGGCCGGATTCAGAAAGAGATACAACGGCGTATCTCCTGATACGCCGTCGTATCTCTGAGTGCGCTCGGTTGTATCTATGCGCCTGATTCAGAGAATCAGTTACGCATAGATATCCCTAAAATCCGATAGGTATAAGTGTCTTAAACCGTCGTATCTTAGGCTGCAATTTCAGGCTGGCCGCTAGGTGGCACTTCCGTATTTTTACGCAAGGAATATGCAAATTAGTATTTACGCCGATTCAGAAACTAACGACCGCCAGGCGCTTTTTTTTTTACGTCGTTTGCGTTCGGCTTTTTCCAGCGTATAGTTACCCCTGCTATATATGAGGCGTAGCTAATGTTAGGTATGGCCGTCGTTCCCGTGCCGAGTTTTAAAATTTTACGTCGTTTGCGTAAGTCGTTCGCGAAAACGGCTGGATGTAATTTACGTTCACGTCGAAAGCAATGACATTCTGCGGAGGATTTTCGAGCATGCGCACTGCGATGACTTCACGAACGGCGCATGCGCCGTAAAAAAAAACGTGAAATACACGGGGTCAAGCCAAATTGAAATAAAACACGCCCCCAACATCCCCATTTGAAGTAGGCGGGCTTACGCCAGCCCACATACGTTATGCCGCCGTAACTTAGGGCTCAAGTTCTATCTGAATGCGGAACTTGCGCCCAAAGTTACAGCGGCGTAACGTATCTAGGATACGTTACGCCGGCCGGACAGATAAGCTCAGGTATCTGGAAAAAAAAAATTCGCTTTACTTGATCAATTTGTGATGGGGGGGATCAAAAGTCATAGAAAAGGAACCAACGATTGGTTCTAAAAATGCAAAAGTAATTTTGTCATCTAATTGGATGAATATACAGTGTATATATTTTTTTTAATCTGTTATATTTTTATAGTTTATATTAAGATTATAGATTTCAATCTATTGGTAAAATGATTATATACTAAGAGAGAGTTGGTGAGAAATCAACAGCAAGTGAAGTATCTAAAAAACCTAGGGCCAGATTCACGTAGAATCGCGGCGGCGTAACGTATCCTAGATACATTACACCGCCGCAATTTTTCATCGCAAGTGCCTGATTCACCATGCACTTGCGATGAAAACTACGCCGGCGGCCTCCGGCGCAAGGCAGGCCAATTTAAATGGGCGTGTACCATTTAAATTAGGCACGCTCCCGCGCCGGACCTACTGCGCATGCTCCGTTTCTTAACTCCCACCGTACTTTGCGCGCCGTGACGTCATTTTTTTGAACGGCGACGCGCGTAGCGTACTTCCGTATTGCCGGACGACTTACGCAAACGACGTTAAATTTTGAATTTCGACGTGGGAACGACGGCCATACTTTAGACAGCAATACACTTGCTGACTAAAGTTAGGGCACCAAGAAAAACTACTAACTTTGCGACGGGAAACTAGACTAGCGGCGACGTAGTGAACGCGAAAATCCATCGTGGATCCGCCGTAACTCCTAATTTGCATACCCGACGCTGGTTTACGACGCAAACTCCCCCCAGCGGCGGCCGCGGTACTACATCCTAAGATCCGACAGTGTAAAACAATTACACCTGTCGGATCTTAGGGATATCTATGCGTAACTGATTGTATGAATCAGTCGCATAGATAGAAACAGAGATACGACGGCGTATCAGGAGAAACGCCGTCGTATCTCATTTGTGAATCTGGCCCCTAATGATTAGAGTTGGTCTGGTGATTAGTTATAAAGAAAATGAGTTAGGAAAAGTTTGGAATAATTGATATTACTAAAGTTTGGAATAATTGATATTACTAAAAGTTTATACAACATCTCATGATTTATGATTCATGATTCCCCCTATCCATTGTAATCTGATCCCTGCACATGCTTCATTTAAAGTCCCGCTCTCTCTTTTCTTTTTTTATTATACAACCAGGGATGGAGGTGGTTTACTAACCACCTCATTTAAAGTCCCAAATTTGAACCCCCCCCCCCCTTTATTCCAAAATAATGAGGGATGGAAGCATGTGAGTTGTGGGACTCGATTGTTTAAATCAGGTGTCTGCATTGATTTTAGCTATTGCTGCAGTTTCTTTTTGTGGTTTTGTTTTTTCATTTCTTACCAGGCATAGGTGAGGTGGGGACACACCCCCCAATCACCTGTCCTTCATCCACCCATCAGTTTGTACATGCCTCCATTGAGGAGACTTTAAAAAGTGTGTAGTTAGGACTGCAGAATCGCAGGGAGCCTTGGCGATGGCTCTGCAGCTTAAAACATATATTTGCAAATGTGTGCGACTAATCCTCTGCTTTTAATATGTATAGTTAGACCGTTGAACTTGGCTTGCTGATTGGATGGTAAGGAGGAACCTGGTTAGAAATGTTTATTGCTTCACCTGTATTTGAGTTTGTCATCTAATTTATAGCCCCAAAAAAACCCCCCCTTTTTTCTATATTAAATACCCCAGCTTTTTCTGTCAAGTATATATATATATATGTTTACCAAATTTCTTTAATAATGCAATATAGTCATGGACGGTGCATTATTTGAAAGTCTTGAAATTAATAACTTATTCCAGATTTATTATTTTCCCCCTATCCATTGTAATCTGATCCCTGCACATGCTTCATTTAAAGTCCCGCTCTCTCTTTCTTTTTTTATTATACAACCAGGGATGGAGGTGGTTTACTAACCACCTCATTTAAAGTCCCAAATTTGAACCCCCCCCCCTTTATTCCAAAATAATGAGGGATGGAAGCATGTGAGTTGTGGGACTCGATTGTTTAAATCAGGTGTCTGCATTGATTTTAGCTATTGCTGCAGTTTCTTTTTGTGGTTTTGTTTTTTCATTTCTTACCAGGCATAGGTGAGGTGGGGACACACCCCCCAATCACCTGTCCTTCATCCACCCATCAGTTTGTACATGCCTCCATTGAGGAGACTTTAAAAAGTGTGTAGTTAGGACTGCAGAATCGCAGGGAGCCTTGGCGATGGCTCTGCAGCTTAAAACATATATTTGCAAATGTGTGCGACTAATCCTCTGCTTTTAATATGTATAGTTAGACCGTTGAACTTGGCTTGCTGATTGGATGGTAAGGAGGAACCTGGTTAGAAATGTTTATTGCTTCACCTGTATTTGAGTTTGTCATCTAATTTATAGCCCCAAAAAACCCCCCCTTTTTTCTATATTAAATACCCCAGCTTTTTCTGTCAAGTATATATATATATATATATGTTTACCAAATTTCTTTAATAATGCAATATAGTCATGGACGGTGCATTATTTGAAAGTCTTGAAATTAATAACTTATTCCAGATTTATTATTTTCCCCCTATCCATTGTAATCTGATCCCTGCACATGCTTCATTTAAAGTCCCTCTCTCTCTTTCTTTTTTTATTATCTCATGATTTATGTTTGATACTCCCTCTTTTTTTAATTTATCAATTATGTGTTTGTTTGTTTTTGTAAAAAAAAAATAATAATTTTGAGGATACTAATATCGACCCTGTACATCTGCACTTATAGGGATCAGGTTTCTGTAGGACGAAGAAATGACAGCCTTAGTGACAACTAAGGATTAATCAGGGGTTAAATGAATCACAAATATTATGTAGGTGTAATTTACAATATACAAAGCTACTCTTGGCATTTCCAATACACAGAGTAAACCCTACTGTCCAATTGACATCTGAGCCTAGTAGATTATGCCAGGACAGTGACCCCTGTGCCGCAACAGCAATTAAATGTTGTATTTCTGTTCACTTTGTTTCCCTTTGTTCCCCCATCCTATTTTTGTTCACTTGGCATGTTCCTTTGTTCCCCCATCCTGTTTGCTGTGTAATGCCAATTTCCCCTGCTTCCTGGTGCCTCTGTCTCCCCCCCCCCCTCACTGTTTTATGATAATAATTTAGGGCTGTCATTCATATACTTATTTTTTCATCTCTGCGGCTGATGCTAAAATCTGTCTGCATAAATGCTCTTAGTAACACAGCAGTGACAAGTAGTCTTTTTTACTCACCTTGATGATATCCTCGTTGCTAGATTTGCATGATACAAAAGTTGAAATATCTGTGATGACTCCAGATGTTTCAATGGCCAGAACTTTCACAGGGATTGCAACTGTCCGTCCTGTCAGAATAGCTGTATTAATTATCTCTGTGTCCTGAAATTAAAATGAAAAAAAAAAAAAAAACATATACATTAGTGCACAAGTGCTCTGGTACTGATCAGACATATGAAATGGATACTGAGATAAAAAAAAAAGATGACTAGACCTAAAATAAAAAAAATAAAAGAATCTAATAGAGGAAAGTTAAATAACATAGAAGTATGGGATGAAAGAGGAAATCTTACCATTGCCAGAGGCACAATAGCTCGAATATCCTTCTGTATTACTGTTAACTCTGTTACTGCTTTCTCCATTTCAGGAGGGGGTTTTCGACCTTGATACTCTAGATGCCACATTATCCGCCTTATGACAGTTTGACTAGTGAAATTCTCCATCTCAAAGTCCAGCTGCATTATCAAGTAAGGAGTTTCTTCAGTCCTACAGTTAATTGAAAATAAAATATTTTCTAAGGTCATGGAGCACATAGATTACATATATATATATATATATATATATATATATATATATATATATATATATATATATATATATATATATATATATATATATATATGATTATACATGATGGAATATATAGCTCATTAGCATCATTACGTGATTAAACAATCTGGAATCAAATAATTACTGATAAAATATGTGAAATTCATTATCAATACATGATACAACTCAATGTTGGAGCAAAACAGTAAACAGGTATATCAAATTTCTCACACCGCAAAGATATTGTTGTTCAAAAACCCTATATTAGGGAAAACAAAAATGTATAAAAATATATACAAACACATCTAATAAATATTTATGATATTATATAGAACACAAATTAACAATAAAAGTAACAACAAAACCACCTAATAAAAAATATTAAGGATATATAAGAATGAATGAAATTCATTCATTCCCATATATATATATATATATATATATATATATATATATATATATATATATATATATATATATATATATACTTTTTTTGTTTTGGGTTTACATCCATTTTAAATCCCCTATTCACATGGTTCTTGAATTTACATCATGGACTGCTTTAAAGGGTTATCATCTGCTTAGGGTGTTTTCACAACTCCGTGGAAGAGAATGGAACAAAAAAAGTCAGGGTTTCCAAACTACTGTAGCTGATTTCCAACAGTGAGAAATGCTGTTTAAGCACTCTTCTAGTTTGGATTATTACCTGCATTTAATAAGATAAAAGTTTATGGCTTCTGTATAACCAATCTTAGCTAAGCATGACCTACGTTCATGTACAGAGAACCATCCTGTGAATGGGAGCTCACAGCTTGAATTTCAATTTGTTTAACAAGTAGTAAAATTTGTTTGTATCATATACAGTATATATTAGACATACTTTAGTACTGTAAGCCCATCTCATTTTTAATTGAGACACCAGCTCCAACTTTTTTTCCTCACCCTCTTCCCTTCCCAGATTACCAACCATTGAATCATTGACCTTGGAGTCAGAATCATATTTAGGTTCCCTATCTACATGGTTCTTGAATATATACCAGGGGCTGCTTTATAGGGTGATCATCTGCTTAGGGTGTTTTCACAACTCTATGGAAGAAGAGGATACAAAAATTCAGGGTTTCCAATCTACTGTAGCTGATTTCCTACGGACAGAAATGTTGTTGAAATACTTTTCTAGTTCTGAATATACACTGCATATAATGGGGGAGAAGTCTACGGCTTCAGTATAGGCAGTCTTAGCTAGACCTATATCTTAGTCCTGAAAAGGTTTGGAGAGAGCACCACTCCCTCATAAGGTGATGGGATATTAACGGATATGTTTTACTGTCACTGAGGTAAGCACGACCACAAAAATGTTCACTAATGTTTTTCTATATAAACAATAGTATTTAAAAATGTCCACAGTTTAAAACGGTATCATTCAGATACTATGAAACAGCGCTGTTGTTGAGTAAATGTGGCCAACTTCACAAAGAAAGTCTTTTAGGAAGGGTGATGTTTAATACAGTGATTAAGAATAAAGTCCATGGGTGAGCCTAGAGATTATTGTAGTATGCACCATCCACCGGTCACTCCAATTCCACCACGTGATACAAACTCCCCTTAGGGGGTTAAACTCACCAGAGCTAAGATAAAAACCAGCCTCTAAGGGAAGTAATCCTCTGAACTAAAACTTGTAGTCACCACCATTCCAAGGGATGATTAGAGCTCCAATAAAGTTCATAAAACGAAAGAAAGCGCACATAGCGTAATCTCGTTTATTATGAAAACAAAGCCCTCACATCAAATATCCCCTCATACATTGAACGTACAATCTACAGCAGTTAATAAAGCATTTAAAAGTGTAAACCGGGTGCACTTCACCATATCAGCCATCCGGCATCCATGACTGGGTAACTGTGGAGCGACCTAGATCACTTCCTGGTTCTGCATCCTACATCGGTGGAGCGCACGCGTCACTTTCGGTATAACGTCGTGTGGGTCAAGCCCTGATGCGTTTCGTCATTTTCGACTTCAACAGTGGGCATGTCCACACGACTTGACGACCAGCTTATATTACCCCGCACCACAACGCCACAGCCAATCAGAGATCACACTGGATGTCGACAGGTGCACGTCACCATATCCGGAGTAAACAATGACGGCATCCTACAGGCGCGGGACAGGGACAAAAGAGCTACAGTATATTGCACATATTTAAATCATAAAAAATAAAAATAAATATTAGACATATTAAATACAAAATAAACTGATGGATTTTGTCCATGAGTAGTAATAAAATAGTGTACTGTGGCGTGTTTAAACATGCTATTCATCGTTATGTGTTATTCAATAGGTCTGTAAAGTATTCCAGTACCATGTGGTTTTTAGTGGTTAGCCATTTTGGTCACCTCTGTTCTTCCATGGTATATGGGACACTTTTATCTGTTAAGTACTTTAAGTGATGGGGTGATGGTCTGGCTGCATGGCCGTAGTGAGATCTGGTTTAATTCATTATGTATAAACTGTTTCAAGCCATTATGGATACATACTGCTATGGTATTACCATGCCCCCTTTTAGTATAATTATGGTGCTATTTATTTTCTATATCTGAATAGATGTGCTTGGTAGCTTTAGATTACCATTGGCCCCATAATATCGTGCTGGTGATATGGTCCGACATCTATCAGACCATGCTGGTGTATCTGGCTTCACCTCTTAATCACTATAGGGTGGTTCATCTCCGCTCCCTTCTTGGTGCTGCAGTCGTTTTAATATCAATACCATCCTTTTGGTGAGCACTTATACCAATGATACAGAATTTTGTAA
This sequence comes from Rana temporaria, assembly GCF_905171775.1. Lineage (NCBI taxonomy): Eukaryota > Metazoa > Chordata > Amphibia > Anura > Ranidae > Rana > Rana temporaria. Next base: position 251,573,726 of record NC_053490.1, read on the forward strand.
ATGTACTGTAAATAAATTAACTGTTATTGATATTAACTGTATTTTCCTGTGACTTATGCAATGTTATAGATGCATGCTGAGCTGCCTTGAAGAAGCAGATAAGAAGTCTGTGAAAGTGTTGGCTTTGCGCATATACAAGCATCTGCCTAAATCTTTTGTATTGAGTATAAAATTATGGTGAACTATACTATGACCAAATGCTATTATTGTATGTATGTTATAACTTGAATATTTTGTAATACATAAAAAAAAATATGAACATGTTTGTGGTCATGCTTACCTCAGTGACAGTAAAACATATCTGTTAAAATCCCATTGACCAGGGATGTGGATGTGTTAATCTGTCCCTAGAAACTGTTCAACAAACTATATATATATATATATATATATATATATATATATATATATATATATATATATATATATATATATATATATATATTATTCTTAGCGTGACCTACTGTATGTTCATACACAGGGAACCATCATTTGTTTAGCATTTATTAAAATGTATTTGTATCATATACGGTATATACAGTACTAGACATATTCTAGTAAGTCCATCTCAGTTTTAATTGCGGAACCTGCTCCAACCTCCATTTTTTTTAGTAATCCTCAATAAATAACAAGGTAGAGTAAATGCTGCCATTCCCCTATGTTTCCCCTTGGGACTTTATTGCGGCCTTAGTCATATGCCACACCACTAATTGTGCATAAAAAAAAAATTCCCAACTTTATTTATACAAAGCTGTAATAAAAGCGTAGCACATCATAAAACATTCATAACTCTGGTGTAGAATCATATTGATGTTAAACATACTAACAACCTCCCCCTTATATATCACGACAGGTTGATATGAGTAATGATTAGAATGTTTTCATTAGTAAGACCTGCCATGTGGGCTTTTCCTTATCCTCTTCCCTTTGTAAAAGCCAGCTTACCACCCTTGAAGCTTGTTAAGCGGTGGGGTGATAGCCTTGTGTGTCGAAACTTTCTTCCTTTCTGTAGATTGAATGCAAATCTCCAAACGCAATGTGTACAGCACTTTCCTGGTTCCTTTCTGACAGAACAGAAGCTGGCAGCGTGTTTAACGAGAAACCAAGCAGTGAGATGTTTTTTTTTTTTTTACAAACCAGAGAGGATGAGCAAAGAATAAGAAGAGGTAGGCGAAAAGAGCAGAGAGCAGGCAGACAATGGCACCGCAATTCTTCTTTTTTAAATAGTGAAGAGCTACCTGGCAACACTGAATTATCCTGAAAACTGAAGTAATGTTATAAGGATATGGGAGATCAGGCAGTTGCATGCACAAGGCTATTGCTCTCCTTTACTATACTTATCTCACCTGAGGGCAATGTATGTATTGGTGTGTGTGTAAGGATGGGAATGAGGGGAGGGTGAGGGTCACTGCACACAAGTTTTGTACAAAGTACCATATAAAATAAGGCTGTCCAACCTTATCTGCTGCACTTCTAGTTATCATGTCCAAATGGCTCCATACACCAACTGGTTAAAGCATGCTAGGGATGTAGTTGCAAGAAAAGATTTTTTTCACAGCATTCAAGAGAGGCAGCACCAAAATGGCAGAATAAAAAGCCTTCTCTTAGCACATTCTAGAGCCAACGATACAGTTCAGCGGTATAAGTTTTATTTCCACATACTTATGAAAATTGCAGTCAACCTTACTTATTAAAATGCCAGATCTTGTGACCTGGACTTTTAGTGCACTGGACTACTGATATTTTAGGGACCAGGTTAACGAGCATATCAGAGTGACGTGTACAACAACACTTCAGTCATGTAGCATCACTGCAAAGATATTTCCACATTCTTAAGCTGTCTTAAAGAAGCTAGACTCCTAAGCACAAATGAAATGCTCTCATTAATGTGTATGACTCCTGCTGAAGTGCAGCTCCATTGCTTCCTGCTAACCTCAAGCCCCTCTTCAAGTTATGCTGTGGCTGGTACAAAGCACCGAACCACTATTTCACACAGTCAGAGTAGGGGAGCTTACCAGAGGGGGCTTACCAGAATTGGATTACTGTCATAACAGTTCTATTTTACTTGTGCAAGTGTAACACAACCGTTTGCTAGAATAGATAGTGTTAGGTTTTTTGTTAGTGTAGGTAAAATGTTTTGGCTTGGCTGACAGCCAAGCCTGTGTTTAATCTGGTTCAGGTGAGTAATCCAGGGAGAGCTGGTATGACTCAGCAGGCAGCATCTCTGAAACCTCCCTCACTTCTGGAAATTGCTGGAAACTTCCAAAAGGATGGAAGGGAGGTTAGGAGGGGCTGCCTGGAGTATTCATGAGGGACCCAACCAATCCCCAACAGATGCGTTGGCAGGGGGCATGCCCCTCAAATACCCAGGGTCAGCCCAGATCTGCAGGAGAGTTCAGGTGGAAGTTGGAGATGGAGTGCTAGGAGGCTGTCGTGGGCTCTTGATGGTAACCCCCTAGTGTGAGGGGGTCATCTTGGGTCAGGGAGCTCGAGTGCTGGAGGGACCCTCTGATATCCCAAGGCGGAATCCTGTCTAGTGGCACAGGAGCAGGTGTGAGGACAGCAGGAGCCAGTGAACATGTCCACAAGATCTCCAAGGAGAAGACAGCCAGGTGGGCTAATGAGTGATACAGTCGGGGAGGACTGAGAGGGAGCCTGAGAGGACTGGATGAGAGCAGTCTGAGATGGATGCAGAGTCAATCTAGGAGGACTGTGGAAGCTTAGCCAAGAGGGCTAGAGAAAGGAGAAGCTCCAGCCAGGTGGGCTGGCAGTGACTGAAGAGGTGGTACTGGAATCAGTAGTAGAAAGACAGCTGGGCACTAGAATTTTGCTACACAACCGAGGTCCTTGCCTGTAAAGGGAATTTGCTAAAATCTGACTGAGCCCTATTGTCAGATCACCTAACAGTGTGCCAGCCGGTCCTGGAATTTTGTGCTTTAAGTGTTGTGCTGGAGGAGCTGAGGAGCATGTAAATAGATTGTACAGAAGAAGTTGTCTCTGAAAAGTCCTGCTAAAGTCAAGTGGGCATCCCATAGTACCCGTTACCCCATCCAAGTTCAATACCCCAAAGCTCCAAGGACTGTTATTTGACTCAAGGGTGCTGTGCAAACTCTGTGTGCCTGGCTGTGCAGGGTGGGGGATCCCTATTCACCAGCGGCTCCTTCAGGGGTAGCACTACACAAACGACTCCAAACTACAGCTTGATCCATATGTCTTTGACTATAGGAATCTGATGCACCAAGTTAAAAGACTTTGCAGTTTTACACATGAGACTATGTAGTAAGGCAATTACATAACAAGCTGTTCCAGCAGAGAGTGGCCAATATTTTCACAATTATTTCTCTATGGACAAACTCCATTAGCAGAATGGCAACTGTAGCTCTTACAGATTTTTAGCGTAGATCTGTATCAAAGCGTAGATCTATATCAAAGACATACAGGAATAAAGTGTGCAAGGAAGACACAAGGTTGAGTTTTACGGTAAGGCTTATTAAAGTAAACCCTTCGTTACGCAGAAGAAGCTGCTTATTACACCAGTTAATGCGCAGTTCTTCAGTAACTTGCTATCTTCAGCTGAGGCTTTCTAAAATGATGACAACTAGAAGAAATAGATTCTTGGTCGGCATAGAAAATGTTCAATTTGTTTCACTTAACAGGTGAGAATTTCAGACAGAGGCCTGCTGAGAAGGAGTTGTGGAAGACAGTGAAAACTAAACTATGTTACTGTATCATAGAGCAATGAGACGAGCCTGCCATGCTCTTGACAGTCTCACTTCAATATATTCTCGCTAAGAACTCAGTTCTTATATGAACGCAAAACCTCATAATGTTTCTAGTAAAGACAACTTCCAGCTGTAGTACTCATATAAAGCAATCTCCTAGTGTCTTTATACATTCCAGGTACACTCTAATCAAACATAAAAATGCTGCATTTACACTCACTCAAGGGACAAACACTACCTGCTAAATTACAGTCCCATAAGCTAAAGTCCTAAATAATGTATGCCAGAAGAATATAGCCAAATATAAGAAATATGAAGGACAACGTAATCACATCTACAGGGACAGATTTTCAACACAGGCAACTGTTATATAGGGCAGGATTTTGTTAAATGTCAGTACAGTATTCTCATATATAATAAAGACAAAAGTGAATAAACATTATATCCAATTCTTAGATGTGATAGTTGCATTTCCTTTCTTTATTAGGCTTTTTTTCCTTTATTTTTTCCTGGTGACCCAGCCAGTAAGTCTGTTTTCAGCAGGACAAGCTTTCCTGCAGATGTAGCAGTTTGAGGGTTGAGACAAACCATTTTAAGGGTTTTTTAAATGTATTTATGTAAAAACCTTTAGCCCAAAATTGAAAAACGGTTTGCTTTAACTAACTAAAACGTTTTTGCTGGAGTTTGACTTCAGTTTGTTAGTGTATCTAAATCTGCTGTGTCCCCTTTTCTCCTTTATCTAGAGTGTAGGCACTGTTTCTGATTCTGTCTCTATGAATCATCTGCTTTAGTCAGTGTGGTTCTGATTCTGTCTCTATGAATCATCTGCTTTAGTCAGTGTGGTTCTGATTCTGTCTAAATGAATCATCTGCTTTAGTCAGTGTGGTTCTGATTCTGTCTCTATGAATCATCTTCTTTAGTCAGTGTGGTTCTGATTCTGTCTCTATGAAACATCTTCTTTGGTCAGTGTGGTTCTGATTCTGTCTCTATGAATAATCTTCTTTAGTCAGTGTGGTTCTGATTCTGTCTCTATAAATCATCTGCTTTAGTCAGTGTGGTTCTGATTCTGTCTCTATAAATCATCTGCTTTAGTCAGTGTGCTTCTGATTCTGTCTCTATGAATCATCTGCTTTAGTCAGTGTGGTTCTGATTCTGTCTCTATGAATCATCTGCTTTAGTCAGTGTGGTTCTGATTCTGTCTCTATGAATCATCTGCTTTAGTCAGTGTGGTTCTGATTCTGTCTCTGTGGATCATCTGCTTTAGTCAGTGTGGTTCTGATTCTGTCTCTTTAAATCATCTGCTTTTGTCAGTGTGGTTCTGATTCTGTCTCTCTAAATCATCAGCTTTAGTCAGTGTGGTTCTGATTCTGTCTCTGTGAATCATCTGCTTTAGTCAGTTTGGTTCTGATTCGGTCTCTATGAATCATCTGCTTTTGTCAGTGTGGTTTTGATTCTGTCTCTATCAATCATCTGCTTTAGTCAGCGTGGTTCTCATTCTATCGCTATAAATTGTCTGCTTTTGTCAGTGTGGTTCTGATTCTGTCTCTATGAATTGTCTGCTTTTGTCAGTGTGGTTCTGATTCTGTCTCTATGAATTGTCTGCTTTTGTCAGTGTGGTTCTGATTCTGTCTCTATGAATTGTCTGCTTTTGTCAGTGTGATTCTGATTCTGTCTCTATGAATTGTCTGCTTTTGTCAGTGTGATTCTGATTCTGTCTTGGTGAACTGTCTGCTTCTGTCAGAGTGGTTCTGATTCTCTTGGTGAACTGTCTGCTTCTGTCAGAGTGGTTCTGATTGTGTCTCTGTAAATTGTCTGCTTCTGTCAGTGTGGTTCTGATTCTGTTTCTGTGAATTGTCTGCTTTTGTTAGGGTGGTTCTAATTCTGTCTCTATGGATCATCTCTCCTTTTGTCAGAGTGGTTCTGATTTTGTCTCTATGAATTGTCTTATTTTGTCAGTGTGGTTCTTACATAGTTACATAGTTAGTTACGGTAGGTTGAAAAAAAATACACAAGTCCATCCAGTTCAACCCCCCCAAAAAAAGAAAAAAAATCATACAATCCCATATACACAATTCTTAACCCACAGTTGATCCAAAGTAAGGCAAACAACCCCAGCAAAGCATGATCCAATTTGCTCCACAAGTAATAAAAGGCTTTATTTCAAATTCTGTAGAGGTACTGGTTGAATTGAACCATTGGGATCTCCTATGTGTGCATCCACTCAACCACCCCCCTGCCATGTTCACCAGGCTCCGCTGTCCCACCTGTGGTCCAGTGCTATCATGGCGGGTGTTGCTGGGAAGAGTGGCGGGAGCTCAGCGGACCTACCTCTGCTCAGTCTCCCTCCTGTACACAGACCAGGAAGTGAATTATATGACATCACTTCCTGGATCAGAGCTGTCATTCTCCGGAAACAGCGCTGGGAGAATCCCCATCAGCTCGGTGTCTCCATAAAGAGACTCTGTCACCTATATGCTGTCACATAGGGGCTGTTGGAACTCATTAGTACCTTTAGACAGAACAGATCACAAATGAATATATGGCACTGCAGCCTGAGTACATCGTACCTAAACACATAAGGGTCACTGCAAATCAATTAGGAGTTGCATCTAATGTACAGCAAGTAGAAGATTTTGCTTACTACATACCGAACATTTTCTCACATTATTACAGGCAGGCTTTATTGTCATAGATCAGTTTTTTATATGGGAGGGGTTTAAGTAAACTCCATTGTTTATTATTGTACGGTAGGCACCCCAGATTGGATCTACACCTTAGCTATTAAAGTGTTACTAAATCCACAACAGTAAAATCAATCTGTAAATGCAGTAAAGCATGCTTGTTATAGTCACTGTGGAACCATTGTGTAAATAAGGCTGTTTAATCATGTCTTGTCCCCCCTTCCTCCACAGTTCCCAATCCATCTTCTGATAGTACAGTACCTTGGGAGCACTCTGCACATGCTCAGTTTGATGTGTAGTGGTAGAGATTTTTTTCTTCTTTTGGGAAGGTGCATGTGATTTTCACAGGGCCAATCAGCACTGTCCAGGCAGGGGATCAGGTGTAACAAAGTCTCACAGGACAGTCAGAGCAGAATGAAAACTCCTCCTACAGGCTTTAACCAGTGCTTGGCCGGACACTGATAGAAGTCACAAGACTGCTATATACTGCTGCTGAGAAAAGGTATTTTAGCAGTTTATGTTTACTAAAATAATCCCTTAGTCCCTTAGTCCCTCTTTCCTCCTCATTTGTCCTTCATTTTAGTCTGATCTATATAGTTGTATATAAAATGCACTTTTTATCTCTCAAAGTGTTTACCAGTGCTAATTTTTTATTTGCTGCATTTGTAACTTTTAAAAGCCAGTATAAAAGAATAGTTGTAAAAAAATTCCACTTCAGACACAGCTGTGGTCCACAAGTGCCTCAGACCTCGCCTCTGTATTACCATCTAAGCCACAAAGTGTACAGAGCCAGTGGACAGCCTCCTATGGGTTCCTGAGTGACACAGCCTGTTGAACCAGTGAGCAAGGAGATGCATCCCTTCAGGATTTTCCTCATGCTGATCGTTTTTAACCTCAATGTGAGTTTTTTTATTCATTGTACCATAATGTTTCTACAGTTCATACTTACTCTTTACCCTTTTTCTATATAATTCTCTTTTAGGGAGCAAGGCAAGGGGTGTGTTCTATGGCTGCATACTTTTGCCAATAGATGTATTAGGCCGCGTACACACGGTCGGACAAAACCGATGAGAATGGACCGAGGTTCAGTTTCATCGGTCCAAACCGACCGTGTGTATAGCCCATCGGTCTGTTGTCCTTCGGTCCAAAATTTTAAAACATGCTTTAAAATCAAACCGATGGCCCGCTGCCCGATCGGTCCAAACCGATGGTTAGTACAGAAAGCATTGGTTCAAAACCCACACATGCTCAGAATCAAGTCGACGCATGCTTGGAAGCATTGAACTTCGTTTTATTCAACACGCCGTGTGTTTGACGTCACCACGTTCTGACCCGATCGGTTTTTGGAACGATGGTGTGTACGCACATCAGACCATCAGGCCACTTCAGCGGTGAACCGATGGAAATGGCCCGTCGGACCATTCTCATCGGTTTGGAACGACCGTGTGTACGCGGCCTTAAAAACTACAAATTCAAGTCAATCAAACTGTGTATCAAGTGAAAGAAATCAGATCATTTAATTTGGATGACATGATGTTAGTTTGGGCCTTTTGTTAATGTTTGAAGCATCTGAAATAACATAACAACATAACGGATTATCTGAATTGCTTCAGATCCATTTGTTTTTATTCTAGAGTGCATAGTGTGAATATTCTAATAAGATTCTTTTTGTACTGGGGTTGAGAGACCATTCGTCTAATTTGTATGTGCGCAGCCCAACAAACAAATTCAGTTGGGAATAAGAAAATTAATTAAACTTAATAATATACAGAATGAATATTTATGTTTGGAATGAGAGCACCGTGGTAGTCTGACTCTTGGATAATTAGCTGATTCTTTTTTTTATTATAATTTTTCATTATTATAAAAAGCGCACTACATATGAAATGGAAACATTGCAATAAATACAGTAAGGTATACAAGTGAACCAAGATGATTCCTACTTATTGTGTTTGAATTGGATGTAGTTGGCTCAATCGGAGTCCCCAAATCATAACATAACAAATTAATCCAAAATTAATTTTGTTCTATTTGTTACTTTCAGATGCACACAACTCTAGTCAATGTTGTCCAATCAAAAAATTGAAGAAACAAAAGGCACTACTAAACCACCCTAATACCTCATATAAGTGAATATAACATATTCCAAAATAAATCCATAAATATTTTCTCAATTCATATGTATGTGTATAAATGTCCCAAAAAACATTATAGTCCTTTCAAAGTTCTCCAGCTACTGTGATTAAAGATGTGAAGTGCTTTAATATCCTTCAATTAGTGGTCCTACACAGTTTGTATAAAACACTCGCCAACCATAAGCTTTAATCAAGCCTCAATAATTTTGGATAATAACCAATGTTAATCCTCAGATCATAATTCAGATAATCCACATGTGGTACTGTATAAAATACACCAACAATAGGCACTTCAGATATCTATCTCTCTCACTCACTACTAAAGGGACCCAAAAAAAAGATGATAAATTGTGATAGTGTAGTCATTTTTATTAAAGGATAAATCAAATGCACATTTACATTTTCTGGTACTTCCATTAGCACCAACATCAACAGCCTTAGTTTTGTTGCAAGCAGCTCATATGGAGTCGGCTGTGTTCCAACACCTGGAAGTGATGCGCCAGACCCAACAGCAAGTGACGTCAACGATAGCGAAAGCACAGTCTCAATGCATTTCGCAAAGCATCAGGAAGCTCCAACTTCAAATATGAACTGAGAAAATATTTATGGATTTATTTCGGAATATGTTATATTCAGTATGACTTATATGAGGTATTGGGGTGGTTTAGTAGTGCCTACATTTCTTTATTGTTTTGATTATATGGTGGGTTCATCCACTTTTAGGGGAAGCTGCACATACATACACATAATTTATTTCTTCATGCGTTGTTGGCCTCCAAAAGTATTACATTGTTTAAGATATTGTCCAATCAGCTAATTCCATTTATCTTTGTGGGTTAGACTAGCAGGGATGACTCAGAGTGCATAATCATCTCTTAAAATTACAAATGAACATGTTAAAATGAATATTCCAATCTTTCAAAATATCTTCAAAAAATATAAAAATTATTAGGAACAATGAATATACACAACAAATCAGAATATACTAAACATATTCAGTGAACAAATCTTACTAACATAAAAAATATTATGAAATTAATCCAAAATTAAAAAAAGGAAACACATTTTTTGTCACTGGTTATTGATTTGATTCTTCCCACCCTCAGAGGAGTGGTAACCCACATATTAGACCCACATGTTACTTGCAGCGAGCCTTACACTGGTAAGACACTGGAAGGACCCAAAGATTCCAACCATAGGAGAAATAATTTGAATGACCCAAATGCATGCCACTTATGAAATACATTTTCCCTCCTCTATAGGTAAATATAATGTAGTCATTAACTCCTGGAAATCTTGGACAGAATGGTTTGATAGATATACATTTAATGAACAATGAAGGTTTTTTCAATTGGTTTTAGCCATGTGACTAAGCATTAATGACTAGGATGATTACTAATACATGACTTTTGACTGTATTATAGATATGCTGAAAGTATTATGTACTTTTTCTTTCTTTTTTATATATTATGTTACCCCTTTAGTCAATTTGACTGGTTTGTTTACTACTGGCCTCTTCAGGCGCAATGTTGGGTTTCTTCTTGGTTTTATATAAACCATGAAAACATAATACAGAAACATGGAAACAGGAAAGAAATTTTTCCATCATGCACTTGTAATTATAATGTCTCTCTCTTAGGCAGAAAGCAACTATTTGGCTGTTGGGTCCTCCCTATACAAGCAACTGCAATGGGTCTCTCCTGAGTCACCGACCTCCCACTAACTATACTTACCTCCCACACTATTAAGTTCCTCCCCTGACACAGGTTTCATCATCACTGCATCTTGTTCTGAAAATTTTTTTTTCTAGGGTTAACATGTATTTTTGGTACCAGTGTTTTCAACACCTTCAAAACTATCCCTTCTCCAACGATTATTATTAATGTGCAGACTAATACAGATTTATTTTTCAAACCGCTATTTTTACAATTTTCGGTCTACCACTTCCGTAAAATTTCTATTGAGAGGATCTCCTAAAAAATATTTTTTCAGACTCAATTTTCTAATGAACTTGTGCATGTCTATAAATACCTCAAATTTCTTCAGGGGCTTCCTAGGGGAACATATTGATCCAAGGTTTAGGATCTTTAATTTCTGTTTATTTAAAGTAGCATGATGGAGGTAAAAAATATTGTTATTATTGTGGGACTCTGTGTAGTTTCAAATGGACACATTGGACCAGATCCACATAGATCGGCACCGGCGCAGCGTATCTAAGATACGCTACGCCGAAGTAACTTACTTGGCTTTGTTTCAAATCCACAACGAATTTGCACTGTAAGTTACAGCGGCGTAGTGTATCTCTGGCGGCAGAATTCAAATCGGCGATTAGGGGGCGTGTGTCATTTAAATGAAGCGCGTCCCCGCGCCCGAATGAACTGCGCATGCGCCGTCCCGAAATTTCGTGCATTGCGCTAAATGACGTTGCTAGGACGTCATTTTTTTAACTTAGACAGGACTTACGTACATTCCGATTCACGGACGACTTACGCAAAAAAATGCCAGCTTTAACTATACGCCGGAAAAAGCCGACTAGAGACGACGTAAGAGAATGTGACGGCCGCGCGTATGTTCGTGGATCGTCGGAAAACGACGTGAATGCCACCCAGCGGACGCCGAAGTATTGCATCTTAGATCCGAAAGGCGTACGAGGACGTATACCTGTCGGATCTAACCCAGATGCCGTCATATCTTGGTTTGAGGATTCAAACCAAAGATACGACGCGGGTAATTTGAAAGTACGCCGGCGTATCAGTAGATATGCCGGCGTACTCTCACTGTGGATCTGGCCCATTGTTTTGATTTATTGGATGCTGGTTTATATTTTCTTTGATCTGCTGGACACGTCGTTTCTTTCACTGAATACAAAGTTTGATTGACTTGAATCTATAGGTTTTATTAGAGTATCAAGTGCTGTGTAAATAGGATTAGCCTAGGTGATATATAAGAACAGTTGCTTCCATAACAACAGAACTAATAGGTATTTAAAATAAAGTAGCAATAAGCCAGCATCTTATACTGTATTTGTTGTGCCTTGCAGTTTATTAGCTTAAAGATGGGAAAACTGATTTGTGAATTGAGTGATTTTGGCACAGCGTTTTTTTTTTTTCAGAGAATCCAACATTTCCATTAAATATACGTGCATATACAGTACATTGGTCTTATCTGTGACATCATGAAATCAAATATTATTTAAATATCCTGATTGTTATTATTTAGCTAAAATCACTTGATCTGACTTGATTTGTGAAAAGACTCATTCATCCCTACACAGTGGTATCCCGGACACTTTAAAGTTAATAAGGATAGTGATTTTTTGCATGTCAAAGTAGATGGGTGTGCTTGAGAAATGTAATTGTGGGGTAGTTTTTTCAACTAGACAGAGTCTAGCTGTCATAGTGGTTAGCTGCCTACATTAACCAAGGAATCAAGGCCATCTTATGTTTTTTCTGCTGCTCTATGCTGGGGGGTAACTTCACCCTGTTATTCTTTATTACATAAGTCCAATTATGTGCACTGCAAATATGTGCTGTATATTAGGAAAGGTTTTCGTGTGTTTCACATTTAAAGGGAGACTATAATGATTTTTAGTCATTTTTTTCCCTCAAATTATTTTTCTCTGCTTTGAGTTCTTGATTTCTCTTCAAGCTCTTTGGTCACTTTAACCTGAAGAATAAGATCACATTTTTTGAATCAACATGTCTTTGTGCTTCCTGGGACTGAACTTTTTTAAAGTGTATCTTCGCTCATAAAGTAGAATTTGCCTCACTGGATTCCCCACACTCTAAAAAAGTTAAAAGCCAAACTCTTTTTTTTTTTTTTTAAGTTAGCTTTTTTTCCCAATTTCTGCATCACACATATCCCAGGAGGCTTCTGCTGATGCATACACAGCTGCTGGAGGAGGGTGCATCCTCAGGAGGCCAGTTGCCTTAGCCAGGAAGTTACAGGTGCCTACAAATGGCTAAAAAGTGAAAGATTGTGGCAGGGGGCATAGTGTACATCAATCTAGCGCCAGATTACACTAGATCAACAAGCATTTTGCTTGTAAGTAAATTAAGGATATTCCAGCAAACCTGGTAAGGTGGGATTAAAAACATTTTTTATTTCCCGCCTCCCTCTTTTTAGTAGCCAGTGCATCACTCTACTGTCAGCCTGATTTCTACTGGTCTAGTGTCAGCTGGTATGTAAGGAATGATAGGCATTCAATCTAAGATAGGAATTATATCCAGAATCAGATAAACTAGCTTCCTGGTACGCAGACGACTTTACATTACAAAAATAATTAGGTCCGGGTTATTTGCTCCATCCCTTTAAGTATATTCCTTCCCTGTATTCAGAACTAAAAGCCCTGACTGCAATATAACTGCTTTCACTGTTTTCTTTTTTGGAATGACATTGCAGAAAATAAATGTTAGATATATATATATTGTGACATGCGTGTATATATTACATATTGCAGTTTTCTTGAAACAAGCGCAGTCTGCTAAAATGCAAGGCTCTGGTGTGCCATTTCCAATGCAGATTGAAATCGGCCTTCAAAAGGTTAGAGACAGACGATGAATTTAAAGTGATCGCAATCACCTTTTTTCGGAAAACAACCTGATGAAATATTAATGGAAAGGAAAAAGCAAACCGCTTTAGACCTCTTCCCCGCAGGGTGTTTACATTTCAATGCAATTACACTTTTCTTCTTCCTCAGACCTGTATTTAAACTATACTTTAAGATTTCTTATGAAGACTCTTAGCATTCTGATTCAGAAAATGGAAACTGCTGTCTACATTAGTAGAATCAGCAGGGTTTTCCAAACAGAACAAGAAGTACAATAAATGATAGTTTGGCCACCCATACACTCTCAAGTATCAGTAACCAAAGAAGTCAAGCAGAGTGGGTTTAGAAGCTGAAGTGCTTGTTCTTCAAATATACTGTATTGTATAAGTTCTGCAAATGATATATACAAAGCACTGGTCAAATTGAAAAAAAAAAAAAAATACAATTCTATTGTGTTCAGCGAGCTCCCTCTCAAGCACAGATCTCTCAGTGACCATCATTTTTGAATAATAATCAATCAATAGGAAGTCCTAGATTTCTCAACCCTTGTTTCAAAGTTAGTCCAAGTCTCTGATCAGAAAACAATAAAAGGTGTCAAATAAACTACAAGCTTGGTTTCTTCTTAAAGGGTCACTAAAGGGAAAAAAAATGTTGATGAAATGACTGTTTACAGGGTATAGAGACATAACAGTTAACTTATTCCTTTTAAAAATGATTAAAAATAGATTAAATTCAATCATATAATGTACCTGCAGTTTCACTTTCGTTTTTAAACTGGTTTCATGTTTCTGTGAAGTAAAGAGAGACACAGAACAAAAACAAACAAATCCAGGGCAGTGCTTTGTTTTTAGGACTGCAGTAAGGTAAAGGAAGCTATTTAGCTAAAAAAAAATCCGTTAGTGATCCTTTAAGGTCTGTTTATTAAAGTTCAAAGGTACAAGTCCTGGTATTTAACATTTTTATTTTATGAGAAAAATACAAAGTTGTTTTAGCATGTTTCACCCCTTCCAGTCTAGGCCATTTTTCAGTGCTGTTACATTTTAAATCACGATTACTCATGCAATACTGTACCCAAATTATTTTATACAAATTTTTAAAGACAGAACTTTCTTATGGTGGTATTTAATTACCACTGGGCTTTTTATTTTTTGCTATCTAAAGGAAAAAAGACCAAACACTTTGAAAAAAAATATGTTTTTCTTAGTTTCTGTTATCAAATGTTGCAAACAAATAATATTTTTTCATAAATTGAGGCCAAAATGTAATCTCCCACATTTCTTTGCAGGAAAACAAACAAATTAGTGTACAGTATATGATTTGGTATACATAAAAGAGTCTACAAACTATATTATATATATTGAAAATGAATCAACCCTGATGTTCTGACTGTCAATCTAATTTATTGAGGCCCTGAAATGAAAGGCCAGTACAAAACCCCCCAAGCAAAAAAAACATTTTTGGAAAGTATATATATGAAGGTTTGAAGTTGTAACTTTTTCCCCAAATTCTTTGGAAAATTATGAAAGTAAATAAAATGTGTTATTTTTTTTCAAAAAATTGAAAAATACACACACAGCATAAGCATACATACAATAACACCCCAAAACACATTCTGCTACTCCTCCCATGTATGGCGATACCACATGTGTGAGGCGTTTTCATAGCCTAGCCACATAGAGAGGCCCAAAATCCAAAGAGCACCTTCAGGCTATCTAAGGGCGTAAATCACAATTCTAATTTCTTGACGCACCTGGACACTTTTGTAGGTCCCAGAACACCAGGACAGTGGAAACATTCACAAAATGACCATATTTTGGAAAGCAAACACCCAAGGTATCTTCCAACAGGCACGAGGAGTCTTTTTAAAGTGTCACAAGGTTTTGCCACAATGTTTTGGAAAATGGGAAAAAAAAAGAAATTTATCAATTAACCACTTAAGGACCAGCCATTGCAGTTATACTGCGGCAGGTTGGCTCCCCTGGGCGAATTGCCGTAACTGTATGTCTGCCGCTTTAAGAGCTGTAGGGGACGAGCGCGCGCTGTCGGGGTCTATGGCTGCTCTATTTGGGCTCTATTTATGGGAAAAAAAGGACATACATTTTGTTTGGGTACAGCGTCGCATTACCACGCAATTGTCAGTTAACTGCTTGCCGACCAGTGCACAACGATATACATTGACACAATGGCATGGCTGCGCAAATGGGCATACAGATACGTTCCGTTTAAATCATGGCTTAGTGGGCGCGTGCATACCCCGTGACCCTGCCTATGGGACCCCCGGACTCGATATCCACCGGTGTCCCGCGATTGTGTCATGAAGCTGCAGAACAAGGAGAAGTAAAACAAACCTGTTCTGTTCCCTGTTCTGCCTAGTGACAGGACAGATATCTACTGCTCCCTGTTATCGGTAGACCATCCCCCTCACAGTTAGAATTACTCCATAGGACACACTTAACCCCTTGATCGCCCTCTAGGGTTTAACTCCTTCCCTGACACTGTCATTTACACAGTAATCAGTGCATTTATAGCACTGATCGCTGAATAAATGACAATGGTCCCAAAATAGTGTCAAAAGTGTCCGATGTGTCCGCCATAATGTCACAATAAAAAACGCAGATCACCGCCATTGCCAATAATAAAAAAAATATGGATGGATGGATTTTATTTTACCCAAAACATGTAGAAGAATACATATCGGCCTAAACTGAGGGGAAAAAAAATGTTTATACATTTATTATAGCAAAAAGTAAGAAATATTGCTGTTTTTTCAAACACTGCATAGAAAACAATTTACTGCAATGATCACCTCTGTACGAATAATAAGGGAATATAGCTTAGTGTAGCTTCACCTACACCTAAAGCAGTCCCTGTTACGAAAAGCCAAGTAGGTACGTGGCTGCCTCCATAGAACAATGCTATGTTTCAAACATATGTCATAAAATGTTGTCAAAGTCCATTATTGCCCTTTTCTAAAAAAATCTTGTATATAATGGATGAATCCTTGGTACAAAGGTTTAAGCAGGAAAAAACACACATATATATATATATATATATATATATATATATATATATATATATATATATATATATATATATATTTGTTGACTGTTGACTCAACACCACAAAGCTTACAAAGAAAATTAGTGTATGCAAAATACTGTTTAAAATAAACTTGGCCAAGTATTTGAAAGAAAATACATGCACTTTTTTATGGGATAGGTCATTGATAATGATTTGCACTAAGTTGCAAATGCCATTTATTTATCCTATGATATATTATGGTATCATGTATTTATGTTTTGCTTAACGGTTACTATTTTAATATATTTTTTTTGTGGACTGGACTTTGAATGTATGCATACATGTTTCGACTACAAGTCCCCTTTGTCCTATATTCAGGGGCTGGAGACATTGTCATGCTGGTAGCTGTTGGTTATTTGGTGCCAGCACACCGCAGCATATTTACTTCATGACGTTTTGTGTTGTGACGTATTTTTGCATCATTACATATTTGCATTGTGATGCATGTGCTTCATGAAAAATGCAACGTCATGATGCATATGACACCACACGCCATTGAGATCGCATCAAAATGGATCGAGGTGATAATTTTTCCTTGCCATTTGTCACAACATATTCTGTCCATCATCATAATATCAAAAAATTAATCCAGAAACATTGGCACATTTTGACTACGGACCAAGTTTTGGCCCCTATATTACCAGAGAGACCACTTATTGTGTTCAAGGGAGCCTCTACGCTAGCTAGTCAGATTGCTCCCAGTGTCCAAGACCCCCCAAAGGAAACCAGAACCTTTTTACAAAACCTCACAGGTTACTTTAGATGTAAGAAGTGCCAAGTCTGCTCTCTTAACCCTCCTAGCGGTATTCCTGAGTCTGACTCGGGGTGAGATTTTCTTACCAAAAGCGGTAACCCCGAGTCAGACTCGGGCTTGCCTCACTGCAGCAGCAGACAAAGTTACTTACCTTGTCCCTGGATCCAGCGATGCCACCGCACTGTGTGAGCGAGCGGGACCTCGCTCGATTCACACAGCGTCCTCCTGTGCCACCGATCTCCGTTCCCTGCGACGTTACGACGCACGGGAGCGGAGAACGGCGCCAAATTCAAAAACGTAAACAAACACATTACATACAGTATACTGTAATCTTATAGATTACAGTACTGTATGTAAAAAATACACACCCCCCTTGTCCCTAGTGGTCTGCCCAGTGCCCTACATGTTCTTTTATATAATAAAAACCTTTCTTTCTCCCTGCAAACTGTATATTGTCCATAGCAACCAAAAGTGTCCCTTTATGTCAAAAATGGTTTTAGATCAGCTAGAAAACAGCGATAATAAATTATAATCACTTGCAGAATTGTGCTATAGCGATTTGTGGGGAAATTCGTCATAAAAAAATAAAAGTAATGACAGCGACAATTCTGCAACTGAGCAAATTTCAGTGATTTTGAGTTGATTACATTATTGAATATTTTTTATTAGAATTATATTATTATTTGTTATAATTATTTATAATTATTTATTATATTATAATTTATATTTTTTTTTAAAAAAAATGTCATACCCGGGATGCCTATTAGACTCTGGTTTGGTGAGATTTAAGTGAGTTATTCCTAAAAATTACAGGCCTACAGTATAAAACGCCAAATTTCCTTGCAAATAATGGTACCGCTTTCAGCATCTTTTTTCTGAAAGAATCATACCGCCAGGGAGGTTAACAGATGCCAAGATAGAAAAATATGCACCTTCCAATCCATGAAGACTGGTCAGTTTCACGAGGTTGAGCCCTTTATCACCTGTTCGACCAAAGGGGTAGTGTATCTTATCCAGTGCCCTTGCGGCCTTCAATATGTTGGGAGGACCAAGAGGGCACTTAGGGTAAGACTTAATGAACATATTGACAACATCAGAAAGGGGTTCGATAAACACTCAGTGTCGAAACACTACGACCAGGTACATACCAGGGACCCTACCAATACATTATTTTAGGGTTGTCCCGATACCGATACTAGTATCAGTATCGGGACCGATACAGAGCATTTGCGCGAGTACTTGTACTCGCGCAAATGCTCCCGATGCCTGATCCGATACCTGGGAGAGAGAGGCAACATGTAATGCCTGTGTCCCTGTATAATGCTCAGACGGCGGCCATCCAGTGTACAAAATCTGCGCCTCCTCCTCGTCCTTGTCTGTGATAGGGGAACTCAGTTTCCCAGCAGTGAGTTAGTGTTCCACCTATCACGGACATCCTCTCATCCTCGTCCATGGGATGAGGATGAGAGGGTGTGCATGATAGGCAGAACACTGACTCACTTGTGATAGGGGACTCACTTGCTGGGAGTGTTCCCCTATCACAGACGAGGACGAGGAGGAGGCGCGGCTTTTGTACGCTAGATGGCCGCCGTCTGAGCATTATACAGGGACACAGGCATTACACGCTGCCTCTCTCTCCCAGGTATCGGATCAGGCAATTGCCTTATTCATGTAGTGAAACAATCTGTAACTCAGATAGAAGTATAATTCATATATTTGTGCTTTTAGTCTTTAGTACTGATCAACTGTAAAATGTAGTGTTGGGCCCCTAAAGTCCTGTTAGGTGGTCTTTTCTTTGTCCATTTGATGAGCGGTAAGGTACGTTAAAACCACTTCACAGATGCCTATTTTATTACAGGAAAAAAAAATAATCTTAACGCCCCAGAACCGCACTGCAATTGCCTGTCAGTGCATTTGAGAAGCATTACCATAGATTTGATAGGAGGCGTCGAAAGGCTTCAAACGCCTCCTGACTCAACATGAGGCTTCAATTTTGAAGCGACGCATTGCTAACGCTGCATGTTTGGATAGTGTGAAGAACATAAGCGTATAGGTGTTTGAGGGTCATTTTTAACGCCCCTCAAACCCCTGCTTTTAAGTGTAAACGTAGCCTTAGGCTGGCATAGCAGCTGTCCGTAGCACACCTCCCCTGCTTAACCTCCCTGGCAGTATGATTCTTTCATAAAAAAGATGCTGAAAGCGGTACCATTATTTGCAAGGAAATTTGGTGTTTTATACTGTAGGCCTGTAATTCTTAGGAATAACGCACTTAAATCTGACCAAACCAGAGTCTAATAGGCATCCCGGGTATGACATTGTTTTAATAATTATAACAAATAATAATATAATTCAAATAAAAATTATTCAATAATGTAATCAACTCAAAATCACTGAAATCTCAGCTGCAGTTTTGTTGCTGTCATTTTTTTTTTTTTTTTTATGACGAATTTAACCACAAATCGCTATCGCACAATTCTGCAAGTGATTATAATTTATTATCGCTGTTTTCTAGCTGATCTAAAACCATTTTTGACATAAAGGGACACTTTTGGTTGCTATGGACAATCTACAGTTTGCAGGGAGAAAGAACCGTTTTTATTATATAAAATGACATGTAGGGCACTGGGCAGACCACTAGGGACAAGGGGGGTGTGTATTTTTTACATACAGTACTGTAATGTATAAGATTACAGTATACTGTATGTAATGTGTTTGTTTACGTTTTTGAATTTGGCGCCGTTCTCCGCTCCCGTGCGTCGTAGCGTCGCAGGGAACGGAGATCGGCGGCACAGGAGGACGCTGTGTGAATCGAGCGAGCACCCACTCGCTCACACAGCGCGGTGGCATCGCTGGATCCAGGGACAAGGTAAGTAACTTTGTCTGCTGCTGCAGCGAGGCGAGCCCGAGTCTGACTCGGGGTTACCGCTTTTGGAATGAAAATCTCACCCTGAGTCAGACTCTGGAATACCGCTAGGAGGGTTAATGGGATGTGATTTGGACAAAATGGGGCTCTGAAC
Source organism: Rana temporaria (assembly GCF_905171775.1). Taxonomy (NCBI): domain Eukaryota; kingdom Metazoa; phylum Chordata; class Amphibia; order Anura; family Ranidae; genus Rana; species Rana temporaria. The sequence goes on from NC_053490.1 coordinate 251,593,662, forward strand.
AAATATAAACTAGGGATCCGCATGCACAGTATTACAGGTACCCAAAGCTGCTGTCATTCTAATATGGAGCTCTGAAGCAAGAAGGCCTTGGGCAATTGCCCACATTAACCCTACCTTAACTCCAGCCCTGCTGCTCCAAATAAATATGCAGTAGCTGTATAAAATTATATTGTATTTGCATGTCTGCCTGTCATATAGGGGAGGATTTACTAAATCTGGAGAGTGCAAAATCTGGTGAAGTTGTGCATGGTAGCCAATCAGCTTTTAACATAAGCCTTTTCAGTTAAGCTTTGAAAAAAAAAAAAAAAACTGGAAGCTGATTGGTTTCTATACAGAGCTGCACCATATTTTTCACTCTCTAGCTTTAGCAAATCAACTCCATACTGTCTACAGTTTTTTTGAATAGATATTGTAGAGCTTGTTCTACTATTTTTATATTGCTATAGCATTGCTTTAGAAACTATGTATAATACAACACATCAGGGTTGATTTACTAAAACAGGAGAGTACAGTATCCAGTCAGCTTCTAACTTCAGCTTGTTCAAGTCATAGGCCTCGTACACACGGCCGAGGAACTCGACGTGCCAAACACATCGAGTTCCTCGGCCAGTTCAGCCCTGAAGCCGCCGAGGAGCTCGGCGGGCCGAGAGCTCCCATAGAACAACGAGGAAATAGAGAACATGTTCTCTATTTCCTCGTCGAGCTCCTCGTCGGCTTCCTCGGCCGAAAGTGTACACACGACCAGTTTCCTCGGCAGAATTCAGCCAGAAACTCGGTCGGAAGCTGAATTCTGCCGAGGAAACTGGTCGTGTGTACGGGGCCTTAGAGAAACAGCACTGCTCTAGGTAGGCTCAATAATTCAACACCCCACACTACACACAGCGTGTGTTTTCTTAGCCCAGTTTGTGCACCTGTGCAATGATTAAGGATGAGCTCCGGCATGTTCACCTCCCCTGCTTAACTTCCCTGGCGGTATGATTCTTTCATAAAAAAAGATGCTGAAAGTGGTACCATTATTTGCAAGGAAATTTGGTGTTTTATACTGTAGGCCTGTAATTCTTAGGAATAACGCACTTAAATCTGACCAAACCAGAGTCTAATAGGCATCCCGGGTATGACATTGTTTTAATAATTATAACAAATAATAATATAATTCAAATAAAAATTATTCAATAATGTAATCAACTCAAAATCACTGAAATCTCAGCTGCAGTTTTGTTGTGTCATTTTTTTTTTTTTTTTTTATGACGAATTTAACCACAAATCGCTATCGCACAATTCTGCAAGTGATTATAATTTATTATCGCTGTTTTCTAGCTGATCTAAAACCATTTTTTACATAAAGGGACACTTTTGGTTGCTATGGACAATCTACAGTTTGCAGGGAGAAAGAACCGTTTTTATTATATAAAATGACATGTAGGGCACTGGGCAGACCACTAGGGACAAGGGGGTGTGTATTTTTTACATACAGTACTGTAATGTATAAGATTACAGTATACTGTATGTAATGTGTTTGTTGACGTTTTTGAATTTGGCGCCGTTCTCCGCTCCCGTGCGTCGTAACGTCGCAGGGAACGGAGATCGGCGGCACAGGAGGACGCTGTGTGAATCGAGCGAGCACCCACTCGCTCACACAGCGCGGTGGCATCGCTGGATCCAGGGACAAGGTAAGTAACTTTGTCTGCTGCTGCAGCGAGGCGAGCCCGAGTCTGACTCGGGGTTACCGCTTTTGGTATGAAAATCTCACCCCGAGTCAGACTCTGGAATACCGCTAGGAGGGTTAATGGGATGTGATTTGGACAAAATGGGGCTCTGAACAAATATAAACTAGGGTTTCGCATGCACAGTATTACAGGTCCCCAAAGCTGCTGTCATTCTAATATGGAGCTCTGAAGCAAGAAGGCCTTGGGCAATTGCCCACATTAACCCTACCTTAACCACTTGGTAACCGCCCCATAGACAATATACGTCTACAGGGCGGGTGGTTAACTCTAGGAGGGCGTCAATGTACGTCCTCCCAGAGTCGCTCTCCCGCGCGTTCCCTGGGGCGCGCACACGGGAACATCCGTGACCGCTGGGTCCAGAGGACCCGGCCGATCACGAATCGCGGTAAACGGCCGCTGATAGCGGCCGTTTACCACGTGATCGCTCCGTCCAATGACGGAGCGATCACATGTAAACAAACCGGCGTCTTTTGATGACGCCGGTTCCTCCCTCCTCTCTCTGTACCGAGCGGTACAGTGTGAGAGGGGGGAGCACGGGTGTCAGCAGCGCTGTGGATGGATCTGTGACTATTGCAGTCACAGATCCATCCATCCCTGCTCAGCCATCCCTGAAACCCCCTGCAATACTGTGCAATACCCCCCTACAATACTCTGCAATACCCCCCCTGCGCAATACTCTGCATACCCCCGGCAATACTCTGCATACCCCCCTGCGCAATACTCTGCATACCCCCCTGCGCAATACTCTGCATATCCCCCTGCGCAATACTCTGCATATCCCCCTGCGCAATACTCTGCATATCCCCCTGCGCAATACTCTGCATACCCCCCTGCGCAATACTCTGCATACCCCCCTGCGCAATACTCTGCATACCCCCTGCGCAATACTCTGCATACCCCCCTGCGCAATACTCTGCATACCCCCCTGCGCAATACTCTGCATACCCCCCTGCGCAATACTCTGCATACCCCCCTGCGCAATACTCTGCATACCCCCCTGCGCAATACTCTGCATATCCCCCTGCGCAATACTCTGCATACCCCCCCCCCCCCCCCCTGCGAAATACTCTGCATACCCCCCCTGCGAAATACTCTGCATACCCCCCCTGCGCAATACTCTGCATACCCCCCTGCGCAATACTCTGCATACCCCCCTGCGCAATATTCTGCATACCCCCCTGCGAAATACTCTGCATACCTCCCCTGCGCAATACTCTGCATACACCCCTTCGCAATACTCTGCATACCCCCCTGCGCAATACTCTGCATACCCCCCTGCGAAATACTCTGCATACCCCCTGCGAAATACTCTGCATACCCCCCCCCTGCGAAATACTCTGCATACTCCCCCCTGCGAAATACTCTGCATACCCCCCCCCCTGCGAAATACTCTGCATACCCCCCCCTGCGAAATACTCTGCATACCCCCCCCCAATACTCTGCATACCCCCCTGCGCAATACTCTGCATACCCCCCTGCGAAATACTCTGCATACCCCCCCCTGCGAAATACTCTGCATACCCCACCCCAATACTCTGCATACCCCCCTGCGCAATACTCTGCATACCCCCCTGCGAAATACTCTGCATACCTCCCCTGCGCAATACTCTGCATACCCCCCTTCGCAATACTCTGCATACCCCCCTGCAAAATACTCTGCATACCCCCCTGCGAAATACTCTGCATACCCCCCTGCGCAATACTCTGCATACCCCCCTGCGCAATACTCTGCATACCACCCCCTGCGCAATACTCTGCATACCCCCCCTGCTCAATACTCTGCATTACTCCCCTGCGCAATACTCTGCATTACTCCCCTGCGCAATACTCTGCATTACTCCCCGGCAATACTCTGCATTACTCCCCGGCAATACTCTGCATTACTCCCCGGCAATACTCTGCAATACCCCTGCACAATTACTCTGCGCAATTACTCTGCAATACCCCTCGCACCAATACTCTGCAATACCCCCGCACCAATACTCTGCAATACCCCCGCACCAATACTCTGCAATTCCCCCGCACCAATACTCTGCAATTCCCCAACACCAATACTCTGCAATACCCCAACACCAATACTCTGCAATACCCCGGCTAATACTCTGCAGTACCCAGAAAATACTCTGGGGAAAAAATGCGTTTTAACCACTTCCCGCCCGCCGGCCGTCATGACGTCCTTGACTTTGTGCAGGGATATCTGAATGATGCCTGCAGCTACAGGCATCATTCAGATATCATTTTTTTCAGCCGGCGATTCCCTACACCATAAGAACAAATATTTAAAGCGTCGCCTATGGGGATTTTTAAGTAGCGAAGTTTGGCGCCATTCCACAAGCGTGTGCAATTTTGAAGGGTGACATGTTGGGTATCTATTGACTCGGCGTAACTTCATTTTTCATATTATGCAAAAACATTGGACTAACTTTAATGTTTGTTTTTTTTTAAAAGCACAAAACCGTTTTATTTCCAAAAAAACACATTCGAACAATTGCTGCGAAAATAACGGGCGCGATAAAAAGTTGCAACGACCGCCATTGTATTCTCTAGGGTTTTTGATAAAAAAGCATATATAATGTTTTGGGGTTCTATGTAATTTTCTAGCAAATAAATGATGATTTTTCCATGTAGGAGAGGAATGTCAGAATTGGTCTGGGTGTTCCAGAACGCCTGATGGTGCATGTCGGGCCTCTGTATGTGGCCACGCTGTGTAAAAGTCTCACACATTTGGTATCGGCATACTCGGGAGGAATAGCAGAATGTGTTTTGGGGTGTAATTAGTGTTATGCATATGCTGTGTGTGAGAAATAACCGGCGAATATGAACATTTTGTGAAAAAAAAAATAAAAAAAAAAAATCTTGATTTTGCAAAGAATTGTGGGAAAAAATTACAACTTATAAAAACTCACCATGCCTCTTTCTAAATACCTTGGAATGTCTTCTTTCCAAAAAGGGGTCATTTGGGGGGTATTTGTACTTTTCTGGCATGTTAGGGTCTCAAGAAATGAGAGAGGCTGTCAGTACATCAGATGTGATCAAATTGATCAATTTTCAGTAATTGGTACCATAGCTTGTAGACCCTATAACTTTCACCCAGACTAAATAATAACCCAATTTTTTTTTTTTTTTTTACCAAAGATATGTAGCAGTATACATTTTAGGTCAAATTTATGAAAAAAAATAACTTTTTTGCAAAATGTTATAATAGAAATGAAGAAAAATTCATTTTTTTTACAAAATTTTCTTTCTTTTTTCATTTATAGCGGAAAAAATAAATACCGCAGAGGTGATCAAATACCACCAAAAGAAAGCTCTATTTGTGGGAAAAAAAGGACACAAATTTCATTTGGTTACAGTGTTGTATGACTGAGTTATTGTCATTCAAAATGTGAGAGCACCGAAAGCTGAAAATTGGTCTGGTTATTAAGGGTGTTTAAGTGCCCAGTTGTCAAGTGGTTAACTCCAGCCCTGCTGCTCCAAATAAATATGCAGTAGCTGTATAAAATTATATTGTATTTGCATGTCTGCCTGTCATATAGGGGAGGATTTACTAAATCTGGAGAGTGCAAAATCTGGTGAAGTTGTGCATGGTAGCCAATCAGCTTTTAACATAAGCCTTTTCAGTTAAGCTTTGAAAAAAAAAAAAAAAACTGGAAGCTGATTGGTTTCTATACAGAGCTGCACCATATTTTTCACTCTCTAGCTTTAGCAAATCAACTCCATACTGTCTACAGTTTTTTTGAATAGATATTGTAGAGCTTGTTCTACTATTTTTATATTGCTATAGCATTGCTTTAGAAACTATGTATAATACAACACATCAGGGTTGATTTACTAAAACAGGAGAGTACAGTATCCAGTCAGCTTCTAACTTCAGCTTGTTCAAGTCTTAGAGAAACAGCACTGCTCTAGGTAGGCTCACTAATGCAACACCCCATACTACACACAGCGTGTGTTTTCTTAGCCCAGTTTGTGCACCTGTGCAATGATTAAGGATGAGCTCCGGCATGTTCGCAAAGCCCACGTGCAGAGCCCGTCAGGAATTCTGCACTGTTCTGCGCTTATCACAGGCAGTGAGACATTGTCCGGATGTGCGGCTGCAGAGATCAGGAAATGTCTCACTGCCTGTGATTAGCGCAGCACAGTGCCGACTTCCTGGTGGGCTCTGCCCGTGGACTTTGCGAACACGCCAAAGCTCATCCTTAGCAATGATAAAAGGAAAGCATGGATGGCCGTACTGCACCACATGTCTATTTTATAAATCTTGAAACAGCATAAAACACTACACAACATTCAATATTCCAGTGGGGTAGAAAGGTTCATGTGTGTCGCGCTAACCTGAGCTTTAAATCATAGCGCTGTTCATACTTTCCTCTCAACATTGTTTAATAAAGCTTTGACAGTGAAATCAGTAAGCTTATTGGTTTCTATGCACAGCTGCACCAAATTTTTCACGCTCCAGTTTTAGTAAATCAACTCCACTGCCTTTTGGTCTGACAAAGATCCCACTTGATTCTGACTTTTATGTGCTCAGGGGTTAATGCTCTTCACCACTCAATCTTCTGCTGACTTTAGCATCTTATTAAAGAAGTAAATGCTAACTTTGAGTGGGATCTATATCTGGCAAGTTTTTGTACACATGATGACTATTTTTTGTACAGAACAGTACAATTATTTATTGTTTACTGCTTATAGTTCATGTTTTTTTGTATTTAAAAGGCAATGAAAGCTTTTCCTCTTTGGTTCAATTCACAGGCAGATATTTGTGCTATGTCATCAATTTATTTCTATCTCTTATTTTGCGAGCAGTTTGCATAGTTTAATTGGATTTAACAAATATCAATGTTTCAAACAAAAAAGCAGTACATTTCTGGAATGTGCTGAATATAAATGAAAGAATTCTATACCTGTGTGGCAACCCTTGAACTTTTGACACATCTATGGTGGCTGTTGAATGTTTTCCTCCTGTCTGAAGCTCTGAGTTAACAAACCATTGAGAATCCCGGGATCTGGTGTTCTGCAGATTTATCCCCTTCTTAGCTTTCACCCTATACATGACAAAGAGAAAGGAGAATATTAATGAAGAATGGCAGGGATGTGGAATTCCCTTTCACAGGCGGTGGTATCAGTGGGGAGCATCAATATTTAAAAAAAAAGAAAACTATTAGATAAGCACCTGAATGACCACAACATACAGGAATATAGTATGTAATACTATATTCCTGTATAGTATGTAATACTGACATATACTTACACACATGGGTTGGACTTGTGTCTTTTTTAAACCTCACCTACTATGTAACTATGTAACTAAGAAGGCCCCATTTCCAGCTCACAGTCTATTGATTCCATAGCAGCTCCATTCTCTGGTCTGTTCTTTCTTGATATCACCAACTAAAATAACCAACACTCTGTAAATTAGTTATGCTACACAGATGTTCTGCCTAGGATGTCTAAGAGACTAATATATATTTTTTTCTTTGAAATGCTGCAGGATCTTATATGACTTTGTTCAAAGTTGTTTTACAGTTTGGTCTCTTTGATTAACCATTTCCTTCAGGCAGCAACAGCTGTACCTAAAAAGTGTGTTAAAACCTCTGTGTGTCTCAGAGAAATAACTGTGCCAAACATAAAAACTGCCTTACTAGGTTAGGATAGTTTTGAAGTGATTGTGTGCATCCAAGGATTTTTTTTATCCTGTTTATGTGAGTATTCATCGTAGACATCAATGAAGTTGAAAAAGGGCAAGGAGTAGTGGAGATAAAAGGAGGGAAGGAGGGGGTGACTTGGATCACTGCCAAGCAGTGTGAGACCTTTTGAATGAGACTGGGTACAAATAAATTCTATCACTGTACTGTACAGGAGAACACAGTTACAATGGGAAAACCTCTAAATAGAAAATAGAAGAATATACAACCAAATTTAAAACTACATACCATTCAACAAGAAATTATGTATTCATGCTAAATGCAAAGTGAAAGAGAAATTATGTATTCATGCTAAATGCAAAGTGGAAACATCTCTTTGAAGCAAGTCATCATACAAGAAAATGTTCATTCACAAGTGTCACAACCAATATGTTGGTGAATTTGTTTTCTATTATGATTGATATGAGAAATTAATCCTGGCCATACAAAATCCAGTTTCCCCCAGCTCAATCCCCCTGGAATGCTGTTTTCCCTATATTTCACTAAATAACTTCCTATACAATTTCACAAACTGTTCCCATATCTATTTTACTGGGATCTATTTATTGTATCAAGAAGTGTCTTCTCTATTTTGTTTAGCTTGTGCTGTGACACTGTGCCATTGGAAATGGCATGGTACACATGGGTCAAATGTCAGACGGCATTTGAGATTCTGTGGCTTTCCAGGCCAGAGATAAGGCTTGATTTACAAAGCTATAACACCAAGATAAGGATCCTTAATTTAAAAAAGTGACAATTATTTGCAGTTGAGATTTTAAATTTAAATCACCAAAAGTGACCAAAAATAAAGATCCTTATCCTTATGTAAAGCCTTGTGAATTAATCTTCTAAAGCAGTGTTTCTCAACCTTTTTTCAGTCAATGCACCCTTTAAAAATTATGGACATTCTCGAGGCACCCTTCAAAAGTTTTGGACAGTCCTGTGGCACCCCATTCAAAAATGTAAAACTATTTTAATAGTTTTACATAATGGAGCAACATCCACAAGTCCGAAGCAAATACACTTTTGAAAACTGACACTGACTAGTAGTCCAATGTTTCTTCATCACCCCACCTCTGATGGAGAGGGGCAGGGGAGGGTCAACTGACATCCTCCCTATCAACTGATGACGTCATTGGTACTATTGACATAAACACAAGCACACTCACACACCACAGGTATAGCTGGAAAGACTGGTGTCTTTTTTCAATCTGAAAACCTGTGACTAAGGCCGGGTACTCACGAGCAAACATGTACGGTGAAACCGGTCCGTCGGACCGTTTTCACCGTACATGCCTGCCAGAGGGCTTCTGTACGATGGTTGTACTAACCATCGTACAGAAGTCCGCGCGTAAACACTACGCGGGGCGTGTCCGCGTCGTCGCCGCGACGATGACGCTGCGACGTGGGCGGGCCTGCCATTTAAAGGCTTCCACGCATGCGTCAAAGTCATTCGACGCATGCGAGGGACGGCGGGCGCTCGGACATGTACGGTAGGTCTGTACTGACGACCGTACATGTCCGAGCGGGCAGGATTCCAGCGGACGGTTTTAAAACACGTCCAGGAATATTTGCCCGCTGGGAAAAGGCCCGGCGGGCAAATGTTTGCTGGAATTCGGCCCGCTCGCGCCTACACACGACCGAACATGTATGCTGAAACTGGCCCGCGGACCAGTTTCAGCATACATGTTTGGTCGTGTGTACGGGGCCGTGTGTAAAGGCAGCCTTCATCCACATGCCGGCTAGTTTTTGGGCAATTTTTAAGAATTTTGCCAAGGCACCCCTGAAGAAACCTCAAGGGTACCTGGGCAACCTGGTTGAAAAAGGCTGTTCTAGAGTGAGACCCAGAAAGGTAGTAGCTTCCGAGGTGATTCTGCCACTGGCAATATGTCCTCAATGGTAAAATCGCCTGTCTTACATTTGATTTACAAATTAAGATTTAGATTCGCACATTTAAACTCACAGATTTAGCCTAATGCCCTGTACACACGATAGGAATTTCCTATTGGCTAAAATCTGATGGAATTTTCTGTTAGAATTCCGTTTTAAGCTGTCTTCCACCAGTCAGACTAATTTCCGACCGTCCAAAACGCGGTGACGTAAAACACTACGATGAGCCAAGAAAAATTAAGTTCAATGCTTCCGAGCATGCAACGACTTGATTCTGAGCATGCGTGTTTTTTTCTCCGTCGGAGTTCCACACAGATGATCGTAATTTCCCATAGGATTTTTTTCCATCAGAAAAAAATAAAACATGTTCTATTTCCAAAATCCGACGGAAAAAAATGCTATGAGGCCCACAAACGATAGGAATTTCTGATGAAAAAATTCCATCAGACTTTTTTTATCAGAAATTTCTAGTTACGGCGGCGTAGTGTATTTCTGGCGGCGGAATTCAAATCGGCGATTAGGGGGCGTGATTCATTTAAATGAAGCGCGTCCCCGCGCCAATTGAACTGCGCATGCTCCATTTCGAAATTTCCCGCTGTGCTTAGCACGAAATGACATCGCAACGACGTAATTTTTTTAACTTAGACGTGACTTACGTCCATCCCTATTCACGGACGACTTACGCTAAAAAATTTAAATTTCGACACGGGAACGATGGCCATACTTAAAATGGCAAGTCTATCTATACGCCGCAAAATAGCAGCTTTAACTATACGCCGGAAAAAGCCGACTAGAGACGACGTAAGAGAATGCGACGGCCGCGCGTACGTTCGTGGATCGTCGGAAAAAGCTAATTAGCATACCCGACGCGGAAAACTATGCAAACTCCACCCAGCGGGCGCCGAAGTATTGCACCTACGATCCGAAGGCGTACGAAGCCGTACGCCTGTCGGATCGAACCCAGAAGCCGTCGTATCTTGGTTTGAGGATTCAAACTAAAGATACGACGCGGGTAATTTGAAAGTAAGCCGGCGTATCAGTAGATACGCCGGCGTACTCGCTATGTGGATCTGGCCCAAAGTCTACAAGATTACTCAAAAATATTTTCCAATATGTCTGAATGAATCTTTTTTTTTTCCACGGAAAAAAGAATCCATCACAGCACACAGGTTGAAGAGACAACTCTGCAGCCACTTCAGATACTCTGTGATCTTAATGACTAAAATGAGAGAGAAATGACTTCCAAGAAATCAAGAGGATAAAGGTAAATTGCAGTTCCCCAATTCTCTTTAAAATACCAAACAACACATTTGCATGTTCATGTTAAGATTGCATTAATTAAGATAAACATACTAAAGAGGATCATCATTTTTCCAATTTGCTTGGAAAGCATTAGATTTTCCCAATTTGCATCAGTTTGTAAATCAATTCACTCATCTCAAATTTTTACAGCTGCACAGATTCTCATTATATATCAGTATAACTGACATCTGCCTGCCTATGGCCAACTTAGGAAATATATAACAGCCCTACAAGATTAAATAAATGAAGTCCTGGCAGGCTGGCATGAGATAGTGTTCGCTCCTTCACAGATACATTCATCCAGTACATCCTCATTGTGCATGGCTGACTAATCATTCATCCTCTTCCAAATGAAGGGGCTAATTGAAAGGTACAATGTAGATCCCATGCCTCCCTACCCCCAATCAGAAAGCCTGACAGGAAGGGAGGTAGATACACAGAATTGGGAGTATGATTATTCAGAAGCTGCAATAACAGATTAGAGAGCAGCCCCTCCCTCTGCTGCGCGCCCTGATTACACAATTAAGAACTAAAGATAGTGACAGCCGGGGGAGCAGCTGACAGGAGCTACCTGTGTTAATATCACTGTAGCCTCCCTAACATGTGCAGTAAGGGCAGCCATTGCCCGGCAGGGGGCTCTGTTATCATTTACTTATACTAAAAGGAAATAAAGACAATACATTATCTACTAGAGCATAGGTATGCTTTGTGTCTATAACAATCTAGGTCTTATAGAGGTCATCACAGTCTTAGAACATGGACAAACCACAGCAACTGTAGTGCAAAAGCTGCAAATGATAAATTGTTACGGCTCTAGTCTAGAGCATTAACAGGATTACATAGAGCCAAGTGTAAACACATGACATTCTGTAGGTGTAGTTGTGAGATTATGCATCGTCACACAGTGAATAATTTGCAGATTTCCGTTTAGGAAATGCAGTGGGTTACAGTGGAAGAAATGCCTAACTATAACCACCCTTAAAAGAGAATTGCGGGTTTTGAGAAAAACAAAAAATTATACCGAGACCACAGTTTAATGTTTCTTCAGGCACAATACAGCAAGCAGCTACTTTAGTAATGCTGGATTGTTTTAGCTCTTGTGAATGTGTTTTTAATATAAATAAAGCACATTTTAGTAACATGGCTTTGCACTGTTGGAGCCCCTTTTTTCATGTTTACCATATGGGGAGTTCCACATGAGAGGAGAGACAGGCCCGGAAGCCATATTATATAGAGGTCATCTGTATGATGCGTGATATGCCAGTCTGTAAAAAGAGAGGCATTGTTGTCTGATATGTCTTAGTCTGCTGAGGTGAGGTGTTTGACCACTGGAGTCATTTTTATTCATGGTGGAGAGATTGAACTTTCTTGAGAAGAGTTTATTTAGAACTGTTGTACGCTGGACACTTTGTCAGTTTGGTGTTTATTTAATATAACTCATATTTTATGTTTGCAGAGCATTTCTTGTTATATTGTGTTACATATTTTGGGTATATTGAAAGGAAGGCTGCAGCGAGAATGGACATTGTATTAATATTTTTGGGGTATTGTACAACTGTAGTGCTGAGTTGGGTGATATTGAAACAACTATACTCACCTAGGTGGATTCAGCATTGATCCCATGCTGAATCTGTCCCCCCGTGCCTCTCCACCCTGAGAACTGAGCAATCAAAGGCCATTTCTGCTCACTGGAGTGCCGGGCTGTGGAAGGGGCTGGAGTGGTTGGTTTCTGGCTCAGGCATCTGGGTGGATCCTGACAAGTCTAGACTTCCTGAGTGATGTCAGCCAACAGCAGACTTATGGGTCACACAGAAAGTCTGCAGAAAGAAGTGCACTCCTGTAACCTACAGGAGAAGTGTAGCTAAAAGAACTGTGGCTCTAATTCTCCATTAGAAATGTGCCCTTCCCCCTTCCCCTACCTAACCTAGCCTAAAAGATCCATGTACTTACCTCATTTTAGTACATTCTGGTCACCATACAGCTGTGGATCACCTGTGTCATTGAGTGGATGCTGCAGGGGAGAGGAGGGAGTACCAAAACAGCATGGGTTTGAAAATAAGTAAGTACACAGATATTTTTTACACAGGCTAGGAGGGATAGGTAGGAGGAGAAAGGAAACCATTTTAAGAATAGTTAAAGTTAGGGTTTTCTTGCACTTTATAGACTGATTAAATTAGGGACCTGTTTTTTTCTGGCGTCATATTAGGAGAACCACAAGATATGTACTATTGGAGGGCCTGAGCACAGGTTGGGTTGACTGAAAAAAACTAAAATACTTTGGCCCGGATTCAGAGAGATCGGTGTATCTTTAGAGCGGCGTAGCGCATCTGATATGCACTACGCCAACGTAACATAGAGAGGCTCGTACTGTATTCACAAAGCACTTGCTCCTTTTCTTGCGCAGACGTAACGTAAAATGGCCGGCGTAAGCCCTCCTAATTCAAAGTAGCAAGGCAGTGGGCGTGTAGTATTATAATGAAGCGTGACCCCATGTAAATGCATGGCCGAACGAACGGCGCATGCTCAGAATCGCATTGCAAATACTCCCTAGGATACGTCGGCTCAATGCTTTCGACGTGAACGTAACCTACGCCCAGCCCCATTCACGTACGACTTATGCAAACGACGTAAAATCCGACGGCAGTTCCGACGTCCATACCCTAAACGACTTAGACCAGCTTTTTGGTGGTTTAACTTTACGCCGGAAAAACGCCTCACGTAAACGATGTAGATTACAGCGACGGGCGCAAGTACGTTCGTGAATCGGCGTATCTCGCTCATTTACATATTCGACGCGTAAATCAATGGAAGTGCCCTTAGCGGCCAGCGTAAATATGCACCCAAGATACAACGGCGTAAGAGTATCAGTAGATACGTCGGCGTAAATCTTTGTGAATCAGGCCCATTATGTGTATACTGGGCTCAGAGGCGGCTCTTTAATTAGGCAAGTTAGGTTGTCACCTAAGACCTCACACTCACAGGGGCCTTGCGGCCGCCTAATTTGCCTCTTCTTAATCACTGTGTGATAGATCTGTGCAACTTTCTGCAGCCATTTTAATTTGCTTGATTTTTTTTACCCATTATGGGCATGGTGGGGCCCCTGTGTCTAAGTTTTGCTTAAGGCCTCACAAAGCCTAGAGCTGCCTCTGACTGGGCTTAAATGTGAGCTGCTATTCCTTCACTAACCAATTAGAGCACTGACCAAACTGTATTGCTCATAACACCTTACTGTTCCTCATTTGAGGGATTCCTCATCAAAATTCACTCTTTTTGCACTAGGGTAGAGGTCTATATAAATAAATTTACTATTTCACTGCAAAAAGTAATTATATAACACTAAGGGCCAGATTCAGGTAGAATTTCAGCGGCGTAATGTATTGCATTTACGTTACACCGCCGCAAGTTTTACGGGCAAGTGCTTGATTCACAAAGCACTTGCCTGTAAACTTTCGGTGGCATAGCGTAAATCCGTCCGGCGCAAAGCCCGCCTAATTCAAATGGGGCGTGAATCATTTAAATTAGGCGCGCTCCCGCGCCGAACGTACTGAGAATGCTCCGTTTTGAAATTTCCCGCCGTGCTTTGCGAGAAATGACATCGCACTGACGTGATTTTTTGAACGGCGACGTGCGTTACGTCCTTTCCTATTCACGGACGACTTTCACAAAAAAAAAAAAAATCGACGCGGGAACGACGCCCATACTTTAACATGGCAAGTCTAAATATAAGCCAAGAAATAGCAGCCTTAACTATACGCCGGGAAAAGCAGACTAGCGACGATGTAAGAGAATGCGACGGCCGCACGTACCTTCGTGAATCGCTGTAAACAGCTAATTAGCATACCCGACACGGAAAACGACGCGAACTCCACCCAGCGGGCGCCGAAGTATTACACCTACGATCCGAAGGCGTACAAAGCTGTACGCCTGTCGGATCGAAGCCAAAAGCCGTCGTATCTTGGTTTGAGGATTCAAACTAAAGATACGACGCCGCAAATTTGAAAATACGCCAGAGTATCAGTAGATACTCCGGCGTATTTCTTCTGTGAATCTGGCCCTGAGTTTTTAATCCACCCTTCAGGTTACTTCAATGATTATTTTTAAACTCTAATATGAAGGAAAATAATGGTAATAACAGCTTCAGTGGGTTTAAAGTGTATGTAAACCTGAATACACCATTGATACTGGTTTACTCTACTAGCTACTACCTGGTGAACTTTGTTATCCCTGGACAGGAAGTGTGTTATTGCCAACATTGCCACATGAAATCAAAGGGAAAAAAAAGAAAACTAATGAAGCCACTGACAATCTGAAATATAATATAACATTTTTGTTTGTGGGTTCAGCTACTCTTTAATCTATCTACTCTTCTATCTAATCTTCCAATTTTATCATGGTCCATGTTATCGAGGTGTGTGGCAAGGGTACATCTTTTGCCTAAATCCTGTTCTTGGAAGGTATGAATGCAGAGCAGGAAGTAAATGGTCAGTATTTTGTAAAGTGTATGGCAGAGATGTCAGGACTCAAACTCTGCCTGAACAGAATAAAATATTTTTGGCAGGTGAGACAGCTCACAGATATGTACTTCAACTGTGTATTTAGCTGTTTGCCTACATTTATACTTTACATCTATGGAGAGGAGAGGTATCATGATGACAGCTCCAGCATCAGCTTGTCTGCAGGGGAACAACAGCCATCAGAAAAAGCTTTCTAATCTCTTTGATCAATCGTATGCTGCAGACAACGGTTGACCAGGGATGTCTAAGGACAATCTGGCTGTGACGGCTGGAGCAGGAAATGCTCATCTAATGCCTATGAGTCCCCTGTAAACATATTATAGACAAACTGCTTTTGAGTGGATAAACATGCACAGGCTTATAGAGCGAGCATTTATACCCATGGCATTCTAGGGATTTCCTTGACATCCTCACAATAAGCTTTATTCTACAATACTCATTTGCTGAAATATTTTCCTTCCATCTGATCACATTTTCCCTTGAAAATGACCTACTCTACGTATCTGCAAAATCAACTTGATTTGGAAATGATTAACTTACCTCTGAGTACATAGAATGTAATGATAAACTGAGTGATAACTAGTGTTGAGCAGAATATGCCATATTCGATTTCGCGATATATCTCGAATATATATTCGAATATTCGAGATATATTCGCTAAATTCGAATATTCGTGATATTTTATCGAAAGTAAATGATTGCGATTTTTCGCTATTGCGAATGCGAAAATAATTGCGATTTTTTGATAACTGCGGTAGGAGCACTCTGATTGGCTCAGAATATTCGTGATATTTTATCGAAATATCGCAACATGCGAATGCGATATTTATTGCGCAATTTCGAGAAATGCTGGAGGAGCGCTCTGATTGGCTCAGAATATTCGTGATATTTTATCGAAATATCGCAACATGCGAATGCGATATTTATTGCGCAATTTCGAGAAATGCTGGAGGAGCGCTCTGATTGGCTCAGAATATTCGTGATATTTTATCGAAATATCGCAACATGCGAATGCGATATTTATTGCGCAATTTCGAGAAATGCTGTAGGAGCACTCTGATTGGCTCAGAATATTCGTGATATTTTACAATACAAAATAATTGCGAATATTCGGCAAATGCGGAAGGAGCACTCTGATTGGCTCAGAATATTCTTGATATTTTACAATACAAAATAATTGCGAATATTCGGCAAATGCAGAAGGAGCACTCTGATTGGCTCAGAATATTCTTGATATTTTACAATACAAAATAATTGCGAATATTCGGCAAATGCGGAAGGAGCACTCTGATTGGCTCAGAATATTCTTGATATTTTACAATAGAAAATAAAAAGTGTTTTGCATTGGTGGTGATTCTTTACTCTATCCATCTGTCACAGCCGTTTGTCAATCAAACACCTTAAAGATTGAACACGTTCATGCTGCATGCTTTGGACTTTTTTTCACTTCACATATCAGACATTTTTATGAAAGATTATTTTTCTATTATTGGGACTATATTTCTTTATATATTTGTTTCACTGTGTATTTCACAAGTTATTTGCGCTTGCTTATTTTATAATTTGCCCACATGTCTTGTCACTAGACATATTTTTTATTCTTGTAGAGCGACTCCATTTTCTGTCTTGTATTAATTTATGTTGTATAACATTTTTGAGTTGCTGCTGTATTCTCCCCTTTTTTAAGGTATGCGCAATTTTTTCCTTCTTACAAAAAATAATAATATCAAACATACAAATATTCATAACATACACATACACAAAGCCCCCCCCTTTTGCATCAGAGACAATCAGAGTTCTCCTACCACAGTTATCGAAAATTCGCAATCATTTTCGCATTCGCAATAGCGAAAAATCGCAATTTTTTTTTTTCAATTTGGCAACATAATAGGATCGCCTCAGCTTAGCTACTCGGCCCAGGGTCTCTAATCATACCAGCAATGCTTTTAGACGTCGATAGGATGTGATCTGTTTTAAAAATCAAATTGAAAAAATGCGAATATTCGGAATTGCGAATATTCACCGCGAAATTCGAAATATAGCGCGATTTCTCGAATATGCTATATTCGAGTCGAATATTCGCAATGCGAATATTCGTGAGCAACACTAGTGATAACATAACACACCAGAATTTCACTTAACTTCTCAGAAAATGTTAATACAATTAGTATCTTAGCTTGTGCTAACATAGTCATATCAATTATAAAAAAAAAAACATAAACAGTGGGCCGGATTCAGATACATTGCAGTATCTGTCGGCGCGGCGTAATGTATCTCAGATATGGTACGCCGCCGTAACTTAGGGCGCAAGTTCCGTATGCAGAAAGAACTTGCGCCCTAAGTTACGGCGGCGTAACGTATGTGTGTTGGCGTAAGCCCGTCTAATTCAAATGGGGATGATGTGGGCGTGTTTTATGTAAATTCACTGTGACCCCACGTAGTTGACGTATTTTACGAAAAAATCCCAGTGCGCATGCTCGAAATTACACCGCAAGTCGTCATTGCTTTAGACGTGAACGTAACTTACGTACAGCCCTATTCGCGAACGACTTACGCAAACTACGTAAAATTTTCAAAACTCGATGCGGGAACGACGTCCATACTTAACATTGGCTACGCCTCATATAGCAGGGGTAACTTTACGCCGAAAAAAGCCTAACGTAAACGACGTAAAAAAATGCGCCGGCCGGACGTACGTTTCTGAATCAGCGTATCTACCTAATTAGCATATTAATCGCGTAACTATACGGAAGTGCCACCTAGCGGCCAGCGTAAATATGCAGCCTAAGATACGACGGTGTAAGACACTTACGCCGGTCGGATCTTAGGGAAATCTATGCGTAACTGATTCTCTGAATCAGTCGCATATTTACTACCACGCACACTCAGAGATACAACGGCGTATCCGGAGATACACCGTCGTCTCTCCTTTCTGAATCTGGCCCATTAAGTTCAGCAATAAATGATACATTGCAATGTCAGAACCTCTATTCTCTATTTTATCCCCCAAAATATGTTAAACTAAAAGTCCTTACAATTTTTTCTTGAACTGTACCATTGAGTTCCAGAATATTCTTTTTCTGAAATGGTGCCCAAAGGCAAATTTTCAACATAGGAATATACTAATGCTTCGTACAAGGGCAAAATAATGCCTCTCTCAATCATAAATTAACACAAGGTCTTGCTAGACTTGGTAGCAGAATGACATTGCATGTTGTTATTAACCACCAAGTACCTAGGACATACATTGTCCGTTCTCCCAGAGCCCATGCCTGTAGCTGTCAATAATTGCTGTCAGTTTGACAGAGGAGGTCCTGATATTTGTATTAGACCTGCTATTAAATACTATTTCATACTGGTGGGGAGAAACAGCTAGGGCTGGCCATACACGGTTCGAATCTCAGCTGGTTTAGCAGGAAATTACCAAGATTCAAACTGTTAATGGGCAGGCTGAATGTATCAGGTTGTTTGATTGATCAACTTGGGTACAACCAGCCTTCCGAATTATCTCGCTCCGTGTATGGCCAGCCTAAGTCACCTCAGTGTTTGTTAACATGTAAACAAACACTAATACATTGTAGCTAATTGAAGTTCTCAGCAGAACAATATACAAAAGGCTTTATTTACTAAAACTGAAGAGTGCAAAATCTGGTATGCTGTGCGTGGTAGCCAATCAGCTTCTAACTTCTGCTTGTTCACACCTGCATTCACACCTGAGCGTTTTGTTTTCAGGCAGAGAGTCGTGCTTTTTTACTGTGATTTTGCTGCTTTTTCTGCCGCAATTTTGCACAGGTCAAAAGGTCACCAATGTAAAAAGCAGAAAAACGCTTGTAATCTGCCCAAAAAGAAGCTTGTGTACTTTTTTGAGCTTTGGGCATTGTAATTCAGGCTACAAAATTCTCAGATGTAAACATGGACTGTTTAAATTAATGGAATTTTGCTTGTTGGGGCGTGTTTCAGGCTTTTTACAGCACTTTACGAGCTGAAAATGCTCAGGTGTGAATCAATACTTTAAGCCTTTAGGCTCTGTTCACATTTAGGTGTTTTTGGGCATTTTTTCTGCTGTAAGCCTAAGCACTAAAAATGCTAAAGTAGTGTACCCCCGAAGGAGCCGCTGGATAGAATTGGGATGGCGTGTTACTTCTGTGAGCGTCTAGGGGTAGATGATGAGAGCAGCAATGATGGAATGTCCAAACAGCAGGTGTCTTTTCTTATGCTTTATTTTACCCAACACGGTAAACGACAAACTTGAGGTAGATAATAGAGATGCATGAGGAGAAGAAATAGCAGACTCAGACCCAACAACACAGAAGCAATCCTGCTTCCAACGACACTTCCCTTCACTTCGTCGCAACTCCAGCCAGAGTGGGTATAGTGTACCTGGACAGGACTCTTACACCGACCTGGCAGCCAGAGTATTACTCGGAAACTTTGAGGGAAAAGATCTCTGCCACAGACCCTCCCTAGAACTTAGATCATGGAGACAATCCTCCTTGGTAGAATTTGAGCTTGAGTTTTCCTCAGGTAGTTTTCTCCTCAGGTTACCGACTGACAGGTTGCTGACATCCAACCTCTCAGTGTCCGGTCACCTCGATCCCCGATGGATTGTCTAGGCCCTGTTGGATTGCCTGCCTCTCTTGGCTCTCCTCAGGCTGACTCCCCACCGAACAGCTATCTCGCTTGGGATCCTCTCCTCAGAACTTGGGGACCCAGTAGATCACTGGGGCCCCGCCGCAGCTTCAGATGTTCCGGGCCAACATGGTCCAGGAACCAGGAACACCGCGTGGCACGCGCACCCTGGCCTGGTAGGCCATCTCACCAGGGAACCGTGATGTGTGGTCACCCTGAAGGTGGGCGCCACACCAGGAACAAGAACCCCGCCCAATGGCGTCTGCTCCAGAAGTACCCTCCCCCAGAATGCCCCGCGAGGGAAAAACCCTCCCGACTGGCTGCTGGCAAAAGGGCACCCCTGCCGGACTCCACTGGCTGCTGGCAAAAGGACACCCCTGCCGGACTCCACTGGCTGCTGGCAAAAGGACACCCCTGCCGGACTCCACCTGTCGCTCCGGGGGGGTACAGCACCCCAGAAACAACAGAATGGACCACAGCACAGCCTAGCTTTAGCAGAGGCCCAATTTAGTCAAATCAAATGGAAGCTAAATAACTCTCTCATCCCCCTTTAAATTTAAAATAGCACCTGTACAGAAAGCACACAGGCGCTACAGTAGAAACAGAGTTTAGTTTTCATTTTTGTTTAAATCTTTTCTTTTTAACCTCCCTGGCGGTATGATTCTGTCTGGAATTACGTACCAAAAGCGGTACATTTTTTTTCATGGAAATTTGGTGATATGTATTATAGGCCTGCAATTCTTAGTAATTACTTACTTAAACCTGACCAAAACAAGACTCTAGTAGACATTCCAGATGTGATAAATTTGAAACACAAACACATGAATTATAATTAATCAATAATATAATTTTATTCAACAAAGCAATGAAAAATAAAGAAATTAGTCAAAGAAAGAAATTCAATACACATCCATAGCGTGAAACACTTTGAAGCAAGGAAATAGACAAAGTCCGACATTGCAATCTGGGCAATAGTACCTTGATTCTTTTCGGACTTTTTTCCCATTTTCATCCCTCTTGGCGCAGCAAACGACGCACATCCTGGTAGACGCTAACTTTCGTGCGGTTGGCGGTACAGGTTCCAAAAAATGACGACCTGTCAGGCGCTCTGGATTCCCAACGTCAACAGAGCGTCGTCCGTGTCTGTTAGCAGACACTGATGCCGTCGGGTGATTGATAAAGATCTGCTCAGCCAACTTCCATATAAAGTCCGAATGAACAAGAGGTATGTTCGTGTTTTCTTTGTAAAGGATATAGGCGTTCCAAAGACATTGTTCAAGGAGATGCCTAAAAATCTTTTTATAGTACTTCTTTTGTTGTTTTCGCATCGCCGGGTAAAAAGTCATCGCCTGATCGGCTCGGTCGACACCTCCCATTGTGTGGTTATAGTCGATCACGACTTGTGGTTTCAGCACTTCGTTTCCGTATTTTGTGCGGACCATGGCAGTGGAGGTGCTGTGCACGGTGCTCATGAGACACACGTCCTTTTTGTCTCGCCAGCGCATTGCCATCATTTTGCCCTTTTGAAAGGCAACCATCTCTCCTTTTTTTATTTTTTTCTTGCCAAACGTAGATGGCATGTCACGCCGGTTTGGCCTCACGGTACCATACCCGTCCGTTTTATTGAGGAGCAAAACCTCATAAAGTTCTGGTGACGTGTAAAAATTGTCTGTTGTCACGCAGTATCCCTGGTTCAGCAATGGGTCCAGCAGTGACAGGACAGAAGATGTGGCCATCCCATAGCGGCTGTACCTGGGATTGAATTTGGTACCTTTCCCGGTGTAAATTACCGAATTCCATATATAGCCGGTGGATGATTCACATAGCATGTAAAATTTTAGCCCAAAGCGCGCTCTTTTGGACGCAATAAATTGGATCCAACTCAGGCGTCCCTTGTAGGCCATCAGACTTTCGTCCACACTTACGTCACTTTCTGGCACATAGGTCCGCTGAAAGTTGGCAACAATCATCTGGCACACCTCCCAGATTTTTTTCAGCTTTGGCGCAGGATGTGTGGCCTCGTCAAATTCTTCGTTGTTGGCGAAGTGCAGGTTTTTCATTATTAGTGAAAAGCGATACTCGGACATCACAATGCCAAAAAACGGAGTGGCCAGCATCTTATTGGTGGTCCAGTACCACTTCTGGAGCGGTTTGCCCACCACCCCCTGAAGGATGATGAGTCCCAAAAAATTCCAAATGTCCTCCTCGGTGACCGGTTCCCATTTTCTGGACCTGGAAAATCTGCCACGCAGCGTAGCAGATTGCTGATCGTGGTAGCGATTGGTCTCCGTCACAATTTGTAAAATGACCTCCTCAGATAAAAAGCGTTTCAAATACGCCATAGGGTTGTCGGCCTCCACATCTACCTTCATCCCAGGAGATCCAGTAAATCGGAACCTCGGGGGCGCTGTCTGGTCCGCATCGCTGTCTATAGGGCACCAAGTGCGCACATCACTCAGGTCAGGTGCGGGATCATCTGCGGCGTCACTTTCTATATCAGTGTCAGTGTCAGATCCAGATGATAAATCTCCATATGATTCACTGTCGCTCTGATCTGCGAGCAACTCCGTGTCGCTGCCGCTATCGCTGTCGCTCAGCTGGTCCAAAAGCGCATTTGGAGGACAGCGCTTTTTTGATGCCATTTTTTATATGGTTTATAAGGTTTTATATGTCAGCAATGACAATGGCAAGGGGCAATGAAAGGGCACTGTGTCAGTTTTCAAAGTGATACAGTGTAATCCTCTCAGATTACATTGTATCACCACCTTTTTATGTGTTTGTGTTGGTGCAACATTTGAATTTCCCTCCCAGTTCCGTTCCCATGCACCATTGCGGTGCAGGGAACGGAACCAGGAAGTCAGATGACTGATGGACGGCGCGGTGTGTGTCTCGGCGGCGATCACAGCAATGATAGATCATCGCTGGATCGCCTGGACAAGGTAAGGAACACCGCTGCGCTCTCTGCACATTCACCCCGAGCGCGACTCGGACTAACCGATAGTAACATAAAAAAACAGCCCCGAGTCGCGCTCGGGTTTACCGTCAGGGGGGTTAAATCATAATTAAACTCTCATTATCACTAGTTAGTCCTAATAACTATTCAGTCTTTTGCTCCATTAAAAAAAATATTGTTCATACAAAAATCTGTTTTTGTTTTAGTTTACTTTTTGCCTAAATGTAAAAAAGTAATCTACCATGCTAGGTATTGGAAATATTATCTTGCTGTCAAGATAAATGGGGCAAAGTGCAGAATAAAATTAGCTGAAATATAAAAATGGCTTTGGAGCACAAATGGGAAAAGTAAACATCAGCCAAAACATGTTTTCTCCATTTTCAATAGTGAGGTAGACTTAAAACCTCTGTAGGGCTTTTACTCTGCTATTAGCTGCCCAATGAAGCAGTCAAACGCTCCTCAAAAGAACAAGCTGGATCCAAATGTTGTGCTATGCGAAACGGGTCAAATGTATCCTTTGAATTGCCATGCATACTGTACTACTCAATTAAAGTACTGTATTTATTGGCGTATAACACTCACTTTTTTACCCTGAAAATAGAGAGTAAACTGTGGCTGCGTGTTATACGCAGGGGGCTGTGGAAAGTTTTTTTCCTGAAACTTGCCACAGTTAGGGTGCGTGTTATACGCCTGTGCGTGTTATACGCTGATAAATACGGTAAGTTGGATTTTGCTGACCTCCATTTGACATGTGTCCCAAAGATATACGTTTATTTTGTGCATGGTCCTTTACTAACCCTTGAAATGTCTTTCTTACAGATGAAGTGGATACTCAAGCAGCTTCTTAGTACCATGTCAGATGAAATGCGCGTCTTTGTCTCATTAGGCAAGCAGAAAATGATAATGAAATGTGCTCTGTCTTTCTTTTGTTTAATGAAAGAAAGACATGAAAGAGAAACTACTTTAACAGCTGCTCATGTGCACAGCTAAAGGGTACCCTTACAAACTGGATGACGGTAATTTGTTGGGAAGTCATCCAAGCACTGGAAGACCTTTCACGTACTGATATACAGATTTGCAGCTAGGCATATTCTGCACATGCAGGACATGTCTCTGGCTTATGTGCAGAATCCAAAGCAATGGAACAATTTAGGTATACTTTCTATATGATGTGCAACACTTCAAACACATAATGGTGTTCAGATTATGCTTCACATGATTAAAAGATGTAACAACACATTACTGCAAACAAATAAAAAATCAAAGAAACAAAAACAAAATATATACACATTGGGGCAGATCCACAAAGATCTGCCCGGGCGCAGCTTATCTGAGATACGCTACGCCGCCGTAACTTACTTTTTTTGGTTTGAATCCTGAAAGAATTTGCGCCATAAGTTACGGCGGCGTAGTGAATCTCTCGCGGCGTAACGGCGCCTAATTCAAATCGGCGAGTAGGGGGGCGTGTTTCATTTAAATGAACGTCCCCGCGCCGAACGAACTGCGCATGCGCCGTCCCTAAATTTCCTGCCGTGCATTGCGCTAAATGATGTCGCAAGGACGTCATTGTTTTGACGTGGACGTAAATTACGTCCAGCCCGATTAATTGACGACTTACGCAAACACATTTTTTTTTTAATTATACGCGGGAACGACGGCCATACTTAACATTGAGTACGCCACCAAACAGCAGCTTTAACTATATGCTGAAAAAAGCCGACTAGAGACGACGTAAAAGAATGCGACGGCCGCTCGTACGTTCGTAGATCGTCGGGAACGCCACCCAGCGGACGCCGAAGAATTGCATCTTAGATCCTAAGGCGTACGAAGACGTACGCCTGTCGGATCTAACACAGATGCCGTCGTATCTTGTTTTGAGGATTCAAAACAAAGATACGACGCGGGAAATTTGAAAATACGCCGGCGTATCAGTAGATACGCCGGCGTACTTGCTTTGTGGATCTGCCCCTCAATGTCTTAATGTCAAACACATGCCATATTTATAATTTGCACTGCACATGTATGTTTTGTGATCTTAGGTCAGGACTGGAGCATGAGCATCGCTAAATACCAGCAGCTGAGGCCAGGGTCTACTGCTGAGCATCTTGAGTCTAGCTAGCTTTCAGCAATGCTTTGCAGAGTGACCTCCCACCTATCTGGGCTTGTATAGTTCTACCACCAAAGTTACTAAACAGTGTGGTAACAGTGAAGCCTCTCCTTTCCTAAGTAACTAAACACAAATAATGTATTTAGCTCCCGCTGGCCACAAAGGTAAGGGGGGATTTCACCATTAATGTGAGGGGCACTTGGCTGAACATTATATAAGAGGGCTGTTACCATTAACCATCAATCTAGAGGGCTTTTCTCTAACCACTAATGTAAGACATTACTTCTGCGCTGATCACTAAAAAAAGAAGGCCCTTTTTCACTGGCCACCAATATAAGGGGACACTTTTCTGCTGATCATACAATAATTAGGGTAAGTTTGTAGTTATGTGTTGTATATACTGGGTGTTTGAATATACTTTTATTTTTAATTTGTGTTTATATTTAGCCATATAGTGAGGAGTATTATGAAATGTTATGTGTAGGTGTTGAGGTTTGGTTGTTCGTTGTTTTTCCTCTGCCCCCTTTTCTTCTGTGTTTTCAAATCCAGGACAGATTTAGTTTATTTTCTTGTATTAAAGATTTTAATTTGATAATTGCTTTCTAATACAGTATATTTATGCATAACAAAATTTGAATAGCTGGATTATTTTCAGGTGACATTCCTCTTTCCAGATTTGATTTCTTGTATATATACAGGCATACCCTTCTTTTAAGTACACAATGGGGTTTATTTACTAAAGCTGGAGGGTGCAAAATCTGTCTCACTTATGCACAGAATCAAATGAGCTTATGCCAGCTTGGATCCTGAAGAAGTGAGTTTATTTTGAAAAGATATCAATCCTAAAGTGCAAAACCATGATGATGTCAATCTGGATATTTATTGTTTTTTTAATGATTTACATTTTTAAATTGCACAGTTGTCTGTTTTTTTTTTTTTTTTTGTTTCATAAAGTTTTATTAAGTGAGTATGGGATCAAACATAATATCACATAGATACATCATATGAATGCATATTAAAACAATAGAAAAACATATCTGAGAAAAATGATGACGCAAGTCAGAATCCTATGTTAATACAGTCATCACTCAGAGAACATAAACTATGAAGAGAGATCAACGAATGAGAGAGCATTATATAGTATATATATATATTTTTTATTATACCTGTTTCTATGTGATACACAGAAAGACCTAGTTTTCCATTAAGAACACCCCCAGTTTGGGCTAAGAGTTGTATTTATTGAACTTAAAGAGGATCTTCACCCTGTAAATTCAAATTTAAAAGGCAGCAGCTACAAAAACTCTTTTCCAGTCTTTGGGTCCAGGTGTCGACATGTTAACTGTGGGCAGCCAACTGTGACTCCTTGCGGTTTCGCAGCCAGCTACCAACTGCACATGTGCAAGCCATCCTGCACCCTGTGAATGGCCCTGCAGTCTCCTGGAACCTGTTACATGTCCCAAGAGGCTGTGGGGGAAGAAGGGGCAAAGTTATTTTCATATCACCACAGTAATCTGACCAAAAGTGGGAATGAGTACATGTCAAAATCAGGTACCCACTCCCCTCTCTGAAAAAATACATTCTAAATATGGGGGACGGGGGGGACTTCTCCTTTTTAAGGATAGTACCCATTGAAATATTACATTTTTCAGCTAAATAGCCTCATCCACTCTTTGGTAGGTAATTCAAGAGGGAATCAGATTAACCCCCCTGGCAGTATTCCCGAGCGTGACTCGGGGTGGGTTTTTCATGTTGCGATCGGTATCCCCGAGTCACACTCGGGGTAAGCTATGCAGAGCCTGCAGCGTGGCTGGCTTACCTTGTCCTGGATCCAGCGATGTCACCGCGCTGTGTGAGCGAGCGGGACCTCGCTCGATTCACACAGCGTCCTCCTGTGCCGCCGATCTCCGTTCCCTGCGACGTTACGACGCACGGGAGCGGAGAACGGCGCCAAATTCAAAAAAGTAAACAAACACATTACATACAGTATACTGTAATCTTATAGATTACAGTACTGTATGTAAAAAATACACACACCCCTTGTCCCTAGTGGTCTGCCCTGTGTCCTACATGTAATTTTATATAATAAAAACCTTTCTTTCTGCCTGAAAACTGTAGATTGTCCATAGCAACCAAAAGTGTCCCTTTATGTCAAAAATGGTTTTAGATCAGCTAAAAAACAGCGATAATAAATTATAATCACTTGCAGAATTGTGCGATAGCGATTTGTGGGGAAATTTGTCATAAAAAAAAAATAATAATGACAGCAACAATTCTGCAACTGAGCAAATTTCAGTGATTTTGATTTGATTACATTATTGAATAATTTTTATTAGAATTATATTATTATTTGTTATAATTATTTATAATTATTTATTATATTATAATTTATAATTTTGTTTTAAAAAAAATGTCATACCCGGGATGCCTATTAGATTATTGTTTGGTCAGATTTAAGTGAGTTATTCCTAAAAATTACAGGCCTACAGTATAAAACGCCAAATTTCCTTGCAAATAATTGTACCGCTTTTGGTACGTAATTCCAGACAGAATCATACCGCCAGGGAGGTTAACAGCAGATACTCTGGGTGATCTGTCTTATATTTTACTCAGGTCATACATACTATGGGATCATTTTTTTATTTTTCACTATGGGAATAGTACATCATGTTCAAGTCCAGTAATCATTTCATTCCTTTTTTTATTTTAATCAAGGCCAAAGGAATGTTCATTAAAGCAGTCTGAAGGACGTACAGAGCATGATCAAGCTTTATTGGCAAATATACAGAAGAATGTAATGGCAACATTTTTTTTACAGAATGTTTTTGCAGCATTTGCTCTTTCTTCTCTTTATAGGTGCCTTTTGCTAAAAGCAGTATAACATATATAATTGCTACATAATCTATTTTGTAATTTAATGTTATTAAGAAATAACTTTTTCATTACAGTCTGTGCAACGTCTATGATTTTCTAAAACTGCCCAAAAAAAGCTTCCTAGCAATGAGTCAAAAATGGGGGGGGGTTTGCAGTCTGTACTCCATTTTTGTAAAGAAATCCCCTGCAAATCATATGTTCTGCTTATGTGATTAACTCATGGCTTTTCCCAAAGCTCTGCACAGAGCTGAAAGCTGAACCCCATACTGAACAAATACTGTTTAAATACATATTTATTCTTACAAGGATATTGATTCTAACTTAAAACTTGGAGCTTTGTACTATGATCCTGCATGAAACAACTCATGTACCTTGCCTTTGTGCAGGAGTTTTCTGCAATAAAGAGTGGTCAATATTAAAGTGATTGTAAACGATCAACATGTAAAACAACCCATTCAGTTTAAAATACACAGTGTGCTCTCCTGCTTAGTGTGGTCAGTTTTTAATAGGAAAGCAAGGGGACTAGCAGGATCACCAGGCATTTCACACAAAGGAAGAAGGACAAGGAAAACAGGATACTTTCCCATACAAGTACACGGTACAGCAGGCACATATTGGGAATATGAAGCGTTGGGGTAACAAACACTTTAACTACTTATGCAAAGTCTTATACCTGCCCCATTATGTTTTTTTCTTTTGTGCAGGCAGTCTGTAGTGGGTGGACTTACTGGGTCTCATTCCAATAACTCTATTTTATGCACAACTGGGTACAGTGATAATGCCACTGCTACTTTTATAAGGTAATACCTGGTTTTCCAGGGCATTTAATGCACTTACAATTGTTTTTTGTTTTTTTTATAGTTTTTGGCTATTAAGAACATTTTTTAAATAGACATTTTATTGAGTTCAGTTTTAGAGGCATCCCCTTCAACAGGGATTTTTATTTTTGCTGAAGAAATTCAAAGCTTAAAGTGTTACTAAACACTGGTGGCCCGCTCATTTAGGGTGTAGGGGCTCCGCCCCCCGTATCAATGCACCCGGACCCTAATCTACATGCAGAGTGCTGGACGCATGGAATTCAATCGTTTTTTTTTTAAGCACATGATTAGAGCCTGAGGCTCTAAATGGCTTGAAAAAAGGGTGGGCACGGGGCGCAGGGCACTGCGCCCTGAGCCCACCCAGTTGTGTGACAATAGCAAATTAACATTCGTTCTTTCTTCCTGATTCTCCTCCTGTTCAATCAGGAAGCGGGACCAGAGACCCAATTCGCCAAGGGGTCTTGGGTGCCTTTTTAGGTGCAAGACTTGATTGGTCAGCGAGTCTTATGTGCCTTTTTATGTGTGTGGATCTACGAGCGAGCGCTGCGGGTGGGGTATGTAGTTCGAGTGACGCCCCCCACAATATTGAGCAGCAGCTGCCACTGCCCACACCAGTAAAATCAGTCTGTATATGCAGTAAAGCATTGTGTAAAATGGCTGTTTGATTGTGGCTTCTCTAATCTAAGAGGCCCAGATTCAGGTAGATTTGCCCATTAGTTGCACATGTGAAGAGCAGCTGATTTGCTCTGCGCTGGGGCAAATTGGAAAGATTGCCACCTGATTCAGGATTCCTTTTGTCTGCTAACTTGCTCCTTTGTAAGGCAAAAATCAGGGCCTAAGGCAGCGCAAGTGAAAGTGGGTGTGCCCTATGCAAATGATCTTGTTTCCACTCAGCAGTGGTTTGCGCCAATTTTCAGGGCAAATTTTGCCCAACTGCTTGCACTGAGCAAATAAATAGGGGCAGACCTGCGCAGGTCCTGTGCAAAATTACATCCTGCTTGTTCCACCCCCCCCTGAGCAAGGTAATTTTGCCCTTTGCTGCGAGATGGCACCTCCCGGCCCAAAAAAAAGAGGAAGGCTAATTTTGTGGCAGCGGAGATGGAGATCATGCTGGCGGCACTGACGCGCCATACTGCTGTTCTGTATGGCGCTAAATGCCAAAATACTACC
Source organism: Rana temporaria (assembly GCF_905171775.1). Taxonomy (NCBI): domain Eukaryota; kingdom Metazoa; phylum Chordata; class Amphibia; order Anura; family Ranidae; genus Rana; species Rana temporaria. The sequence goes on from NC_053490.1 coordinate 251,623,330, forward strand.
GTAGCCCAAAGGAGGGCAATATTTGAGGCGATAACCTTAGACATCAATGCCCTGGGCTTTGAGGACCGGACTTGGATGGACATCCAGAAAAAGTTCACGGACATGCGGCGTCGCGTCCGGGACAAAATTGTCCTCATTAAAAAGCACAGCAGGGGCACCGGAGGAGGACCAGCCTGTTCTGTGCGACTCAATCCGGAGGAGGAGGTCATCTCTCAGAGTCTAGCGCTGGAGCAGGTGGAGGGACTGCCAGGCTATGACTCCACTGTTGGGGACTTGGGGACTGGTAAGTTTTTTGTTTCTCATATCTGCTGTGTATCATGGGAGGGGGTAGAAGGGAACATATGAGGGGGTAGAAGGGAACATGTAACAAGTTTTATATTCTCATATCTGCTGTGTATCATGGGAGGGGGTAGAAGGGAACATATGAGGGGGTAGAAGGGAACATGTAACAAGTTTTTGTTTCTCATATCTGCTGTGTATTATGGGAGGGGGTAGAAGTGAACATATGAGGGGGTAGAAGGGAACATGTAACAAGTTTTTGTTTCTCATATCTGCTGTGTATCATGGGAGGGGGTAGAAGGGAACATATGAGGGGGTAGAAGGGAACATGTAACAAGTTTTTGTTTCTCATATCTGCTGTGTATCATGGGAGGGGGTAGAAGTGAACATATGATAAGTGTGTTGCTCCAGCAACATTTTTGTTTTGTGTCATCCACAGATGTTGATAATGAGGCTGGGCCGTCGTCGGCTGTAGGGCGACCAACGCCATCCCCAGAACATCATGGGGTGCAGTCAGGCCCTCTGCAGATCCTGGGCATGTTGGTGGAGGAGGATTTTCGGCCAGAGTCCATCTAGGGAGGAGGAAGTGGTGGAGGAGGCCGTTATCCTCAATATGGAGGAAGCAGTGTCCCTCCAGGAGGATCCCACCATCCCTGACCGACTCACCACCCCCCGACCATAACATCATCCCCCTCCAGGGCAAGCCCCTCCAGTGTCCCTCCCTCCAGTGTCCCCCCTCCAGTGTCACTCCCTCCTGTGTGACCCCCTCCCCTTCTGCTCCCTCAGTTCGTGCCCCAGCCTCTCCTCCAAGGAAGGCTCTTTCTAAAACTAGGGGTGTACCCTCCAGCCTCCGTGAGGGTCTGCAGGAGGAGCAGGTAGGGTTGCCACCTCATCCCTTTAAAACAGAACACATATGAATTACACAGGTTCTGTGGCTGATTTAATTTAGATAAGGCTCCACTTGAGTTCAATTACCACCTTAATCAGCCACAGAACCTGTGTAATTCATATGTTTTCTGTTTTAAAGGGATGAGATGGCAACCCTAGGAGCAGGCCCGGCAGACCCACCATATAGGGGAGATGGTGGGAGACCTGAGGCGGGTGGCGGACAGCCTGGCATCCTCCTCCTCCTCTGTCCAGCAGGCCCTCACCCACCATGCTGACCGGGGGGACCAACAGAATGAGACCCTGGAGGATGTTAGTGGCAACTGACCTGTGACCTGTCTGGTTGAACAGCAGGATGCCACTGCATTATTAACTTCGGAGGTGAGCAGGTTGGCAGGTGCGGTGGAGGCCAACACTGCTGCTATGCGGGAGGAGGGGAGACTTACCTGACGGCAGTTGAGGATCACCACCACATGGCAGATGAGGATGTTGGGACAGACCAACACCGTCCTCAACCGCCTGGCCAACGCCATGGAGGGCTTGCAGGCACCACCTGCCAGGAGAGATGAAGTAGGGGTTGATGCTCCCCCCCCCCTCCATCCCCACCCCATGCTCCACCACGGCGTCTGAGGAGCCAGAGCCGGGGCACCCTTGGGCCAAGGATGTCCAAAAGAAAAAAAAATTATGACCATTTTTTTTTTTTTTGATGCTCAGATTATGAGTTTTTTTTTATTTTGTAGCTGCCCCTGGCATGTTGGCACACAGATGTGAGATCCAGAAAGTGTGGGTGCTCTGCTTGTTCAGCTCGTCCATCTTGGTGCTGCTGTAGTTGCTCTCCAGCTGACCTGTGGCCATCTGTTGCTAACTTGCCCCTGCTTTTATAAAGTGCAAATTTGCCCCGGCCAAACAGCTTGCGCGCTTTGGGAGCAAAATGCTCCTCACACGCGCAAGTTTATGAATCAGTGGCAGTTCCTCATTTGCATATTTGCTGAGGGAAAACCATGAGAGCGCAAGTTGCTCCCTGAGCAAAATTGCCCCTTAATTGCGCCGGGGCAGAGAAACTGCCTCCGTGCAAAAATGGCACATTTCAGGCTTAGCTTGCTTTCTGGGTCACCCGCAAATTTGCCTGGGAGCAAATCCATACTTGCGCGGCGCAAATCACACTTGCTCCCGCGCAAGTCGTACCTGAATCTGGGCCAGAGTCTATGGAGTCAGGCTGCACATGCTTTAGTGGGTATTTCTAGAGAGTTTTTTTTTTCTTGGAAGAGTACAAGGGCATCACTGTCCAGACAGAGGGTCAGGGGTCCTGCAGTCTAATAGGACAGTTACAGTAGGTGCACGCGATATTGTGTCAATCTCGCTCCCTTTCTCGGCGAGATTGAGCACCTACGAGCCCCATCGCGGGAGCCAGCGCCGAGCTGGCTTGCCGCGATAGAGACAAAGCCGTCATAGAAGCGACGGGAGATCCAAATGGATTCCCGCCAATTCTACACGTGTGCGGCGTTTGTTATGAATCCCGAGGGGGAAGTCCCCGCCGGATTTGAAATAAAAATTCGGCATGGGTTCCCCCCTCAGGAGCATACCGGGCCCTTAGGTCTGTTATGGGTTGTAAGGAGAGCCCCCCTACACCGAAAAAATGGCGTAGGGGGTCCCCCTACAATCCATACCAGACCCGTATCCAAAGCACGCTACCCGGCCGGTCAGGAAAGGAGTGGGGACGAGCGAGCGCCCCCCCCCCCTCCTGAGCCGTACCGGGCTGCATGCCCTCAACATGGGGGGGTTGGGTGCTCTGGGGCAGGGGGGCGCACTGCGGCCCCCCCACCTCAGAGCACCCTGTCCCCATGTTGATGAGGACAGGGCCCCTTCCCGACAACCCTGGCCATTGGTTGTCGGGGTATGCGGGCGGGAGGCTTATCGGAATCTGGGAGCCCCCTTTAATAAGGGGGCCCCCAGATACCGGCCCCCCACCCTAAGTGAATGGATATGGGGTACATCGTACCCCTAACCATTCACCTGTAGGAAAAATGTCAAAGTTAATAAACACACCACACAAGGGTTTTTAAAATAATTTATTTTTCTGCTCCGGAGGCTCCCCCTGTCTTCTTTATTAGCTCTTCTACCAGGGGGAGCTTCTTCTTTGACGTCTTCGGTGGGTGGGGGCCGCCGTCTGGTTCTCTTCCACCGCCGGGGGGGTCGGTTTTAAAAAAGCCCCCACCCCCGGCGGGTTTCCTCCGGCGTCTTCGGCGGGGGGGCTTCTTCTTCCGCTATCCCGACGGGTCTTCTCTGCTATCCGGGGGGTCTTCTCAACTCTCCGGGGGTCTCCTTCTATGTTCGCCGCTCTCCGCTGTTGACTCGGCGCACCCCGGTTCTTCCTCCAGCTGTCCGGTGCCTTCTCCTTCAGCGCTGAACGTCTATCTTCTTCTTCCGTGCTGTGACGTATTCTTCTTCTTCCGGGCTGTGACGTCATCTTCTTCACTTCTCCAGATGTTGACACGCCGGCTCTTCTCGCTGAAATGGCAGGTGCGCTGCTTTCATCGGACCTATATAGGCCTCACAGTTCCATCATACTCTGTACCTACCCATGTGATACCTACCCACGTGGGTAGGTATCACATGGGTAGGTACAGAGCATGATGGGACTGTGAGGCCTATATAGGTCCGATGAAAGCAGCGCACCTGCCATTTCAGCGAGAAGAGCCGGCGTGTCAACATCGGGAGAAGAGAAGAAGAGAAGACGTCACAGCACAGCGGCCTGAAGGGAGAAGTAGAAGTCGTCACAGAACAGCGGAAGAAGAGGAGAAGAGGTCACAGAACAGCGGAAGAAGGAGAAGGCACCGGACAGCGGGAGGAATAACCGGGGTGCGCCGAGTCAAGAGCGGAGAGCGGCGAACATAGAAGGAGACCCCTTGGAGCGGAGAAGACGTCACAGAAGAGCGGTGAAGACCCCGGAGAGCAGGAGAAGACCCCCGGAAATCGGAAGAAGAAGCTCCCCCTGGTAAAAGAGCTAAAGAAGACAGGGGGAGCCTCCGGAGCAGACTAATAAAATATTTTAATACCCTGTGTTTTTTATTTGTGTTTTTACCACTTTTCCTCCAGGTGAATGGGTAGGGGTACGATGTACCCCATATCCATTCACTTAGGGTGGGGGGCCGGTATCTGGGGGCCCCCTTATTAAAGGGGGCTCCCAGATTTCGATAAGCCTCCCGCCCGCATACCCCGACAACCAATGGCCAGGGTTGTCGGGAAGGGGCCCTGTCCTCATCAACATGGGGACAGGGTGCTCTGGGGTGGGGGGGCCTCGCAGTGCACCCCCTGCCCCAGAGCACCCAACCCCCCCATGTTGAGGGCATGCAGCCTGGTACGGCTCAGGAGGGGGGGGCGCTCGCTCGTCCCCACTCCTTTCCTGACCGGCTGGGTAGCGTGCTTTGGATACGGGTCTGGTATGGATTGTAGGGGGACCCCCTATGCCGTTTTTTCGGCGTAGGGGGGCTCTCCTTACAACCCATAACAGACCTAAGGGCCCGGTATGCTCCTGAGGGGGGAACCCATGTCGAATTTTTATTTAAAATCCGGCGGGGACTTCCCCCTCAGGATTCATAACAAACGCCGCACACGTGTAGAATTGGTGGGAATCCAAGTCGGATCTCCCGTTGCTTCTATGACGCGCACGTTGGAATGTGCTGTCACTATTCCAGTGAGTGCGAGATGTCGGCGAGATGTCGGCACCATGTCGCCGAGAATCAGCGCGATGCTGTCATGCTAAAAACACAATATAACAAACACCTACTGTAGGAAACTCATCCTACAAGCTTTAACCAGTGCTTCGCTGAACACTGCTAGAAGTCACAAGACTGCAATATACTTCTAATGAGAAAAGGTATTTAGCAGTTTATATTTACTAAAATAATTGCATTTCCATGTTCTGTGTACTGTGAGAGACCAGATATAGTGAATGCAGGGCCCTGGGTTTAGTAACACTTTAAAGGGATGCAGATGGTGGTCCTTATTATGACACAGAGATTGCTTAGGTGGCAAGAATAAAGCCAGACCCTTCAACTCCCCCAGTAAGTTTGAGAAGGGACATTGTAAGACAAACATCAGTTTTATGAATCGCAAAAGTGGCTGAACAGAATATTGTAACTATTTCAGCAGCAAAATGGTTTTACATCTATAGACACTTCAACTGTGTATTTAGCGTTTTGTAATTTGCTCTGATTATTCGGTTTTAAAAAAAGTGCAAAAAGCACAGACGTAGTTAAGCAAATGTTTGCTTTAGCATTATCTGCTGTTGAGATAATTCCGAGCTGAGCGGGTTAGGAATATCCACTTGAATGCAGCACGTTATAACAGCGAACGGCAGATTGTACGTGCAGTGTCAATGCTGATATGAATGACGACAGGTCACTTGTACTAAACCTAGTATGAAGAGCCGACATTTTTTGTATTCTAATATCTTCCACCTAATCAACGTTACAGCTCTGTATTTATGTAGTTTTCATGCATCTCCCAAGTCACTCGTTTCCTTAATCCGTGCTGGCATTAAAAAGGGCTCATTAAACAGGCAGATCGTAGCGTATTAAGGTACATGCGTCCAGCACGTTGAAGGAGATGGAAATTGTTGTGAGCCAGTCTGAGAATTGGAGCACTCAGTATTCCGACGTGCCGATGAGGCTTCACGCTCGCAGCCGCCATTCCCTGGGGAAAATGTGTACGCAGGCGCAGCCATTACTCTGATTAGGGGCAGTGAGCACGTTGGGCCTAATAAAAGGATACACGGCACAGCATATGGTTTGTCTCGGTTATGTTAATAACCTGAGCAATTACAGCAGAACAAATGGTACAATTGTAAATGTATCTCCTTGGGGACTCATTTCTCTCTCTCTCAATCTCTAATAGTTTTGTCCCTCACTCTTCAATTCCTTTGCAGCAGGCTGCCAGCAAAATTCTCCTTGCTTGGAAAGCTTCATGAATTTTGCTTAGACAGTCTGTGTAATTATGCATTTTGTGATCCTAGTGTTGTTTGTACACGAAATGACTCAAGTCTGAAGGAGACAGAAAGCCAGTCTGGTGCTAAGTGTCCTTCTACTTCAGCAAGGGATTGCATACCATATGACATATGTCTGTAACAGGCCACTTCTGTCTTTAGTGAAACATGAACCATTCTCAAAAAAGCATCTACAAATATTATGCTGTCACATAAAAAAAAAAAAAAAACACTTTTAGTAACAGTGTACTGCAAAGGAAATAATAAAAGATTGAATGAATAATACCAGGATTTAAAGGAATCTGGGCAAACCTATTTTCAGGACAGCTGTTAGTGGTCACAGGCAGGGCTTTATACTAATTCCTAGCAGTATGTTCCTACATATGGTTCTGAACAAGCATGCTCTTCTATGGCACTAGCTATGGTAATGGCTTGTGTTGATGGATTTTACATCCCCTAAGAACTGCTTCTTTCCCCATAAAAATCTATGAGAATACAAAAGCACGTTATGAAGATCAAATGGAGCTTAAAGAATATGTAAACCCAATATTCCTGATCTGTGCCTGCTGTACAATGTACTTGTATGAAAAAAATATCCCGTTCTCTTTGTATTGATTCCTTTTGTGTAAAATAACTTGGTGTTCCTGCTAGTCCCTCTCATTTCCTAATAAAAAACAACCACACTAGGCATAAGAGCACAACATGGTCAGTTTTCTAGCTGTGCTTGCTTTTCTTAAATGATCAGACTTGTCCTGACATTCCCCCCGCCCCCACACAGCTGTTTACTGATAAGAGCAGTGTGCTGCTGTTTTTCATACCCTAGCTCTCTGAGCTCTTTATGCAGCTGAGAATAGAGAACGTGTAAAACCTATATAAAAAAAGGGGAATAAAGGTGTTCACATTTTTATATATATCTGTAAATATATACAGTATAGATCTATCTCTATCTATAGATAGATAGATAGATAGATAGATAGATAGATAGATAGATAGATAGATAGATAGATAGATAGATAGATAGATAGATAGATAGTTAGATATCTCTATAGATATATCTATATATATACAGTACAGACCAAAAGTTTGGACACACCTTCTCATTCAAAGAGTTTTCTTTAATTTCATGACTATGAAAATTGTAGATTCACACTGAAGGCATCAAAACTATGAATTAACACATGAGGAATTATACATAACAAAAAAGTGTGAAACAACTGAAAATACATTTCATATTCTCGGTTCTTCAAAGTAGCCACCTTTTGCAGTAGACACATCTCTAGACCTGGTAAGAGGAGACTGTGTGAATCAGGCCTTCATGGTAGAATATCTGCTAGGAAACCACTGCTAAAGAAAGGCAACAAGCAGAAGAGACTTGTTTGGGCTAAAGAACACAAGGAATAGACATTAGACCAGTGGAAATCTGTGCTTTGGTCTGATAAGTCCAAACTTGAGATCTTTGGTTCCAACCCCTGTGTCTTTGTGCGACACAGAAAAGGTGAACGGATGGACTCTACATGCCTGGTTCCCACCGTGAAGCATGGAGGAGGAGGTGTGATGGTGTGGGGGTGCTTTGCTGTCGACACTGTTGGGGATTTATTCAAAATTGAAGGCATACTGAACCAGCATGGCTACCACAGCATCTTGCAGCGGCATTCTATTCCATCCGGTTTGCGTTTAGTTGGACCATCATTTATTTTTCAACAGGACAATGACCCCAAACACACCTCCAGGCTGTGTAAGGGCTATTTGACCAAGAAGGAGAGTGATGGGGTGCTGCGCCAGGTGACTACCTCTTGAAGCTCATCAAGAGAATGCCAAGAGTGTGCCAAGCAGTAATCAAAGCAAAAGATGGCTACTTTGAAGAACCTAGAATATGAAATCTATTTTCAGTTGTTTCACACTTTTTTGTTATGTATAATTCCACATGTGTTAATTCATAGTTTTGATGCCTTCAGTGTGAATCTACAATTTTCATAGCCATGAAAATAAAGAAAACTCTTTGAATGAGAAGGTGTGTACAAACTTTTGGTCTGTACTGTAGCTATACACTATATATATATATATATATATATATATATATATATATATATACACACACACACATATTTTACCTTTCATTTATATGTGAAACTGAATGGTTGTTTGACAAGGTGAGGGTTTACATATACTTTAACTCCACCTACAATGAATTCTGATGATATCCAAAGCATCTGTAACTGATGTCAAAAATGCTATATTTGCCCATTGAAGCACATGGACAGCAACCCTTTATGCAGTATAATTCAAGCAATTTGAAGTTTTTGATGGGATGCTCTTATAGGCAACACCCAAAAGTAAAGTTTTTGTAGTTAATGAAGCCCGGCCACTTATATGTCTTGTAACAGCAACTTCACCCTATAGTAATTCCTTCTGTTCTGTCCACCTGGGAGTTTTGGATGTTCCTGTCCACATTTGTGTGTGTCAGCTTACATGGTGCTTTAACTCTCCTACATCTGCCAAAATAGTTAAACAATCAGTTTTGGGTAGAAAGACCCAATAAAAGTTTTTAAAAAATTTCCTTATTTTTAGTAAAAAAATTGGGATCCCCATGAATTCTTTGTTTTCTTTTGGATAGGAGCCTCCACCATGCTGTCTATGTCTCCATTGAGATTTCCCTTCACTACTTATCTGTTTTAAAGAGAAAGTGTTGCTGGCCAGTTATAATCCTATGGCCACGCATACAGGAGGATTCAGTCCTAACTATTAGCACTACTAGCGGACATGTCCATCACTTTCTTTTTGGAATTACTGCAAGGAAAGTGAGTGCAAGTCTCTTCAGTGGAGATGTAGACAGAAATAAAGACCTGACACTGTTTTTGCACATTGCACCATTTGTCAGTTATAGCAAATTAGTAAATTAGATTTATCAGTTTACTAAAGGCATTAGAACTTTCTGTAGGTATATATTCTGTATGTAGGTCAGGGCCGGATTAACAATGGGGCTGATGGAGCTGCAGCTCCAGGCCCCTTTCTCAAGATAGGCCCATTTGCCCAAAAAAAAAAAAAAAAAAAAATTTTTTTTTTTTTTTTTTTTAAGATTTTTTTTTTCTAAGATCGAATTTGGGGGGTTGTAGCTCGATGACCAGAGGTCACAGAAACCCTACATTTGGGGGTAGGCATGGGAAGAGCTACCCCACAACTGGTTAAAATATGGGATGGCTATCATTTATGGTTGCGGAGATACAGGCCTGCTTGCACAGCCTGTCAGAAGCTACATTCAGAGCGGCCAATATAAATACAAGCTGACACACTACAGCAGACTGATAGGATCACAGTGCTTATAATAATTATTTGTATATTACTCATGGTAATTAACCCCTTGCCACCCAGGCCAATTCTGACACTTCTCTACTACATGTAAAAATCATCATTTGTTTTTTGCTAGAAAATTACTCTATGGTGGTCTTTGCATTTTTTATGTTGCAGGGTACAGAGCTGCACGATTCTGGCTAAAATGAGAATTGCAATTTTTTTGCTTAGAAGATAGATCATGATTCTCTCACGATTGTTGCGGCGTAACATCATCTTTCACATAAAAAAAAAAAAAAACTGTTTTGTTTTTATGGTTTTTATTATTCATTGAAGTGGGCAAATGCAGTGTGACATAACATATTGCAGCAATAGCCATTGTATTCCCTAGAGTCTCTGCTAAAATATATATAATGTTTGGCAGTTCCAAGTAATTTTCTAGCAAATAATATTGCTTTCTAACTTAAGAAACAAGTGTTGGACTTTAAGTGGTTAAATTTAGTTACAATGTTAGTTAGTTACAATGTTTCATTTTGTTTACAAACTTCGCAGACTGCCCAGATTTGTTCTTTACACACAGAAGTGTATCCCTTTGATCTAAGAAGGAAGTGTCAGTTACAATGTTTCCTGTTAAAAATTTGGCAGACTGCCCAGATATTTTCTTTTGACAGCTGAAAGTCTCTCCACTTGTTATATGAAAGAATCAGCAAACTCTGCATTGAAGATCGTCAGGGGGGTTGAATCGAGATCACGATTTTTTTAACTATTAATTGTGCAGCTCTAGCACGGTATTTGCACAGCAATTTTTCAAACATGTTTTTTTGGAAAAAAATGTTACATTCATTAAAAAAACAGTTAGTTAGTTAAGTTAGCACAATTTTTTTTGGTATCCTAAGCGATGCTTTACATTTTTTTAGGTTACATGTTTAGAGTTACAGAGGAGGTCTAGTACTAGAATTATTGTTCTCGCTCTAACGATCGTGGCGTATGTAACCTGTGTGTATCTGGCTCTGATACTACCAGTGCCTACCCAGCCACTGACTAGTATCTCTCCCCAGCCTGTCCCCACACACCCTCTCACCTGCTGACCTGTGGATGGGGGAATCACTCCTGCAGTGTTATTGTGTTCTGCCAGTGCGTACAATGATCAGTGTTGCTAACTTTAGCTGGCAGCACTGATTGTTTTAAGAAAAAAAAAAAAAAAAAGGCTGGTTGTACTCAAGTTGATTAATAGATTGACTTGTGTAAAACCAGCTAGCCCATACATAGATTGACTATGGCTGGTCTCTGCATAATTGGCGTAATTTCAATCCATGTATGACCTGCTTAACCACTACTCAGTCCCTAAATATCCTTCCACTCCTGTACATAGTGCTCACTGTCATACTCTCCACACTCCTCTCCTGTACATAGTGCCCACTGTCATACTCTCCACACTTCTCTCCTATACATAGTACCCACTGTCATACCCTACACACTCCTCTCCTGTACATAGTGCCCACTGTCATACCCTCCACATTCCTCTCCTATACATAGCGCCCACTGTCCTACCCTTCACACTCCTCTCCTGTACATAGAGCCCACTTTCATACCCTCCACACTCCTCTCTTATACATAGAGCCCACTTTCATACCGTCTACATTCCTCTCCTGTACATACTGCCCACTGTCATACCCTCCACACTCCTCTCCTGTACATACTGCCCCATCAACAGTGCCTGCTGTCATACACTTCTCTCCTGTACTTAGTGCCCACTGTCGCACCCTCCACACTCCTCTCCTGTACATACTGCTCACTGTCATACCCTCCACACTCCTCTCCTATACATAGTGCCCACTGTCATACCCTCCACACTCCTCTCCTATACATAGTGTTCACTGTCATACCCTCCACACTCCTCTCCTATACATAGAGCCCACTTTCATACCGTCTACATTCCTCTCCTGTACATACTGCCCACTGTCATACCCTCCACACTCCTCTCCTGTACATACTGCCCTATCATACCCTCCACACTTCTCTCTGGTACGTACTACCCTCTGCCATACCCCCTCACTCTTCCTGTACATACTGCCCATTGTCATACCCTTCACACTCCTCTCCTGTACATAGTGCTTTTTTCCGTACCCTTTGTACAGGAGTACATAGTGCCCACTGTTAGACCCTCCACATTCCTCTCCCTCACCTGCACATACTTCCCACTTATATACCGTCCATACTCCTCCCCTATGTCGCTTACCCACAAAAACAGTTCTTTAAAATTATACTGAATATCCTCAATGTTACCAGCTCTAGAATGGACACACTTTTGTTAGTTCAACTAAAGGAAATATCAGTTCTCATATTTGTTCTGCCCCATTATTAGTACTCATTTAATTTTGTGATTACTACTATGATGTATAGAGGAACATCGGGGATCTCAGCTACTCTAAATATAGCACTTATATAAAAAAGTGGCCCTGAAAATATTTTTTAAATGTTGGCAACTGTGCACTTAGGCACTGCCCAAGGGCCACCGTCCACCGGGTCAGTAGGGGGCCCCATGAGAGGCTCCTGGGATCCTGTGATAATAAAGCTGTAGTAAACTTTCCTGACATTACTACTTTTTAGAGGCCCTGGGGTAGGTTATGCCACAACGTACAAGTATGCACAGCATATTAGAACATTAGTGTACACTTCAATTTTCAGACTGAGCCCTCCAGTGCTGCGATGAATCAGGCGGGGCCTGGACACTTCCATCTTCACCCGGTCTTCCTTCTGGGTTCTGTGCCTTTGGTCACTTGCCTTGGCTGGGCTGCGTTCATGTCATTCCCACGCATTTATTTATTATTTATTACACCCCATTCACACCTCCGCGACCAAACGCCTGACGCCGGCCGCTCATGCCGCTGGAGGGGAGAATTCCCATTGCTGTCTATGAGATGGTTCACATCTCATAGACGCCATACACCTGCGGCATGAAAAAAAGTCCCGGACCCTTTTTTTCAGGCGGCATTGGCTATCGGCCATACAAAGCAATAGGAAGGATTTGTAAAAAAAAAGTTACACTATTCGCGGCAAAATACGCCGCGTACGCGGCGTTACTTGTCGCGGAGGTGTGAATGCAGCCTAAAAGGCCCCACCAAAATCCTCAGCACCAGGCCCATGATGTTCTTAATCTGGCCCTGATGTAGGTATTTTGTATGTAATATTGTTTCTTAATATATCTCTTTGTATTGCTTCTTAAAAAATCTCTAGCTTCAGGCTGGTAATAGTTGTCAGTTGTCTATTTAACTGCACTCTGGACTGCACAAAAATGAATAAAGCAAAAAAAAAAAAAAAACCTGTGTGTGCATATGTGGGAGAGGGGAGGGGGCAAATTAGTCAATATACAAACTTTCCCCCTGCTTCTGTCCATAGCTGGGTGTCCTTCCGCCTAGATTTGAGCTACTTAGTATTTCCTGGAATCTTGTAGGAAGTATGCTGACACTGGATCGCATAGCTGGTTAAACAGAACTACAATTTTTGAGCTGGTAAAACAGATCACACACACATATACAGTATATGTGTAAAGATAAACACCTGCAGCGGCACACAATTAGAGTTCAACAAATAATCACAACATGCAACAATTAGTCACATATCTATATAAAGTGCAAAAATCAACATAGATATAAATATACAGTATCAATCCTATAGTGCATTATATTATTGCATTTTTGTGTGGTTAGGTGTTAGACTATATCAGGCACCACATCCCTGGAATAATATTCACAGAGCCAAAAATGTTTAGTGGGATTTTATGGTGCCATTGAGTTAACAAAGAAACAATTTATAATATAAAACTTGATTTAAAATGTTTACATCATTAAAATCAGACATGTCATTTACATGATCAGATGGTATATTTACATAAGCAGTAAAAAAAGTAGTATATATTCCCAACATGTTTCGCCATTTAGGGCTTCCTCAGGGGTTTGAAATATATTATAAATTGCTTCTCGGTTATCTCTATGGCAACGGTAGAATACCACTAAATGTTTTTGGCTCTTTGCAGTATAATATCACAACGAAAATAAAGTATATACTGTATGTATAAAAGTGCTGATAAAGTGCAAAAAAGTCCTGTATCGTCCAAACAAAAACATAGGTATGATAATTCCTCCAATTCCTCCTTTTCCCAGTGTAAAGAAGCACCACCAGCCACTACCTCATGAAATGAACAGTCACCAGAAAATGTACTACAAAATGTGTAGCAAGCTTAGCATGTCATCATAGGTGGTGGTCATCCCAGATATCGATTCGCAGTACTCTCTTCTCCAGTTCCCAGCACCAATCAATGCTGCGGCAATCAAAGCTCACACCAGAGCCAGCAAAGATGGGAATAGTGTAATATTTATTGCACAATGAGAATCACATACATAACACGCACAACAAACAGAATGATATGCAAAAGCACTGTAACTCACATGGAAAGCCTTTAGCACTAAAGACTCTGCCCCAATGCACATTTCAGTCAATGCATATTTATCCAGTAAATATACAGTATATTACTGAAAATGTAAAGAATGTCTTTCTTATAGTTAAGTTCTCAGCAACAAAGAGCTGACTCCTCAGAGGCAGTGTCTCATGTAGTATGGTTAGTTTTTGAATTTTTTTTTCTTCTCCCCAGACTAAGCTACACAATAGACAGCTTAATGGCAGACAAGTCTCAGTGACTCCAAGAATAGATGATGAGAGCAATGAGCGTAATTGGTTATCAATTTCCTTACGTCCTCCCCTATAATTGTTCTGTCAGTTACTTTAAAAGGAAAGTTAATTTTGACTTGAAAAGTCTGCAAAGCATCACCTATCTGTGCCCTAACTTTACAAGAAGTGTAAATTTAAACCAAAAAATAGACATTTTAACTATCCTAAAAAAAAATTTTTTATTATAAATCAACCGTACAGAGCCATTTTAGGACACTGGCGGGCCCATGTTAGATATGCAGTGATCACCCCCAAAGGGCCAGTGGAAATAACCCAGATCTCCCTTACTTGTTCTGATGTTAAGAGTCCCAGGTACCAGTACCAGTTCCAGTTCACACTGACTAAATTCAGGCTCAGTCTAGGGGTGTCTTTTAAAGATTTATTTCAGAACTTGAACACAGCTGGATAAAGGAATAAGGGTGCAAGATACTCCACAAATGCACACAGGCATTAGAGGACAGATGCTCAAGCAAAGTCTTTTAGTAGCAGCCTTACATAATGATGGAGGTTGAGGTGACTGAAACTTTAGGTGAAAGGTCCTACTCACAATGTCCAGAGGCAGCCCTCCAACCTGCTCCCCTGCAACACTCTTCAGTGAAAGGTTTTTCTCTCCAGCCCGACTTCCTCAGGTGATGCCTTCCAGCAAGCTTCTTTAAATCCATGTCCCTCCAATGCACTCAGCCAAGCACATGATGAGGCCTAACGGCAACAGCTCTTCAGCTGCCTCCCAAGGGCAGAGGCTCCAACAGAGAGAGACCCCTCTGATCAGACCCTCCCAAACATTTATCTTCTCCCCAGCCACACCTCAGAGGTTGTCAGACAAATATTTATAAACCAATGGCTAACCCTCCTACTTTATTTCTAAAAGCTTCTTCTGGAGGCAGGCATAAACAATCAAGCACCAGGCTTAGGGATAGTGCTGACCAGACTTTAAGAATAAATTGCTGCTCGGCTGGGCACCACAGAGCCAAAAACTAATTCTAGCCAGCCAAAAAATGGTCCAAAGAGGTGCTCTGTGGAAGAACCGGTTGGGTCACCTACAATAGAGCTCCTATGTGAATTTTATATGTAGGTGTAGGTCGGACTCAGCTGTAGACACTCACTACTCCTCTATATGGTGCTAGAACCAGAAGTCCATCTATTGTGCTGCTAATTGTATTCTTGCTCCAGGTCACCAGCTTAGAAAGTACTGAAGTACATAACAGCCAGTTTACTAGACTTTTCAGATGTAGGTCAGTAATAATAGCCCCAATATTTGTGTTTGGGGTTGGATAGAAGCTGGACCTTTTAGGAGGTATAGTTATTCTTCTTTTAGAAGCCGTTAGCAAAAGCTGCTCTTTTTTTACATCCTTAATTATTTGTTTTATTTTGTGCATTACAGAAATCTTTATCGGCCATCACAGTGATTATAAGGCACACTGCTCTGTGCCTTTTCCCTGAGGTAAGTTAGGGAAGGAAGGCTTGTTAAGGGCTGTGTGCCCACTGGCTGAGGAGGCAACCTGCAGACAGGCTGAGAAAATATGGGACAAACTGCATCCACTTTGAATTACTATGAGATGCAACATTTTACTCTAAAATTTGGGAAGATCCTATGTTATAAAAAAATGGGTGGCAACCCTGTGCTCTGGAGGGGAGTCGGGAGGATAGGATATGGGGCAGATTGTACAGAAGAGGTATGGGGGGATTATGACAGCAGGCAGTTCTTTAGAGGAGTATGAAGGATGTGATGTGGGGCAGAATGTGCAGGAGAGGTATGGGTACATTATGACAGCAAGCAGTATGTACTGAAGATAAATGTGTATGATGATGGAAAGTAAGTGCAGAGGCTATGACGTGCAGAAAAAGAGTGTGAATGATGAGCAGTATGCGTTTGAGAGGAGTGGGTGAGAGTGTGAGTTTAGAAGAAAAATCTAGGGCATATGGCAGTGAACAGTATGTGTAAGGGGTGCTTGTGATTGGCTGATGGTTGGCATAGGACAGGGACCCACCTGCTGGTAGTTGTTTATCCTTGCTATATTGTGCCCAAGTCCTTGCCAAAGGCCTTTCCACAACATTCCTGACCTTTATATTTTCAAGAATGAAATGACCACACAAATAATAAGGTTTCTGCACTTCTGTTGTTGTTCAAAGATGGCAGTGACACTTCACATCACACAGACATACATTCTTTGCTAATCACATATAGTGGACGTACCATAGTAGTCGTTATGTGAAAGCTACACACTGCATGTCACCACTAAGCCATCTTCCTCTAGTAACTCTCTCTCTTTCCCAGGGTCATTAGTACTCACTCAGTGGGCTCTGAACATACACAGTAGGCTTATTGCATCAAGGCCATATCTCTCCTGTATGCCATTCCAGAGATAGGACTTCTACAGCTACTCCTCTAATCTGTAAATTTCTCCCAGGATCTCCAGGTTGAAATAGCACTCACACAGAGAACACTTTGTCTGGCCTAAAGGGCCTTTTGCATCCTGCTCCCAGCCTAGTTAGACCATGTTTAGTAAAACAGAATGACTACAGCCAAGTGCAGGCTGGTCTCACCATGTCTTTATGCCCTGTTCAGGACCTCTGCATTAGCTGCCAACATCTGCGTGCCTAAAACTCTCCCCATCCTGACATATACAATATACGGGAACTAACTCCACCCATTACATCTCTATAGGAAGGCCTTGTCTAAAAGGGATCTAACATTCAGTTACACTATTCTCTGTTGCCACACACTATTACTAAACTAGCTAACTGCACCTGGTTACATATGTGCATGAAAGGAGTAATGGGCAGTGTTTGCTGGATAAGTGTGTGGGGGATTTGTCATGGGACAGTAAGTGCAGAAGAGAAGTACCAAGGATGTAGTGGTGGGCAGTATATACTGGAGAGGAGTTTGCAGGGTATTGTGGTAGGCAGTATTTGCAGTCAAAGAGTGCAGAGGGTATGACAGTGAGTGGTGTGTGCAGGAGAAGAGTGCAGATTGTATAATGGTGGGCAGTACATGCTGGGGGGAATTTAGGTTTGCAGGTAAGTAAAGGGGGAAAGCCTGACAGTGTCTATAGCAGGGACATGCGGTGAGGTCAGTGGCTGGTGAGGCACTGGCTAGTATCAGAGCCAGATACACACAGGTAACATATGCCATGTTTGTTAGAGCGAGAGCAATAATTCTAGCGCTAGACCTCCTCTGTAACTCTAAACTTCTAATCTGTAAAAAAAATGTAAAGCGTCGCCTATGGAGAGTTTTGAGTACTAAGGTTTGGCGCCATTCCACGAGTGTGCACAATTTTAAAGTGTGACATGTTAGGGATCTATTTACTTGGCGTAACATCATCTTTCACATTATACAAACAAATCGGGTTATCTTTAGTGTTTTTTTTTATATTCATGAAAACCGTTTTTGAAAAACGTGTTTGAAAAATTGCTGTGCAAATTCTGTGTAACATAAAAACAACCACCATTTTATTCCATAGGGTGTGTGCTAAAACAATATATATATGTAATGTTTGGGAGTTCTGAGTAATTTTCTAGCAAAAAAATGATTATTACATGTAGGAGAGAAGTGTCAGAATTGGCCTGGGTGGCAAGTGGTTAATTACCATAAGTAATATACAAATAATTATTATATATTGTTTTTAAGGTAATTTACTATATTTTCAAAATCTGTACTTAAGCGGGTGGCTTAACGGACAAATTACTGAAGTCTAAAGTTATAACTTCCAACCAGTAATTTCATAGTAAATAGATAAATAATAAATTATTATCTTATAACGTATAGCATATAAATATATGATTTAGCCTGATTATAACAGTACCCTTTCAGCAGCAGAAGATTATCATACTCCCTCTTAACTGTGTGAGAAAAATATGGGATTATGAGTAAAACTTATACCCATAAACCCATGTTTTTTCCTTGTAGTTAAGAGCGCTGGGCTGGAAGGGAGCATTTTTCTTTTAGACACATGCCCCCTACAATGACACTGCAGTAAGAGGCGTGCCTCCACTGTAGCATTTTAATTGGACAGCTGGGGCTAATGGTACTTTACCATTGGTCCAAGACTCCAAGCTCCAAGTCCATTGAGCTCAGTGCCTCTGACAACAAGTGAGGAGAGGCACTGTGAGCACAACCTCTCCGTCTGCTGTAAACAGAGTATGGCAGCTTGTATTTAAACTGGCCACATTGTATGTAGCTTCTGACAGGCTTTGCAAGGAGTCCCGTATCTCCAAAACCATAGGTCATAGGAGCCCCAAATTTTTACTAGTGGTGGGGTAGGACTTTGGCTTTTTTTTATGTTTTTTAGGCTCTGCCTCCCCTCACTGCACGTTCCTGGTCAATAGAGAAGGCAGCGTCAGGCCGGACTCCATCCAGGCTTTATCATGGAGGAGGAGATTCCATAAGAGCAGGGGAAGATTTATATATCATCGGCTGCTGTCAAATTATGGGGCAGGGAAAAAGTGTCAGGCTAGTATGGGTGAATAGTCTCCCTCATGTAGTTGTTAGTGGTATAAAAACTGGTATACAAAAAAACCTGAAACAAAACCAAGAGACAAAAATAGAAATGAGGTTAGGAAACTCCCCGTACCAGCACTATTGTAAATAGAAATAATGAAATGTACAGAAAGAGTAAAAAAAAAGCCCAAGAGTAGAGGGAATTAAGTGTATGAATGTGTTGGGGGTGTGGCTTGGATGGGGTGTGGCCTGAGATTGCTTTCACTATAGACACTATCAGTTTTTGATGGGTGTGCAACCTTCCTGACATGTATGGAGGTATAAAAGGTAACTGGTATGTATGGGAGTACAGAGAGGAACTGACATGTCTGTAAATTAGGGTAGTGGTATATTTCAATCCTCATCACTTAAGGAAAGGAGAGGTCAGCTTTTTTATTTTTACTTGTAAAAGTATGCAGCTTTACTGGCATTGGACTCAGGATGCAGTGTTTAAAGAGGAACTGCAGTCTGCTCACATAATTTGTAATAAAAACATCTTTTCCATTCTGAAGTTTCCCTCCAACCACTTTGCATATTATTTTATATATACTATGATTCTGTATCTGCCAAATATGTTGCAGAAATCTCACTCCACTAAGTATGGCTGCAGCGCTTTTAACTTTGGGCAGCTGAAGAGGCTGCCTGTACACTTCCTGGATTTACACAGACACACAGAGGCATACCTGCAGCTCTCATTGGTCCTCTTATGACTCACCCCCTCCCTTCCTGGCAAACTCTCATGAGAGTGAGAGAGAGAGAGCTGTGCATGATGTCATAAGCCTAGGCTAATGACCAGGCAAGAAACAGGAAGTGGGTTGTATAAGGTACTGTATTTATTGGCGTATAACCCTCACTTTTTTACCCTGAAAATAGAGGGTAAACTGTGCCTGTGTGTTATATACAGGGGGCTGTGGAAAGTTTTTTCCCCCGAAACTTCCCTCTAAAAGTTAGAGTGCATGTTATATGCCTGTGCGTGTTATACGCCGATAAATACGGTATTTACTGGCAGAAAAAACATGTTTTACTATCCAAAGTTAAAACAACAAGGGCAAAATATTTAATAGATGGAAAGATGCAGAAATGACTGAAGGTCCTTTTTAATTAGCAAAGCGCCCACCAATGAATAATTTAAACTTTTGGAGGGCCCCCTGAACTGTTGTGCCTGCATCAAATGCCCCTTTTACTATTACAATAAATGCAGTTCTTTAGCAATATCACTCAATATCACTGTATATTTATCAGTTTATATCTAAAAACAAAAAAAAAAAAACATCACCCACATTTGTTGTGTTTTTTGCTGGTTGTCAAGTACTGTACTATGTTATGTGCTGGCTGTTTAATTTACTGAGCACTCAGTGCTGTGTTTTTTCCCCATTCAGAGCTGGGTTTATAAAGGTCTTTCAGTGCACTGCTGTTAGAGTATTGAGTGTTTTGTTGCGCTTTCAGTCCTCTTGTTGAGAATTCAGCATTTTGTTTTTGACAGTAAAGCCCTGTACACACGATCGGCCCATCCTATGAAAACGGTCTGATGGACCGTTTTCATCGGTTAACCGATGAAGCTGACTGATGGTCAGTCGTACCTACACACCATCGGTTAAAAAAACGATCGTGTCAGAACGCGGTGACGTAAAACACAACGACATGCTGAAAAAAACGAAGTCCAATGCTTCGGAGCATGCGTCGACTTGATTCTGAGCATGCGTGGATTTTTAACCGATGGACGTGCCTACAGACGATCGTTTTTTTTTTCTATCGGTTAGGTATCCATCAGTTAAATTTAAAACAAAATTGCTTTTTTTTAACCTATGGATAAATAACCGATGGGCCCCACACACGATCGGTTTGGACTGATGAAAACGGTCCATCAGACCGTTCTCATCGGTTTAATCGATCGTGTGTACGTGGCATGATACTTTTTGTCTACCTAATTTGTGCTAAATTACTGATACTGCTTTAAATGGGATCCAAAGTAATCTTGTCTTGAATAACGATTATTTAAAGGTCCAAGTGAAAATCACCAAATTTTGTATAATTTTGATACATTAACTTTCATAGTATTAATCTCTAACAACCAATCAACAGACTCTTCAAAGTGATGAACATTAAAACCTGACAGTGCAAAAGTAAAACATATACATAAAAGGCAAACTTGTTTCTTTAGTTTTGTATAAAGTGGAGATGGATTAGATGGATTAGAACACCTGTCGTTCTTATTGCTGTCTGTGCCCCGCATTAGGGAAATTCTCCCTCTCTAAAAGTAAAAGGAAATCAAATTTGAGCAGACAACAGGACAGTAATAGAGGGGAATCTTCCAATGGAGACACTAGTTCTGGTGACACCCTGGGTTTCCCTTACTTTGAAGGGATTTATGCTCACTACCTGTTTTGGCTATAGGACAGAAAGTGAAAGAAAATCTCCCCAATGAGACACAGATGGCAAAAAAAAAAAAAAAATTACATATGTTATAACTCTCCCTCATTATGTAAAATAAACAGAAACAAGTTTTGCCTTTAGTTTTACACTGTACTTTAAGGCAGCCATGAAAATGTTTATATTCTCCATGGTTCTCTTGCTCCAAGTATCATTCACTAAGAGACACAAAATCAATAATATCAAGGGTAAAGGTGGGACCACAAGGTATACTACAAATACAACAGATTTTGGTGCTTTTAACCAAGATTCATGTACATGTTAGAAAATATTGGTGGATTTGGGTTTCCAGCAGATTAAAGCTGAACCCCAAGTAAAAACTATTAGACATTTGCAATGTAAGAATAAGTTACCAATAATGATGTGTTCCCTGTGTGTGGCTGCTGCTGCTTTTGCTAGTCTTGTTTTATTCTTCTTAAAAAAAATACGTACCTACCTGCCCAGATCCTCCTCTTTTTGGGTCTCTTTTCTGTTCCACTGGCCTCTCCCTCCTGCCGAGTGCCCCTGCAGCAAGCAGCCTGCAATAGGGGCACCGGAGCCGAGCTGCAGCTTGCTATGGGGGCACCTGAGCCTAGCTGTAGTTTGCTATGGGGGCACCCGAGCTGAGCTACATGTCGTGTGTCCATTCAGACATGCAGCCATGGCTAGATCCCGCCCCTTCTCTCCTCATTGGCTCACTGACTTTTATTGACTGCTGCAGGCTCCAATGCTGTCTCAGCCAATGAGGAGGGATTGTTCCGAGCAGCCAAGTCTCTCCTTCAACATCGCGGGATAGAAATGGGCTCAGGTAATTATTAGCGGGGGGGGGGGGGGGTGGCTGGAGGGAGCTGCTGCACAAAAAAGGTTTGTTTATCTTAATGCATAGAATGCATTAAGATAAAAACCTTCGGCCTTTACAACCCCTTTAATTGTATTACTCCTATACACTACTGTAAGCATGTACATCCTGTGCTGAAATTTCCAGTTCTTACTGGAGTATGGTTCCCATAGTGGTTGCTCGCTCTCCACCTCAGCCAATTATAAAACTTGTCAGTGAATACAAGGTGTTTGTTGATTGGATGAGTGGGATCCTAATGCTTACCAGTCCCTCCTTCAACACAAAATGCATTGTATAAAGTGAAATGAATACACAATGTTTTATGACAACTGAGGTCGAGAGTGAGCAACCTGATATGATAACTGTACTCCAGTCGGAAACTAATATTTATTGCTGGATATTCAATGTTTATGGTGTTATATAAGAGTAGTACAAATAACAGTTATAGCAAACTCAGCAGCCACTTATTGGTTTAACCCTTGCAATTGTCTAAAATTATTTTTTATCCTGGAGTCTAACTTTAGTTTTTGGCCTTACATAGAGTAGGGAAGGATTAGAACTCATCCTTCAAGTCAGGAAGAAAGAAAAAAATCAGTGGCGGGGACTAAGACAGCAGTAAAAAGTCTGGTAAAACACAGAGACAGTAAGACCCCTTTCACACTGAGCCACGGACAAGTTAGCGCTAAAGCGCCGCTCATTTTAGCGGGTCTTTAGCATTGTTTAAGCGGCACTTTTAACCGCAAAGAAGGTGTTAAAAAAATCTGTGTTTAGGTTGCTTCCAAATTGCTTTTCGGACCATGGGCAGGCAAACTTCCCCAAATATGCTTTTCCTAACGTCCTGCAATCGCAATGCACCGGTGTGAAAAGTCACACTGAAATGAACAGGAGGTAGTTTTTAGGCACTATTTAAAGTCTATTTCTAGTGCTAAAATGCCTGAAAACTGCCGCAGTGTGAAAGGGGTCTAAATTAAAAAACATTTACAATGCTCTAGACCACACATAAGCATAAACCTGCAGATGTGAGAGAAACATCCTATTGTCCTCTTGTAAAATTGACCCCTTTCACACTGGGGTCGTGGCCACATTAGCTGTAAAGCACCGCTCATTTTAGCAGCACTTTAGCACTGTTTAAGTGACACTTTTTGACCCAAAGAAGGGGCTAAAAGTGCTTGTGTTGCGGCGCTTTTTGAAACTTTTCAGATGCTTTGGAAGCGCTACAAAATCATTTCAATGGTCAGAGCGTTTTGGGAGCGCTAAATACAGTGCTCCCAAACCACTCCAAAGATGCTACTTGAAGAACTTTTCCTAACATCCCACAAGCACACCGCCCCAGTGTGAAAAGTCACACTGAAATGAATAGGAGGCAGTTTTCAGGTGCTTTACAGGCAATATTTCCAGCGCTAAAATGCCTGAAAACAGCCTCAGTATGAAAGGGGTCTTACAATTTAGTTTGTACCAGTATGACATTTTGATGATTGCAAGCGCTATTATCATGACATGGCTAGAGACATGATGATTTGTGTGGAACTGTAGAATAACTGCAGCAACCTTGGAACAGTCACAATAGATGTCAATTGGTGGCATGCTGGAGTGACTGACTGCAAAAGACAGCTGTTTGCTTGACTCATGGGACAAAAATACAACTTAGAATTTTTTGTATCATTTTAGTTTACTTTTTTACCCTTTTACAAGCTTAGTAGGCTCATCATGCTGCTGTTGAAATGTGCCACAGCATGTTGCCGAGCCTATAAATCCAAGGCATTTACCCATTTCTGGTTCCAATAACTCTCATTTATGTCCATACAAAGGGGCATAAAAGATCACTAATGCAAAAGACAAATTTTAAATGCAGCACTGCTTTGTGCATTTCCCAAGCTGCTGTCACTGATGAAAACCTGTGACATTTTCAAATTCAAACATTGCAGAAGCTTGTTAAAGTCAAGGAAATTGGATACATGTCATTAGTAAAGAGCATATTTTTTTCCTGTGCATGTCACTAGTGCTGTCACTACAGGCTCCTGAAATGGGTTGAACATAACATCTTGTACAGAAACAGATAACATATTCGCACAATGTCATCCATCTGTGATGTGCATTTTTATAGAAGTCACTGTGCGAGAAAAAGACACTGAGGCTCCTATAGTGCAAGAGCAGTGGGTAGGACTGGGGCCTAAGTAAACCTGTTATAAGTGGTATGCATACCACTAGCCTCACTGAAGTGCCAGAAGGTATTGCTAGCAATCTGTGGCACCAACTTGACATTACATTTTTGGAGCAATGGAAGAGTGTTTTGCTATTTTATTTGAAAATCCAGAGGCTTAAAGGGGTTGTAAAGGTTCATTTTTTTTTTCACCTTAATGCCTTCTAGGCATTAAGGTGAAAAAAATCTGGCAATGACGCCCCCCCCCCCCCAGCCCCCCGGTTTTACTCACCTAAGCCCCGAATCTCCGTGGGCTTGTTCCCGCAACGGTTTCCCCCAGCTTGAGTCGGCTCGTCATTGGATATTATTAGCAGTGCAGCCATTGGCTTGCGCTGCTGTCAATCATATCCAATGACACGGCACGCCGGGGGGCGGGCCGAGTGATACAGTGAGCGGCTATAGCTGCCGGCTGTATCACAGGAGTGCGTCCGCAAGAACTTTTTACCATGCGAGCTCGCATGAAGGTGAAAATTTCTTGCAGGGGGGAGCCGAGACAGCCGCCAAGGGACCCCAGAAGACGTGGATCGTGGCCACTGTGTGCAAAACGAGCTGCACAGTGGAGGTAAGTCTAACATGTTTGTTTTTAAAAAAAATAAAAAATTCTATTTAGTAATATCAAGCTTGAAGGTTCCCTTGGTTTTGAGGGACATTTGTAAATATCTACATGCACCAAATATGAAATTGTTCTTACTGAATGAACTAGATTTTAAACATTTTAACGCAAGATACAGTAGTATGTAGCGTGCTTTTAGGCTAGAACAAACTATTAGGTTGATTATAATAGAACAGCTCACAGGAGCTGAAACAAACCCACAAATTCTTTCAGACTGAACAGACCTTCTGGCCAATGTCCTAATTGCCAAGAAACAAGCCCAGGTCGGGGCTCAAAAGAAAGGCAATCTTCTAATTTTAGTACATTACATGAAAAATCTTAATGTAAGTGCATCAACACAGCATAATATAGTACTTTATCATTTTCTACATAAGTATATAGACATTAACTAAATAGTGTTCCAGCTTCAGAAGCCCCTGTACTTCCTATATTTCCCTAAATATATAATGCTAGTGCTGCAAATTTTCTAATGATGCTAATGCATGTAGTAAGGTTATTTGACTTTGTGATGTTGACAAAAAATATATACGGTATATATTTCTCAGCGTGGGCTTACTAAGTCTCAGCAACAACTTACAGCTAGAAGACATATTTAAACATTCAGAACTGAAGAATCTGGGGGCAACAAGGCAGTTGTAATGTAAGACAGTGGTTCTCAACATCAGTCCTCAAGTACCCCCAACAGGCCATGTTTGCAGGTTTTCCTTTATCTTGGTGCTTTAAATCAGAGTCAAGGGCTTGGAATTTTGGACAGCTATTTTATCTAAGAGACATTCCCAAAACATGGTCTGTTGGGAGTACTTGAGGACTGAGGTTGAAAACTACTGATGTAAGACACACTGACAAATGAGGCCATGCATTAGATACATGTAACTTATTACAGTGTATTATTTTCTAAGTGTATTTAGCTGCATATAGAGTGTATAACCAGGCTTAAAATGCTAGTATGCGATGTGCTTTTTAACATACATGTGTTCTACTGGCAGTATGTGTACAATATTCCTAACTTCCCTGGGTACACAGTGCATCATTTGATATTATAAAGTGACCTGTTCTTATATGTTATGAGGCTAGCTTGAGGTCTACTGTATGCCAATTCCATCCATACTCCTATGGCATTCTGTTTTTTGTGTTTGTACAGTAAGCACCAAAAGCAGATTGCATGGGTTACTCTATATTTATACATTTTTTACTCTACATTTTCTATGTAAAACACACTGTTTACATTAGAACATCACACATTATGAACATAAATAACATTGTTTCTTTGAAACAATACATACTGAATTAATTTAAACTGCAGTATTACCTGAGAGTGAAGTGCTCCACTGTGGAGTTTGGTTGCAAGTACAGCAAGATGCTTAGGATCTCTCCTGGCCTTAGAGGTCGGTCTGGTAGCCTTATGAAGATATTTGTATCCAAATGCTGTTCCTGTATTTGCTGCACCTGAATTGGTTCATACAGACTTACACTACCAATGCGGAGAAGGGGATGCTGAGTTGGAGCTTCCCCTCCTCTTCGTGACCCTACTTCATTTTGGCAATTTCCACTTGAGTCTGGTGCATGTAAAGTATAGAATAATTCTATTTGCTGACTTTCTCCATTAAGATCTGCTGCATCAGGTGAGGCTTTCCGTCTTCCCAGGGGTGCAGCTGGTAACCCAAACCAGCTTTGTGGGAGTTCAGCCTGAGCAAGACAAGTAGCAAGACTTCCCCGTAACCGGCAAGAACTCTTGAGTTCCCGCATTTCCCGGAAAACATGTAACCGAACACAGGGAAGACGTTCTGTGACACCAAAATCATCCCAATCCCGACCAGCTACATAAAAGAGCACCTGTACTACTGGTTGGGTGGTAGGCACCCTTGTACGAATTATATAAGCTCTCATTTTCCAGTTTACAGTTAATCTGTCAGGAACCTCCAAGATGCTAGAAGGCTGAAGAAGTTCCTTTGGCAAAACTTGTCCGGAAGCAAAAGGTCCCAATGTGACATTCAGAATTGGTAAATCCTTTGTCTGAAACACCACAAAAGGCTCCGACCGTTGTAGGAGGGGCATACTTGAATTCCATGTTGGTAGAGGACCATCTTCTCTTAAAAAGAAGGCTAAGCGGGTATTGGAGAGGCGGTAGCTCACTGGCAGTAAAGCAGATGGAGATGGTGGAAGGGCTGTTGGATGGATTGTGGGGAGCACTTTGCAGGATGCTGAAAAAGAAAAATGTGAAGGTCAGGAAACAGGTAAGAAGCTAGGCAAGACCTATAAAATGAATACTTAGCATGGCATGGGTCTGTACCCTGTACTTAAAAAAATGTGTTGTATGGGTAAAAAGTTTAGTTTAATTCTTAAAAAGTCAGTTGAGAAGTTTCTCCTTTAATATAATGTTCTATCTATCTATCTATCTATCTATCTATCTATCTATCTATCTATCTATCTATCTATCTATCTACTCTCTTATTTTAGTGAAGAACAAGTCATACACTGGCATTTAAATTCTATTAATATTTAAAAGTCTAGAAAGTCAAGTGACGTTCTTTTGTTAGAAAACTTTTTAACAAAATGCTGTTAATATAAATGTTTAATCCCCATAATGTTTCCTGTAATCACAGTATAGACCTTTGCTCCAGGAAATGTATGTTATTTATTACAATCACCGCCCTTAGAGATAGAACAGATATGGTAGAAGTACTGTAGATGCATTTGAAATATCACACCAGAGAGCAGTTGCATATTTCATTTTTTGGACTTAAAGGAGCAGTAAAATATTTTATTTTTGCTGAAATTACTGTTTACAGGGTATAGAGACATAATAGTTAACTGATTCCTTTTAAAAATGATTAAAAATAGATACAAATCAATCATATAATGTGCCTGCAGTTTAGTTTCGTTTTTAAACTAGTTTCATGTTTCTGTGAAGTACAGAGACACACAGAACAAAAACAAACAAACACAGGGCAGTGTTTGTTTTTAAAATGAATCTGATTGGTTCAGAGGAGTTTTAGACACACAGTAATAACACCTTCTTGATCATGGACCACAGTGAGAAGCTTGCATGAGTTTTTTCATAAGGAGCCAGACAAGCAGGAAGTGTGGAGATCAGAGAAGGATTACAGCTACCTCAAAGCAAAAACGAACAATGAGGACATGAAACCAGGACTGCAGTAAGGTAAAGGAAGAAAAAAAAATTCCTGTAGTGACCCTTCAAGATTTTCTTTCTAACATAACCACAAAAAAAAAAAGGAAAAATTGGTAAAGCATCTAAATGATGGCACTGTTATATATAGTACATATACCCGGTATATATATATATATATATATATATATATATATATATATATATATATATATATATATCTCAGCTACTTTGCCACAGCTATTTGGCATGATTGCATTGAATTGCAGAGATGAAGGAATAGGGAAAAAATAAGACAAGCTGAGAAAATCACTAAAGCATCTCTGCAAACTGCTAGAAATGTTCAGAGGAGAGATCACTTGGTACTCAGTGCTCTGATGGTTTCTTTAACAGTCAGATTCTGAATTCTAGCATGGAAAGATCTGTGAATCGTGCAGAGTGGTAGAGGGGGGAGCATGTGTCACTGCTTCTAATGGGGGTTAGGGAAGAGTATTTTCCTGCTTAGTATTCACACCCAGGCTCTTTGCTGAATGCAGACTCACTACGCATCCAGAACTTGGCCGGAGCTCCTCAGGGAGATGGGTGTTTGCCAGACATATGGAGGACAGAGTTGATTTCTTAACCCATTTATGAAACAAACATACTAATCAAATCTTTGTCTGTAAGGACATAAATAACTGTATGGCTGCTGTTACACTGCAAGTTTAAACAACACACATCATTTGACCTAACACTGTCCAAGAGAAACCTCTCGACAAAGACAATGAACTGCTTTTATCTGAGGACTTGCAAAATCATAATCAATGCAGATGATACACAATGTTTGACTTTTCGGCTACTTTACTTTGGTCCTCTTGTTCTCTTGTCTAATTATGGCTACCATACCATAAGGATAGAAGTATGGCAGTTGCCTCTGCTGACTTGTTTTTATAATGTGCTGACTGGGGTTGTCATCCTGATCCTGGCGTTGCAAGCTAGTGAGCCATTGATCTGGAATGTGCTTACAGCTAATTAAGTCTGCACTCATCCCTCATACTTGTTCTAGGTTGGTAATGTTACATATAGTTACATAGTTAGTCTGGTTAAAAAAAAATATACAAGTTTATCCAGTTCAACTAACAGAAAAAAAGCACACAGACACAAATAGAAAACCGCCAAATACACAGGGGTAGATTTACTACTATGCATGGTAGCCAATCAGCCTCCAGCTTGTTCAATTAAGCTTTGACAAAAAAAATGGAAGCTGGTTGGTTTCTATGCACAGCTGCATCAGATTTTGCACACTCTAGTTTTAGTAAATTAACCCCACAATCCTATACCCACAGTTGATCCAGAGGAAGAGAGAAAAACAAACAAAAAAACAAACAAAAAAACAATAAAGCACAATCCAATTTGCTCCAGTGGGAAAAAAAAAGAACCCTTCCTGATTCCCACAGAGGCAATAAGATATTCAGTGGATCAATTTTACCTATAAATATTAGTATCCAGTTAGACTATTGCAATTAGGAAATAATTCAGGCCTTTTTAAAAACAATCTACTGAGCTGGCCGAAACCTGCTGTTGAGGTAGTCTATTCCATATTTGGAGGTTAAATAGTTTTTCCTCCACAAGTAAAGAATGCCCCTTTGTCCTCTGTGATGACCTTAACCACCTCAATACCGGGCACTTTCACCCCCTTCCTGCCCAGGCGATTTTTCAGCGTTGTCACACTTTGAATGACAATTGCGCGGTCATGCAACACTGTACCCAAATAACATTTTTATCATTTTTTTCCCACAAATAGCGCTTTATTTTGGTGGTATTTGATCACCTCTACATATTCTATTTCTTGCGCTATAAACAAAAGAAGAGGGACAAGTTTCAAAAAATACAATATTTTCTACTTTTTGCTATAATAAATATCCAATTTTTTATTTTCCTCAGTTTAGGTCGATATGTATTCTTCTACATATTTTTGGTAAAAAAATCTTAATAAGCATATATTGATTGGTTTGCGCAAAAGTTATAGCGACTACAAAATAGGGGATAGATTTATAGCATTTTAAATATTTTTTTCACTAGCAATGGCGCGATCTGCAAATTTTATTGTGACTGTGATAATGCGGCGTACACATCAGACACTTTTGACTCAATTTTGGTACCATTCATATTTATACAGTGATCCCTGCTATAAAAATGAATTGATTACTGTATAAATATGACTGGCAGGGAAGAGGTTAACACTAGGGGGTGATCAAGGGGTTAAATGTGTTCCCTAGGGAGTAATTCTAACTGTGGGGGGAGGGGACTGACTGGGGGAGGTGACGGATCGGTGTCCCTATGTACAAGGGGCACACCGTTGGTCTCCTCTCCTTGACAGGACATGGATCTGTGTGTTTACACACCGAGATCCACGGTCCTGCTCAGTTACTGGGCAATCGCGGCTGCCTGACACGCGCATCGGGTCCCCAGTGATGAGGCGTGGCTCGGGGAGGCAAGATGACATCCGCCCAGAACAAGAGCCTCATCATCCCGTTGTCATATGACAGCGGGCGGTAGGCTAGTGGTTAAAGTGAGTAAGTCAACACTGAGTTCACTATATGGATCACTCACAGTATGTATTTATACATGTTGATGATATCCCCCTTAAAGCGGTTGTAACCCTAAAAAAAAAAAAAAAAAAAAAATGGTATCCTGTTACTTTAAAGCATATTATACAGCACAGTGCTTGTGCTGTATAATTTTCCCCCCGTATAACCTGAAATACCTGGCTGATCCTGCCTGGTTCTGTCCTCCCCTCTGTAAACTGACCACGGTTTATTGTGGCTGCTGAGCCCTGACGCAGTCCTCAGTTTATGTGCCTCCATCATCCTCAGCTTTCCCCCATCCTCTCTCCCCCTCCCTCTCCCTGCCTGTCAGCTAGTGACAGTGACCCCCACCCCCCTCCTGCTGCTGAAATTACAGTTTAAATTACATTTAATTTCCTCTGTTAAAAAGCATTCTATGCTGCAGTGTCTGCTTTGTAAAAAATATGCCCATTTCTACCTTAATTCACAGTGCCGCCTGGTACTCATGTGACTCTTGGCTGCTCCTGTCTCGACTTTCTCCTCCGCTCTGACATCAGCAGGGGATTCTTGGCCCCCCCACTCTAGCTGTCAGATCGGGAGGGGGAGCAGCAAGGGGTCACGTGAGCACTGAGTGGCGCTGGGAATTTAGGTAGAAATTGGCATATGTTTTACAAAGTGCATACACTGCAGCAAAGGACAGTTTCTAACAGAGGGGATTACATGTAATTTACTAAGTGGCTTAACAACCGCCCTTCATGACCAGGCCACTTTTGCTATACGGTACTGTGTTATTTTAACTAACAATTGTGCGATCAAATGAACTTTCTTTTGGTGGTATTTGATCACCACTACGTGTTTTATTTTTTGCTCTATAAAAAAAAAAACGGACAATTTTGGAAAAACTTTCTGCTTTAACACAGCCAATACAAAAATGTAAAATATCAAATTTCTTCATGAATGTAGGCAAATTTATATTCTGCTATAATTTTTGGTAAAAAAAATCCCAATAAGTAATAGTAATAGTAGCAATCAGCGACTTATAGCAGGACTGCAATATTGCAGCAGACAATAGGACACTAACTGACATATTTGACACTTTACAGGAACCAGTTACACTAATACAGTGATCAGTGTTAAAAATATGCTGCCACTGTACTAATGACACTGGCTGGGAAGGGGTTAAACATCTAGGTTGATAAAAGGGTTAACTGTGCACCAAGCCAGTGTTTGTGTTTACCATGTGTGAATAATCACAGCAGAGGCGGCCCAGAGGTGGCCCATCAGCAGCGTGCACACGCACCCTGCAGGTGGAAGTGCAGGATTACGTATATACATGTGATTCTGCGCACAGCTGCCGCCCCGTAGCAGCAAAAATGCTATAGAGCTGTCAGCAAGTGTTTAGTCTCCTCTACTCAAGAGAGAATAAATTCAGCTCCTCTAATCTTTCCTCATAGCTGAGCTCCTCCATGCATCTTATCAGTTTGGTTGCCCTTCTCTGCACTTTTTGGCACATTTCAGGGGGAGGGGGGAGAAGATACCTGTCTAATACAGGAAGTTGTTCCGGTAAAAGAATCCATGGCGATCTACACCATGTCCGGCCCCTCCTCCGTCCCCCACGTTGTCTTTTGGGAGACACACGGGTCCCAGAAAACAGCAGGTACAATTAGAACGCGCAGTGCGATTCATGCATGATTCAATTAATAAAGATGCTAGCGTCTGCACCCAGAGCCGAGGGAAGTGTCGGCTTCGGGTGAGGACATTGCGGGCACTCTGGACAGGTAAGTTTCCCTAAAGTGGATGTAAACCCAAAAAAAAAACATTTTTTTTTCTTGATGTCACAATGTAGAGTATAAGATTCCCTATTATCTGTGCCCAGTCTTGCCACACAGAGTTAATCCAGCGCTGAGCAATCCTCTTTTAATGTTCAGTGAAAATTAACAGAATTCCAGATAAAAACTTGCCAAATTATAAAGTCTGTTTCTCTGTTCTTGCTTTGTGTTACAGGTTATTTACATATTATTTATAATTATATTTACATATCTAGAGCTTGGACATGTTTATCATATGTTATGTTATGTTTATCATAATATGAGGTGATCCAAAGTTCATTGTATATTACCAGGATATGTAAATAACCTGTAACACAAAGCAAGAACAGAGAAACAGACTTTATAATTTGGCAAGTTTTTATCTGGAATTCTGTTAATTTTCACTGAACATTAAAAGAGGATTGCTCAGCGCTGGATTAACTCTGTGTGGCAAGACTGGGCACAGATAATAGGAAATCTTATACTCTACATTGTGACATAAAAAATTTTTTTTTGGGGGTTTACATCAACTTTAATTTAAAAGACAGCAGCTGCAGTATTTGTAGCTGCTGACTTTTATTTTTTTATTTTTTTACGGTGAAACTCTGCTTTAAATTAGAAGCTGATTGGCTACCATGCATAGCTGCACCAGATTTTGCACTCTCCAGTCTTGGAAAATCAACCCCAAAATATTTTTAATATTTGAATATGTTAAGAAAATCCTCAATCTAGCAAATGAATCTATATTACCATGCCAGTTAGTATACTTTTGCAGAGCTGTGAGCAGGTAAACTTTTGCAGTATCAGTAATTCTGCTCATCATGAAGCAGTGATAGATCAGTGATTTCTTTATAGTGTTCATAACCCGGGGCAATGGTCTCTGGAGGACAATATTAGGCATACCTCTCTACTAGTAATGTGTTTACCTCTAGTAGTAGCTTGAAATATTGACACCACTACAATAGTGTGATACTGCAGAAGAATGTTGGCATGGCGGTAATGACCTGTAAAAAGCGGAAAGATTGCTCCCTAATGACCATGCAATGACAGGGTGAAGGAGCTTGAGGGGTGCCAGAGGCATGCTGGATTGTAAACAGGTGTAGCGGGTTATTTACAGCTGCGGTGGCTATACTCTGACATGCCATTATATCCACTATGATTCCCCATTTTAGAACAGGCAAAACACATTGCAATCACAAGATAATCTGTGAAGAGCGAGGCGGGAGTACAGCAGTATACGCAATACCCTACATCTTATACAGAAACAAGATTTCACTGGGAGCATCATAGACAAAACTGGACCGTGAGAGGTCAAAATGGCAACAAATGACAGAATACAAGCCAAGGGGGAGGAAGCTGATCAAAGACTAGGAAATCACAAGTCTTTAAAGCATGAGATCTGAATACAAAAATGAAATATAAAAGAACGGCTGATAACCTGCTATGACAGATAAAGGAAAAGGAGATGTTTGACATGCCTGATCCTTAATATGAACAGTGGAAAAGTACAGTAATAAGCAACATTTCTATTCATGATTTTTTTAAAAGTTTATCAGCCATTTCAACATAAAGCTGCTCCACTTAATGTGATATGAAACCAACTACTGGAATCATACATTAACTCGGAGAAAAGAGTGTTTAGCATGTGTTGTAATGTTTTTATTGGAATTAATGTAATGTAATGCAATATTAAGTGCAAAGAGTAACTAAGCAGGTTTAATCTTCTGTCAGCTTACAATGGATGATATCTGACAGCTAACTAAGGATTTCTGCTATCTAGGTGTACTCCTTTATTCTGCATGTTCAGGCTTCACCAATTTACAGTCATACCTAAATACAATATTACTGAGGTGTTCTTCATTCCATAGCTTTTGTTCCCTTAATTACAATATGTGTCTTTTACACAAATGACTGCCAATAGTGTTTGATGAAGAAAGAGTAATAGAAAACCTGAAATAGTTTCATTTCCAGGAGTAAATGCTGCTACAGGTTCCCTCCAATGCTGCTTGCAAACCCTGTAAAGCCTATTAAAGGGGAGGATCAGCGTTCAGATAGAGTCCTATGATTCTGGTCAATGGGGCCAAAATTAGGAAAAGCCTACAGCAGTAGGAAAGTTCCAGCCCTTCTATCAGTTTTATGTATCAGTACAGGCAAAAGTATAACAAAGAATAAAGTTCAATATGTAAATATTGGCTACTTAGAAAATAATCAGTTACAGTAGGGTTTATACAACAATATGAACATTTAGTCTTAAATTATTAAAGTATTAAATTATTTGTGGGCATTACCTAGAAAGTATTTATATTATATTTTTTATTTAATCCTTTCAGCAAGTATATCTGGGGATGGTAACTTGCTTTACCTCACAGATTCTCTTCAAGCTATCTATATATATATATATATATATATATATATATATATATATATATATATATATATATATATATATCTATATATATATATATCTATATATATATATATATATAAATATAGATAGATAGATATACACACACAGTATATATATATATATATATATATATATATATATATAGATAGATAGATAGATAGATTGTCAGGTCACCTGTGGCCAGGTGACAAGTGCCACCCGTTGGCGTCAGGGATGCACCACAGGGTAGTGAACCTTATAGCCAACTGCTGCTATCATAGAGGAAGCGTGAACCCAAGATTCCCCAGGGCGCGGAGTCTAAGACCCAGCTTTGTGTTCACCAGAGCCTCTAGTGGTGAGGATGGCCTTCGCCGCAGCTGGATCCAGGTCGCGACCCCTGGGATCCTCTAGGTCACGCTCCACAGGGAGAGAGAGGAAGAAGCAAGCAGGACAAGCGATAGTGATGGGAAAGCCGAGGTCAGGGCAACAGGCAGACAAGGGTAACCAAGGGACAGGCAAAAGGTCAGGATCACAGGCAGAAGTCAGGGACGAGCCAAAAACGGTACACAGGAAGGTAATCATAGCACACTGCAGACAGAAACTTAACCGCTTAAGCCCCGGACCATTTTGCAGCTAAATGCCCAGGCCAGGTTTTGCGATTCGGGACTGCGTCGCTTTAACAGACAATTGCGCGGTTGTGCGACGTGGCTCCCAAACAAAATTGGCGTCCTTTTTTCCCCACAAATAGAGCTTTCTTTTGGTGGTATTTGATCACCTCTGCGGTTTTTATTTTTTGCGCTATAAACAAAAATAGAGCGACAATTTTGAAAAAAAATCAATATTTTTTACTTTTTGCTATAATAAAAATCCCCCAAAAACATATATAAAAAAAAAAATTTTCCTCAGTTTAGGCCGATACGTATTCTTCTACCTATTTTTGGTAAAAAAAATCGCAATAAGCGTTTATCGATTGGTTTGCGCAAGATTTATAGTGTTTACAAAATAGGGGATAGTTTTATTGCATTTTTATTAATTTTTTTTTTTTTACTACTATTGGCGGTGATCAGTGATTTTTTTCATGACTGCGACATTATGGCGGACACTTCGGACAATTTTGACACATTTTTGGGACCATTGTCATTTTCACAGCAAAAAATGCATTTAAATTGCATTGTTTGTTGTGAAAATGACAGTTGCAGTTTGGGAGTTAAACACAGGGGGCGCTGTAGGAGTTAAGGATCACTGTGTGTGTGTTTACAACTGTAGGGGGGTGTGGCTGTAGGAATGACGTCATCGATCGAGTCTCCGTATATAAGGGATCACTCGATCGATGCAGCCGCCACAGTGAAGCACGGGGAAGCCGTGTTTACATACGGCTCTCCCCGTTCTTCAGCTCCGGGGAGCGATCGCGACGGAGCGGCTATAAACGAATAGCCGCGGCGTCATCCCGGATCGCTCCCCGAGGGATCCCGCCCGCTGCACGCAGCGGAGGGGGTCCCGATCGGACCCCCCACCCTTCTGCCTGTCCGTGCCATTGTGCGGACGTATATAGGCGTGCGGCGGGCGTTAAGTGGTTAAGCTAACAACATGGGTTGAACAGCCAAGCAGAATAGCAGTGCAGTGGTTAATATAGGCTTCCTGTGATGGCTTGGGGTGGAGTCATACAGGGAGGAAGGTGATAAAAGACAGCCAGGAAGACAGTCAGGCCTCTAATGAACACATGGAGACAGGTAAGCTGCTAGACTTTATTGCATATCCATGACATAGATATACACACACAGTATATATATATATATATATATATATATATATATATATATATATATATATATATATATATATATATATCTTTTTCACTGAGAAGCTTGAAGAGCATCTGTGAGGTAAAGCAAGATGGATCTCTCTATCACCCCTCTCTCTTTATCACCTCCCCCTCTCCCCCCCCCTCTTGAATTGGCTGAATATGTCTGATGGGTGAGGAGGGTGCTGATCACCTGTGTGCTAGATCCGTGCATTTTCTGCAGACATCTTTCTTGCTTGAATTATTTTTCCCATTATGGGTGTGAGTGGAGTCTGATGTCTAAGTTTTGCCTAAGGCCTCACAAAGCCTAGAGCCGCCTCTGTATATGTATATATATATATATATATATATATATATATATATATATATATATATATATATATATATATATATATATATATATATATATATATGTATATATATATATAAGTATATATACACATATACATACACACACACACATATATATATATATATTTATATATATATATATATATATATATATACATACAAGATGTTTTTCGCAGTTTTAATAAGTATAAGAAGACAAAGGGGTGAATTCACGAAAGGAATTTGCATACAATACCGAGGTCACGTGACTCATTATCAAATGTGAGGTAAATACCTCAAAGCAAGAAATTAGAGAACTCATTAAAGTCAATTCGCTAAAAGATTCCACATGCAATACCAAGGTCACGTGACAATTTTTTCAGCAATATTGCATTTGATAATAAAAGAGTCAGTTCATCAAAGTAAAATATTGAATGTGAGGTAAATACCTCAAAACAAGAAATTAGAGAACTCTTTAAAGTCCATTCAATAAAGAACGCACACATCCGTTATTTATCACCTGCCAGTAGGCAGTCTGTATTTTAGCAAAGTACAAAATAACAATGAAGGGAACTCTGCAGTGGCCAGTAAGATAAAAGTAAACAATGTATCAGTGTGGAAATGTTCTGCCCTGAGCTCAGGAATGAAAATTAGTGTAACATTTTACCAGAAAAAGATGGTTCTGTGAATGAAAGCATGCTGGAATCTTTCACAGTTTCATAATATTCTTGTATACATTATTTACAGAACTATCTTCCCCTGCAGCAGTGCTAGAATGAAAAAAAAAAACTGTGAAAAAACAACGCCAAAAAATAAAGCATAAAACATAAATATTTAATGCATTCGGTAAACAACGCATGTTTTTTTAGCGAACTGACTACTTTTGAGATAACTCAAAAATGAATGTGGCATTTATCTCTTAGTGAATTAACCCCAATTACTTTCCAAAACCCTGTCTCTGTGAAGAGCTAACACTGACTGAGGAAACATGAAAGACACAGGGAGGGTCTATCTAGGAATGAACTAACTAGTGCCAAAC
The DNA here is from genome assembly GCF_905171775.1 of Rana temporaria. Classification (NCBI taxonomy): domain Eukaryota; kingdom Metazoa; phylum Chordata; class Amphibia; order Anura; family Ranidae; genus Rana; species Rana temporaria. The sequence continues at coordinate 251,661,068 of NC_053490.1, forward strand.
AGGGAAGAACAGAGGGAGATACCAATTCACACAAGTTGTAGTGGCTCTAAACTACCACTAGACATCAGCATGTCACAGAACAATAATAATGTGATGCAGTTGAGTATGTAAAATCTGGTGCAGCTGTGCATGGTAGCCAATCAGCTTCCAACTTCAGCTTGTTTAATTAAAGAGGATCTCCAGTCTTCCAAAAAAAAATAAAGTCATCAACTACAAATGATGATGAAGTCACATGATGTGACGATACGTACGGATTGGAGCACCGGGTACAGACAGAGTCTGAAGTTTTAATACGAGTTTGGCGCTTGTGGATGTTTTATTTTACTTTACTACCTAAATCCTTGCCCTTTGGACGTATGAGGATAAGATTACACTCTCACCTGCATATCTGACACTCCACTCTGAGGGGGATATGAGTTCGGCACTCGTGGATTTATGCCCGCTGTCCTTTCATTCATGTGAGTGTATTTTCTCAAATCTTTACCTGTTTGAGGTACCCTCACAGTGTCACGCTATATGCATTGCATATATCTTTTCTTTTCCATGACACATATTGGCCACTGAGAGCTGTCTTAAGAGTCAGAAGGAGGTATTTTTTCAGCCCACTCATCCATCTGCGATCAGTATCTCTGTTAGCTGTTTGGACAAACAGCCATGAGGTGAGCTGCTAGCACACTCAGAGGTGTCATCACCCAAGATTTCTTTTGTGCACGTTGCATTTTGGGTGGAGGTGTTTCATCTAGACACTGTTCTGTGGAGGAATTACTGGACTGCTAGATCTGATCCTTATTTATGGACAGAACTTTATAACATGTGTGGTTTTTGATAGTTTTGCACCTTTTTTCCACTTATTTTATGCTAGTTTTGGTGTTTGTATATGTAGTAGCCATTTTACTATGTATTATCACTGTTAAATCTTTACAGTATTATAGGTGTTTCTTCACTTTTATCTGTATTGTTCATTGTAGTATCATCAGATACCCCTTTCTTTTCTTTCACTGTTTAGTTCACCCATGATCCTTTCACTTCTCGTTCCCTTTTCACTTCCCCTTCCTATTCCCTCCCTCACAGCGCAGCTACCATACTTTACATTATCATCAACTACAAATACTGTAGCTGCTGACTTTTAATATAAGGACATCTACCTATCAAGTAATGCAGCAATGTTGTCACCCAAGCTGATTCTTCAATCAGCTTCCAGTTCAGGTGCCAGCATTGTAAGTAAGGGAAAGCCTTCAAACTGCACAACAGTTTCCTACTGCGCATGTGCAAGTCATGCTGCACTTTGAGAATGGTCCCGCAGTCTTCTGGAACCTGTGTGTGCCTCAGAAGGCTGTGGGGAGAAGGAGAAGCTTAACATGCTCGTAGATAACCACAGCGATATGAGCAGGAAGAGGGAGTGGGTACCTGTCAAAACCAGTTACCCCCCCCCCCAAAAAAAAGGTGGCACATGTGGCAGTGGGGGGTGCAAACAAGCGGAGCTTACCCTTTTGGGTGGAGCTCTGCTTTAAGCTTTCACAAAAGAACATCTGGAAGCTGATTGGTTTCTATTTGGAGCTGCACCAGATTTTGCACTCTCCAGTTTTAATAAATCTACCCTATTGGGTCACTATTGGCGATTATTTGCTAGTGCATGCTACACTGCTGGGCCAGCATTGCAGATGAGTGTTCTTGCAAAAGTTGCCTACTAAGAGCCTTACAGTTTCAGCACTAGAACCAGCCTACTAAGTCAAATGTCCTACATGAAAAAAATATTTCACTTTGAATCTTCGGTGCTGAGTAAATTAGCATTTTAAAATATCTGGCCCTTAATAAATAATGCTGCACAGTAATCCAAAGGGCATTGTTTACTGAAGTGATCTGAACCAATGTTAATATCAAGGAAATTCTTGTTCTTTTGATGAGATATTTGATCTGATTTCTATGTGTTACCATACATCATAACTTTCTCCATCTTACACTCTCAGGATTATTAAATAAGGCAGTACAAAAAAAAGCATATGCGTAAAGTTAATTACCCCACAGTAATCAATCAGTATTACATTTCTCGTAATTAGATTAGAGGGCTACGTTCCAATTTCTGCATTTCGCATGCATTGCAACTGCAATGTGTTTTAGAAACATTTGCATGTGTTTTTATTCATCTGGTGGAAAATGTGTTTTGCTGAAAAATGTCCCAAAGATAAAGCTTATTTTTAAAAACACGCAGCACCTAAACCTATAAAAGGTAGCCTTAGTTGGATCGATGTTTTTTGTTTTTATTTTATTTTTTCTGTTGGTTGAACTAGATGGACTAGTGTCTTTTTTCAACCTGACCAACTATCTAACTATGTAACTACGTAATTGTCTAGCATGTTTCAGGCAATAGAGTTTACTGGTGGGAAGAGTAGAGAGCTGACCTAATCAGTGTGACACTCCTGCTTCCAATCCACAGACTGGGGATGGGAAATTACCAAATTATTATATTTGTAAGTGATCGTTTACACTTGCATTTTGATTGTTGCAAATAATCGGAGATATATTGCGTTTCTCAGAGTATCAAGGGAGTAGTTGACAGGCATTCTGGAGGTGATACTGCAGCCTTATAAATACCTGTGCTTTTTTTAAATGATCACCTTGTAAAACAACCCATTCAGTTTAACACTGAAATGAAAGAGAAAATGTGTGTATAGATATAAAAAGAATTATAGCTATATTTTTCCCTTTTGTATAAGTGGTTACTTTCTCCCTGTTCCCTCTGTTGTCTGTTGCATAAAAGCTAGCTGCGGGGAGGAGAAGCAACAAAACACTGAGCTTCTCTATGCAAAGAGGGTGTGTCAGGACAAGTCTGATCATTGGAGGTAAGTACACTGAGTTCCCAGCATAGCTAGAGAATTGACCATGCTGTGTTCTCCTTAGTGTTTTTTTTATTGTATAGGAAAGCAGAGGGACTGTCAGGAACACCAGGGGTTTCACACAAAGGAAGCACAAGTACATGCCACAGCAGATACAGATCAGACACATCAGGAATATTAAATTCTGGGGTAACAAACACTTTAAAGGGGACAGTTGTAGGACTAAAAATGTGGCTCAAGCCCCCCCCCAACTGCAAGTGTAAGTTAAGACTAAAATAAATAAGTGATGCCAGCCAACTAGGCAGAGGTGCATTTAGTGTCAATAGTAAACAAACAGATTCAAAAATGGCCACACAAACACGCATAAACTCTATAAAGGAGTTGACAATGTGTATTCAACAGTTTGGCTGGAGTTCAGCTTTAAAAAAAAAGAAAAGTCACTGTGCATTCTTTTAGGAAAAAAACAGACAACATGCAGGATGGATAATGACGTATATTATCCACAAGCTATGTAAACTATATGATTAAACCAAGCAACATAAAGGCTTTTACACATAATCATAAATGTATCCGTTGCTAAACAACAGAAATATCCTCCAAAATAAATCTGTTCTGGCACCGTACTGTCATTGTCAAAGGAGCTACATTCCTGTGCGTCCTTGCTACACTGCTTCTTAAATCCCGAAGACTGTAATCATGCAGCAGAAAGGGAATTATTGACTATGTTTCTCTGATATCCCCCACAGATCACATTTAAAGATTTCTTTATACTTTAATGATGTGAAATAATATATTTGGCTGGTTTGGAAATAATTATAAGTTACACTGATGAAAACTTTTAAAATAAAAATGTTTGGGGATACTTAAAGGACAACTGCAATCAGAATACAAATTGCCACATCATTTCTATAAGAGAATATGCACTTGGTAGTATTCAATTAACATTTTAATTTTATTTTTGAAATTATTATTAATATTTTATTTTACTATTATTAATAATGATACTTTTAACATACTTTTTTTACCCTACTGGATTGCCTCTGCAAAATTTAAATGAGATGAATTTATTAAAACCGGAGCAGACAGAATCTTAAACAACTGTGCATGGTAACCAATCTTTCATTTCCAAAGCTCAACCGAACAATCTGACAATAGGTTGCTGTGCACAAATGATCCAGATTCTGTCTGCTCCAGTTTTGATAAATTCCCCTAAATGTATGTATGTTCTTCTCATGGACATTCTTACAAGAAAGAGGAACAAAGAAGGCTTCTCAAATAATCACTGGAATGGGCTATCACATGATCAGGAGCCTGTCCTACCAGCTTTTGGTTGCTATCCTGAGAGCGGGAGCTGGCCTCAATACTGGGTGGCACACACCTAAACACACTCCCAAAACAAGCACATAAATATTAGACATGTGCATTCGTTTTCGTCCGAATGCATTTTCGTCCGAATTTTGGGTATTTTTGTTATCGTTTTAACAAACGGGAAATGTCACATACATATGTGTTTTTCTTTTGAATCTTAGTATAACATAGGGTACGTCCTACCAATCTTATGAAAGATATAGTTATTTCTCAGCTCTCTGCTTTATTTAGGATTCTCTTTTAGCACAAGTACCTGGTTCTAGATGACAGCATCAAACCAGTAGGAATTTACTTATAGCTATAAATAAAAGACGCAATATAACAAGATGACACAGTGCCAAATGTGTATTGACGTTTTTCTTTGCTGTTACTGCTATGTAATTTATGACTGTTTCTGATCCGACATGTTTGGCACACTACTTTTTGTTGTACGGTACTATGTACTTTGCTGAAGGGTGAAATGAAAACTATAAATGTAAAAAAAAATAAAGATGCAACATAAAGTGCCAAAAAAATACACTGCTTGGGTAGAGTCATATGCTTGTGTCTAGTGAGGTATCCTTGATTATGTGTGCAATGGGTTTATTAGCTACAAATCAGACACAATGAAAGTGTGGCAGCATACTCGGTATATGTGTGAGGCATGGCATAGGGTAAATGTAAAGCACTGTAACTGCAAGTTTGTAGTTGAAGCCATATTTGCTATTAGAACAAGCAATTCATCTTTCTTGCACAATTTGTTCATTTCACCACTCAAGTTATAATTCCTAATATTGTGAAAAATGTTTTTCTATATTAAATAACTATTTAATGAATTCAGGGCGATTAATTTTACTCAAGTCTGTTTTTCACAATAATGACTTATACCACTAAAACTATCCCTTCTCGATTTACTGTATTTCCAATGTGATTACTATTTTATAAGCAATTATTAAGCTTAAGATATTAGACCGTTGTGCCTCTGGGGCATTAATATAGCAATGAACAACATATGCAGGAATGTGTTATGAATAGTAATTAAGGCTATTTCAAGACACTAGAAATATATATTATATATATATTTTCACAGATCCAATAATTAATTCACTTTTGTTACGGGGTACCAATAATAAAGGAACAAAAGTCTCTGGAAACTGAACATTTTAATGCGGATATCTTATAGTGTAAAAAAAAATGAATAAAAATACAGTGCAACTCAAAGCATGATTTTTTTCTGAACAAATAATCTACCAGGAAATAGCAGTCAATAAAGATCTTGCCACTGGTTATTTTTAAGAGAGCGTTGAACAGTGTCAATTGCTAACTACTATATCACATTTTTGGAGAACTTTTTTATAAACTCATAGACCACCTGCTTTATTAAGCATGTTTTATTGAACATAGTCTTGTGGTCAAACTTCGGTCATATGATATTTGTTCAAACCTGTTAGCAACTGCACATTTACTGCAGTCAGTTTATCCCCACAAGCAAAAAAAGGATTATATGTGATCTACTTGTGTGTTCATCATAAGCCAGTTTAAGTAGGTCAAGGAAGCATTCCTTGGTTGTCATCTACCAACTTCATGTTAAGTAAAAAATGGGAGTGATTTGCTTAAAGATGGCAATGTGAAGCACACCTGAATTTTGTACTGACATAAAATTTAAAAAGTTCTTATTTTTTATAATGCTCCTTTGTGGAATCGAAGGGATCATAGCATTACTGTACTTCTATTTTCTTCAGTTAATCACTCTCAGGTGATTTTAGCCGATAGCTAACTTTGCAGAATTTTGGCTTTTCAATTGAAGATAGTTAAAGTATATTTAAATGTCCCACCCTTTTTTATTTTTGGATGGCTTATGATTACAACCCCTATCAGTTGACACAGTCCTCACCAGAAAAAGTTGTTCCTTTTGTTAGATGTTTCTTAACTTGCCATTCTGGTGACAAAATTTGTGAGTTTCTATATGTTTGGTCAGGGTTTGCAATGTTCACCAGTACACATAGTAGATGTTATCTAACAGGAACATAGAGGACAATTCGAAATGAAAAGTGTTCTAACCACCTATAAAAAAAAAAAAAAAAAAGTGATAGCCTATTCCTTTGTTTGGATATATGGTAGACTCATTTCAAATTAAATACCAAGGTCGAAAATTCATATAGAGAGTACAGGCTACCTACTCTCCACTTCAAAGAGAAGTATGACCAAATCCTTTTTGGTCATATATATCTTCTGGATCACAGGAGTGCATTTACTTTTGCTTTCCTGTGATCCAGAATGTCGGCTGACATCATAGAGCTGAACCCGACCATATTGTCAGGGTTCACCCAGTTGCTTGATTGAGATCTGTCTCTGGTACCGTCACTGTTCTCTGCTCATGTGATCGCTTAGTTCTCAGTGTTAGAGCCGACGTGGGAAAGCTGCAACACAGAGGTGAGCGTGTATGCTTGTTTTTTTTCTATACCACAAACTACCGTATTTGCCGGTGTGTAAGGCGACCGGGCATTTAAGACGACCCCCTAATTTTACACTTTTTCCTGTTCTCACAGTATAAAACGACCCCCCTTCCGAGGTTTCCGAGGCTTCATATTTCTTCCTTCTGGAGCCATATTCTTCTTCCTTCTTGCTGGAGCTGGAGCCAATCACAGCGAGCAATGCATTCTATTAATGAATACAAAGCCTGTTTGGATTGGCAGAGGCTGTAACATCATTAGCCCGCGCCTTTCTGACGCCTTTCTGACTCTCAAAGCCAATCCGAGCAGGCTACTGTATGTAGCCTGCTCGGATTGGCAGAGGTTGTTACTCCAATCCGAGCAGGCTCTGTATTCATTTGAATATGTCACTCACTGGGATTGGCTAAGCAGTATATACTGTATGTAGCCGAAGCTACATACAGTATTACCACACATCCAGCAGGCATCCGAGCAGCTGACCCGGCATATAAGACAACCCCTGCTTTTTGGCCATTTTTTTTAAGTGTAAAAGGTAGTCTTATACGCCAGCAAATACAGTAATCTCTTTTCTATTTATCATATTATTTTAGTGCTCCAGCTCAGTCCATTCCCTTTTGTCAGTAATTTAAGAAACCATTTTTCTTACCCTTAGTACTGCAAGAAATGTAATCCTAAACACAACCACTGTATGTTTCCTTGTTTTCTCTCTGATACAGTAAGGCTGATGTATCATTGCATCAATGCTAAATTTAGTGAAGATGCTCAGATAGTCACCAATCAAATTCAAACCTGGCTTGATAGCTTGAACATTTCTGGTAATTCATGAGAGATGAAACTGAACATCGCATCACATTTTAGTTTTAAGGAGCCCACTGTGTCCTATTCCCACTCTCCTTACATATGTGTAGATCTCTCTTGAATCAAGCCTGTGTGGATTATTAAAGCGCTTGTATACCCACCTGTACGGTTTAGGAGATATTCACTTTGCATGCAGCTGCTGATGTCAGCAGTGCATGCGCTGTTAATGCCCGGCTGAAGGTGCGGCAGACGCTGCCGGACCTTGCCGGGAAGAAGACGCCCAGGCGCATATGTTGTAGTGACGTCATTACGGCTCCGGCCATTCACAGTTCTGGAGCTTCAAACCCGGAAGACATCCCGAAGGCAAAATGTCAGCTCCCTCTGTGTGGATCGGAATTAGATGCCGAGGCCTCATTCTAAGGTAAGTATTTCATAATGAGCTAGTTTGCACCACATACTAGCTCATTATGCCTTTGCCTTACAGGTTTTTGTTTTGTTTTTTTTTACATATTTTTTTTTCTGCGGGTATACACCTGTATACAATGATAAATGTAATTGATTAACTTATTAAACAAGTTTCTACATTATACTTGCAATGGCACTGCAAATATATATCATGAAATTGATCAGGCTATCGATGTGCAACCACAGACAGTCTAAGTATGTTATAATGCAGTATCTACCTAAACGTTAAACACAACAACAAACCATAAAAGATGTTTGCATGGCTGAGAACAATCTTACAGGGCGGAAAGCTGTAGTGACTTTAGTCTCTCAGTACTAATCAGAAGATTACAAATAATCTGAATGTTTGATTACTGCATAAAGTCTTATGGGAAATGCTTTAACAATTAACTTCTAATTTGTAATACACTAACATTACATCGTTATGAATTACCATTGCCTAGCTATCATTTTTAGTCAGTTTTGAATTAATGACTGTTAAAGATGCAGAGGTTAATACCTTGGAAATCAGTATTATTTATAGTACATCCATTCTTCATTTTTCTTCAGCTATGGATGAACTTTAAAGTTAATGCAGACCATTTAGAAATATCCAACAGTGAGTAGTCATATCCTTAGCCAAGCAGTATGTGTACATTATTCCAGGCTAAAGCTAAGTAAGATGTAATTTAGGCCTAAAACCACTGGAAACATAAGCACAAGGAAATACTAAAAAAAATTCTAGTCTAAAAATTATTATTATTCTTCATTATTATTCTTTGTTTTCTGTCCTATTAGGGAAATGTCCCTTCATTTCCTGTCCCAGAGATACAACAGGAAGTCAGAAGAAATCTCTCAAAATGTGGGGTATGCCTTTTTTTTAGACAAATGTCCCCAGTGGAACATTTACTTTCACCTCTTGATCTAGTAGCAACTTAGGATTTTCCCTGATTTTTGCCTGAAGACATTAACTCTCCTCAGCAGGGGTCAGGGTAAGGTTTTTGTTGCTCTAAATAATATAGAATAAAAATCACCTTTACACATACCTTAAAGTGAATGTAAACCCTCACATATACCCAGGGGAGGGCTGGCAGCCTTAGGCCTGGGGGGCAAGTCCAGTCAAGTGGCCCATAGAGTGTGGAAAAGTGATGGATAGAGGAAAACAGTCTAAGATTTTTCATGATCACAAGAGTCCGCACAGAGGCTCCCCTTACATCAGAGTCCACACAGAGGCTCAACTTACATCAGAGTCCGCACAGAGGCCCCCCTTACATCAGAGTCCACACAGAGTCCCCCCTTACATCAGAGTCCACACAGAGGCCCCCCTTACATCAGAGTCCGCACAGAGCCTCCCCTTACATCAGAGTCCGCACAGAGGCCATCCTTACATCAGAGTCCGCACAGAGCCTCCCCTTACATCAGAATCCGCACAGAGGCCCCCCTTACATCAGAGTCCGCACAGAGCCTCCCCTTACATCAGAGTCAGCACAGAGCCCCCCCTTACATCAGAGTCCGCACAGAGCCTCCCCTTACATCAGAGTCCGCACAGAGCCTCCCCTTACATCAGAGTCCACACAGAGCCTCCCCCTACATCAGAGTCCGTACAGAGCCTCCCCTTACATCAGGGGAGGGCTGGCAGGGGGGGCAGGGTGGAAATCTCCCCCCGGGCTGGTGACACTATGCACAGCCACCGGCCGCCACTACCAAATGCTGTTTTTGCAGAGCAGGAATATGCCTGCTGGAGCTCTGTTAACACAGGTCACGGCCGCTGCTCACCTCCCACTGTGCAGCTGGGCCTGTGTCAGCTCCGAGGTAGATGGCTGCAGAGCTGAGCTATGTCTCGTCTCACACATAGCTCAGCCTCAGCGCACACCAGCGCTGACATCACCTTCTCTCTCTGCACAGACACGAGGAGAGATAGAGCTCATCTGCTCCTCCTCCTTCCGAGTCTGCCCTGCCCACACTCCTGGGCATGTGTGGGCACTGTACAGGAAGCTTAAACCCAAAAAAGCATCAGACAGCCTGCCTGCGCCTCAGCCTCCATCCTGGTAAGCTCACCCTCTCTAGTCTCTCCTGCCTCCCAGTGTATATAAAGGGGTGCTCTGTGGACTTTGTTAAAGGGGAGGGGGGCAGGCTTTGGTGAGCAGAGACCCTCTTTGTACAATAGTCTACAGCATGCACCCTTAAATCAAGTTTCCTAGAACACCCCTTACATCAGATCTGATGTATATGGGGCAGGAGAGGGCTGGCAGCCTTAGGCCTGGGGGGCAAGTCCAGTCAAGTGGCCCATAAAGCGTGGAAAAGTGATGGATCGAGGAAAACCGTCTAAGATTTTTCATGATCACAAGAGTGCGCACAGAGGCCCCCCCTTACATCAGAGACCCACCTTACATTAGAGTCCACACAGAAGCCCACCTTACATCAGAGTCCACACAGAGGCCCCCCCTTACATCAGAGTTCGCACAGAGGCCCCCCTTTACATTAGAGTTTGCACAGAGGCCTCCCCTTACATCAGAGGCCCCCCCTTACATCAGAGTCCGCACAGAGGCCCCCCCTTATATCAGATTCTGCACAGAGGCCCCCCTTACATAAGAGTCCACACAGAGGCCCCCCTTACATAAGAGCCCACACAGAGCCTCCCCTTACATCAGAGTCCGCACATAGCCTCCCCTTACATCAGGAGACTTACGCCGCACGTATCTTAGCCTAATTTAAGCGTATCTGGTTTCCAAAATATGCTTAAATTTATGACGGCGTAGATTCAGAGTTACAACGGCGTAACTCTCTCTGAATCTAGCCCATATTATTTATTGTATACTGTATATTAATTGTTTTATCACTTTATATTTGTTTGTGTATGAACACTAGACAGCACACCATTAACACAGCCAATTAAATAGTCCAGTATTCAGGATAATTTTGTTACAGCAGTCCTATTAGCACTTTGGAGCTGAGCGCAAGGGTTGATGTACATATCTGTAGCATCAATTTTTGTTGGTTAAGCCAGCACCTTCTCTCAGCAGCAGGGAGGAATCCTAACGACCAGTGGCTCATCCCTGCTAGCTGACAGCAGGAGTCAAAATGCAATAGTATCAAATAAGTATCAAAATGCAAACATGTCAAATAATCTTATTGAAAACTGGACCAAATTACAGCTGCACTAGTGTGAACCTAGCCTTACTGCAGACTGTGTCCCCATGTACGTAATGTCCACACATATAATGGCATAACAAACATACTCATGTTCTATTGCTGTAGCAAATTTGCGCACCAACATTAAAGTGGATGTAAACCCTCAAATATAACCAGTAAAGAGCCTCATATGATACACAGAGATGAAACAAATTTCCCCAAAAAGTTTTACATGTATAGCTGCTGTCTTCAGCTTTCTATACTGTTTATAAAGTGCACATTGTTTTAGAATTTTCTCTTCCTGTTCCAGCAGGGGGGAATCCTTGCCATACACTGTGAGACAGCTGATTGGAGGAAAGGCACACACCCCCTCTCCTCATAGGCAGAGACTTGCAGAGCTGTGCTTTGAATGGACCAGCTCTCTGCTAATCTATTTATAGCACCCGCCCTGACACAAATTTCAGTCTGGTGTTATCACAGTTGACAGAGAACTTGTCAGAAGTTATCATGCTGATAACAGAAGAACAGAGCAGGATAAAGCCATGGGACATAGTGTTTTAAAGAGAGCTAAGAAAACACTGCAGATACAGTAAAAACTTGGTTTGCAAGCATAATTTGTTCCAAAAAACATGCTTGTAATCCAAAGCACTTGTATATCAAAGCATTTTTTTACAGGGTATAAAAGAGACGATAGGCACCTCTAAGTGTAGCAATAAGTTGTTAAATGTTGTACCTTCATTAAATGTAACCATATTGCTACACTATATCAAGACATTGCTTGTATATCAAGGCAGAACTTATTAAAACATTTTGCTTGTCTTGCAAAACGCTCTTAAACCAATTTACTCTCAAACCAAGGTTTTATTGTATACCTGTATGTGCCCAACTCAAATTTCATGAATCGGGTTTACATCCACCCTAAGGACAACTTTACCTCTACATCCAAAATGACAATGGGAGCTTTAAGAACAAAAACATTAACCTCATGTCATTCTTCCCTCATAACGAAGGTCTTTTATATGATCCGTTCTAATAAAAAAACATAATGATTTCCAGTTTTCAGATGGACGCAAGAACTATATGATTGAAAATGTTTTGCCACCCTGAGTTACCTATTGTACCAGTTGTAATTTTACGTCAAGTCTTTTCCTGTCTTACATTCTGTTTTCCTATCGTCTTCCTAAAATCAATTAAAGGTTCTTCACCCATTCTTTGATCTGCTTGCAAAGTTTGGTGCACAGAGACACCCTTAGATTCATACAGCATTACGAATGTCTAAAGCTGATGAATGATAGAAAAAAATATATATTTTTCCCTGATGAAAGAAGGATCATCCATCTTGGAACACATTAATGTTTCATGAGCAAGATTATACCAAACAGTATTGTTTAATTTATTAGCATTAGGCTGTGCGGCTTTATTCACCTTTCATGTAGTCCAGTTGAGAATATAAAAAGGGAGTATGTCTGCGTGTGAGGGCCCTGCAGATCAATAATCTATTTGCTTTCTACAATTCTTAAATCAAGTGCCCCATTAAAAGCAATAAAGTGATAGGTGCTTGCTGAGGCATGCCACATTATCTGGAAAATCCAGTAATCATTCAGTCATCAAGGTTTTCTAAAGCTGTAAGAAAAAGTTAGCTGCAGAAGTCCAAGCACAAGCATAATTAAGTCAAATAAGAAGAAAAGTGACTTATCTGTACAAGACCTTACATATACAATATAAAAAATGGGTAATTTCTACAGAACTCTGTATGTCCCAGTAGAGATTGGGCTTATTTAGTTTACCAATGGATTAATAACATACTTTCTTGAAAGTAATCACATAGTCCAAAGGCCACTGTTGTGGTTTTAGGTACATTTTAACTTAAACAGTGGTTACACTTTTGTTAAAAATAAAAACCCTCATGGGTGATCAATAAAGAAGAAAAAGCTGTATGTTCCATTATGTTCACGGAATGCTGATTCCTGAACAGAAGTGTCTGTATTCATTCAAATCAGTTAAAGAACTTACAGTTTTCTAATTAGGAATGTTGCAGTTTTTGCATCCCTAGAAGTAATTAACCCTTAGGGAGTACAGTATCTCACTAATAATATACAGTAATTCCTATTGCAGAGAATGCCTAAAATGTTACTTGTATCTTAGGGCCAGAATCAGTTACGCATAGATATTCCTAAGATCCGGCAGGTGTAATAGTTTTACACTGTCGGATCTTAGGATGCAGTACCGCGGCCGCCGCTGGGGGCATTTCTCGTCGAAATTCCGCTTCGGGTATGCAAATTAGCACTTACGGAGATCCACAAAGCGGTTTCCCTTCGTGAAGTCTCCGTAAATTGTTAGTTTGCAAACGCAAAGATAGGGTACCTTTTACAAAGTGTAAAGTTAGTACACCTTGTAAAAGTATACCCTTCTTTCCAGCGACGCTGTCAAATTTGTTTTTTAATTTTTTTTTTCCTGCCGCATCTCTTTTTTTTCCCGACGCAACTTTTTTTACCCGGTGCGATTCACAAAACTTCTCGCAAAGCACGTCGGGAAAATCGCGTCGGGAGCATGCGCAGTACGTCCGGTGCGGGAGCGCGCCTAATTTAAATGGGACTCGCCCCATTAGATTGGGCCCGCCTTGCACCGGACTGATTTAAGTTACACCGCTGAAAATTTCTAGGTGAGTGCTTTGTGGATCGGGCACTTAGGTAGAGATTTTGCGGCGGTGTAACTTAAATAGGAAAAGTTAAGTTACGGCCGCTCGTTGTGGATCTGGCCCTTAGTTCACAGCTTTGGGAAAATCAGTGAGCTGATCACACAAACAGGAAACAACATTTCTGGGGAAGTTCTGTACCCCAACTGTGTACAGAAGGCCTCCAGGTATTCATATTGCATTGAATTTTACAGAAATTGACAGCAGCTGCAGACTGAAAATGAAAGGCAATTTGTAATAACATTATTTTACAATATAACTTGTGTAGCAATTATATATGCTATAATATACTGTTATATTTTTTCATGGAAATGGAGTAACCCTTTAAGTTAATGTTTTTAATTAATATTTTACGTCATTTTTTTTATTTTTTTTGCTATTCATACAAACAACTTTGTATTACAAAAATAGTAATATTAATAATACAGGGTGTCCCCATTGCACAGGATCCACAAAACACTCTGGGTTCACTTCTCTGACTTTTTCTGATCCATGTTTACATTTCCACTTGGGTTTTAAACTATTCAAACAGGCTTTTTTCAGCAAAACTGATATGACTCACACAGAAAAAAATCTGAAATAGCTCCCAGAGCACCCTCTACTGGCTAAGAAATGGAATGCAAAGCATCTATTTGCAGGAAATCATGAGTAAAAAAGGGAAACACTTATATATATTTTTTATTTAGCTCTGACCAAACAAATACATTTATACATAATAATATACAAAACAAATAAATAATTTAAAAACATAAATCAATGCAAATCCATATACACTACAATTCCTCTAGGGTTTGATCATTTAGTAAAAATAAAATAAAAATTGAAGCATAATTTAGGGTGTACACGATTTCTGCACAGGAACCAGTGTTGCTGTTATTATGCGGGTTACGTACTTTGGCAAAATCAGGAAATAGGACAATGGGGTTGATTTACTAAAACTGGAGGGTATAAAATCTGGTGTAGCTGTGCATGGTAGCCAATCAGCTTTTAACTTCAGTGTGCTCAATTAACCACTTGCTTACTGGGCACATATGCCCCCTTCCTGCCCAGGCGAAATTTCAGCACTGCGTCGCTTTAAATTAAAATTGCGCTGTCGTGCGACGTGCCTCCGTAACAAAATTTATGTCCTTTTTTTCCCACAAATAGAGATTTATTTTGGTGGTATTTGATCACTCCTGAGGTTTAGATTTTTTGCGCTATAAACAAAAAAAGAGTGACAATTTTGAAAAAAAAAACACAATATTTTTTACTTTTTGCTATAATAAATAACCAATTTTTTTAAAAAAAAAATATTTTTTTTCTCAGTTTAGGCCTATACGTATTCTACATATTTTTGGGGGAAAAAAATCGCAATAAGCGTATAGTGATTGGTTTGCGCAAAAGTTATAGTGGCTACAAAATAGGGGATAGAATTCTGACATTTTTTTACTAGTAATACGGCGATCTGCTAATTTTGTCAGGACTGCGATATTGCGGCGGACACATTGGACACTTTTGACACATTTTTGGGACCATTCACATTAATACAGCGAACAGTGCTTTAAAAATGTATTGATTACTGTATAAATGTGACTGGCAGGGAAGGGGTTAACACTAGGGGGCGAGGAAGGGGTTAAATGTGTATCCTGGGAGTGATTCTTACTGTGGGGGGAGGGGACTGACTGGGGGAGGTGACCGATGCTGTGTCCCTATGTACAAGGGACACAGCATCTCTTTCCTCTCCCTGACAGTACAATTGCGACGGGAAATAAACATGCATCCTCGGAAACAATTTGACGCATGCTCGGAAGCATTGAACTTCTTTTTCTGGCCTCATCGTAGTGTTGTACATCACTGTGTTCTTAACGCTTCGAAAGTTCAGAGAACTTTTGTGTGAACGAAATTACGTCAGAAAAAACATCCAACTTTTTTCCGACGGAAATTCCGCTAGTGTGTACAGGGCATTAGAGATTGTTTACTTTGCAAGGGAATTTTCCCTTAGCTTAGTGAATGAGGTAAACTCCTGCTGCCTTCCATCATCCAATTATGTCATCCAATTATCAAGATGATTGAATGCAGTTGGGTGTTCTTTCCAAGTGAACCCCCCCCCGCAAAGTGAGCATTTTATTATCTTTTAATAAATCAACGCCTATGATCTTAAGAGAAAAAACTCCAAGATACTTTTTTGCATACAGATGAAGAACATTGTTTAGTGTTCAGGGGAAACCCAATTGACTTTATTGTGCAACCATTGATGTTTAGACAGTGGAAAGTGACAGCAGGGCAAGTCCACTACAGTATGTCAGGAGGAAAACAGTAGAATATAGGTTGGCTGTGTCTTCAGGTGACCCATAGACATTTTTAGTTGGGTAGTGGTAACTAGTAAATACAATAATTATGGTATGGTGGTATTTTTTTAAAAAAATAACAAAAGAGAGCCGAACAGCAGAATAGCATTGGTACTACTGTAAACTTTTAACCATCCGTGTCCATTTGTGATAATTGTGACAAGGTTTTGGATCCCAGTAATCTGTCAGATTTATAAGTTAGACCCCTTTCACACTGGTTTTCAGGCACTTTAGCGCTGGAAATAGCCTCTGCTAAGTGCCTGAAACCCACCTCCCATTCATTCTAGTGTGACTTTTTACGCTTGGGCGGTGAGCTTGCGGGATATTCCAAAAAATCATGCAAGCAGCATTTTTGGGGCGGGTTGGGGGCGCAGTATTAAGCACTCCAAAAACGCCCTGCACATTGGAATGAAAGCCCCTGAAAAGTGCTTTGAAAGCACTGCAAACCACACATTTTACCACTTTTTTTAGGGTTAAAAGTACCCCGCTAGCGCTTTCAGTTTGAAAGCACTCTTAGGGATTAGACTTCAAAAAGGAGCTTTGACAAGGTAATGTGGCTTCCACATATATTTGCAAGTCCCATTTTCTCTCCTTAATGGCTAACTGACTTTGATTGACAGCAGCGGGAGCCAATCAGGAGGGGGAGTCCGGATGGCTAAGACACTCTTGGACATCGCTGGACAGAGATTGGGCTCAGATAAGTTTCAGGGAAGCTGAGGGGGATTCTGCACATAGAAGACTTTTTATCCTAATGCATAGAATGCATTAGGATAAAAACCTGACTTTACAAACCCTTTAACCACTTGCCGTCGCCGCACCGCCGAAATACGTCCACAAGGTGGCTCTCCTAGGCGAGACCACGTAAATGGACGTCCTGCCTATTAGCCGCCACTAGGGGCGCACGCGCGCCGCCGGAGGCGCGCGCGCGCCCCCCCCGCTCGCCCCCGACTCCCGTGCGTGTGCCCCGCGGGCGCGATCGCCGCCGGGCACACGCGATCGCTCGGTACAGAGCGGGGAACGGGAGCTGTGTGTGTAAACACACAGCTCTCGTTCCTGTCAGCAGGGGAAATGCTGATTTTCTGTTCATACAATGTATGAACAGAAGACCAGTGTTTCCCCTAGTGAGGCCACCCCCCCCCCACAGTAAGAACACACCCAGGCATACTTAACCCCTTCCCCGCCCCCTAGTGTTAACCCCTTCACTGCCAGTGGCATTTTTATAGTAATCTAATGCATTTTTATAGCACTGATCGCTATAAAAATGCCAATGGTCCCAAAAATGTGTCAAAAATGTCCGAAGTGTCCGCCATAATGTCGCAATACCGAAAAAAAAATCGCTGATCGCCGCCATTACTAGTAAAAAAAATATTAATAAAAATGCCATAAAAATACCCCCTATTTTGTAAACGCTATAACTTTTGCGCAAACCAATCAATAAACGCTTATTGCGATTTTTTTTAACGAAAAATATGTAGAAGAATACGTATCGGCCTAAACTGAGGAAAAAAAATGTTTTTCTATATATTTTTGGGGGATATTTATTACAGCAAAAAGTAAAAAATATTCATTTTTTTCAAAATTGTCGTTCTATTTTTGTTTATAGCGCAAAAAATAAAAAACGCAGAGGTGATCAAATACCACCAAAAGAAAGCTCTATTTGTGGGAAAAAAAGGACGCCAATTTTGTTTGGGAGCCACATCGCACGACCGCGCAATTGTCTGTTAAAGCGACGCAGTCCCGAATTGCAAAAAGTACTCTGGTCTTTGGGCAGCAATATGGTCCGGGGGGTAAGTGGTTAAGGAGAAATTACCTACCACCAGGCATACTGCCCTCAATGTATTCATTGCTATATACAGTATGTTCCAAGATGGGAGCTAGGGACCACAGTTCACAAAGGGACTTTAACAGGGCAATGTGCAAGGTACAGTATGTGGATTAAACAGCGTTTCCTGCCACACTGTCCCAGGTTCCACCCTGCTTCTTCCTTGGATAGAGCCTCCCCATACCTTTCTTTTAGAAGTAACTCCACCACCTAGTGTCACACTGCTCCTGGCCTACACACTATACCATTCCTGGCTGGAGGTCTGTTACCCCAAATAATGGAATTTGCACTCCAATTGCATTTTAACCGCATTGGATAAGCACTTCTCGTACACATCTCCATTACAGAATAATTTAATGTTTGACTTAATTACAGAGTCTTGAAATGCAGAACACCAGTACTATGGAATGATAACCAGTAAGCATAAAGCCCCATACACACGGTAGGACTTTTTGAAAACAAACTTCAAAATGAGCAGATTTTCCAAAAAATCCTACCGTGTGTACTCTCCATTGCTCTGCAAACGGACAAACTTTTCGGCAACAAAAGTCCTACCGTGCAAAGTCCTATTGTGTGTACAGAAATCCATCGGACTTATGTCCGAAGTACAAACATGCATGCCCAAAACCAATGTTAAATTCAACCAACAATAGCAGAAGTTGACCAAAGGGTGGCGGTAAAGAGCAGAAAAGAGCAGAAAAAGCATGTGATGTTGGGAAAGTTTTGAGAAAGTTTGCAGAAAAATCCTGTCGTGTGTATGCTATGGGTGTGCCCTGCCAACTCCCTTCAAACAAAAATCCACGGAAAAGTTTGTTTGAAGTCCGATCGTATGTATGCGGCTTTAGACAGTGCACATCACTAGCTATCTAGTTTCAGCCATCTTCCTACCCTTGCATAATAAATCCCACACAGTTAGTTCATCTCATCACATTGACCCTCAGTTCTAGACCCCAAAGCCCTTCTGCACCAAGCCACAGATCCTCTGAAGGTCAGAGGTGGCACGGTCTCTCCATCTATATCCTTTAGACATGTGCATTCGTTTTCGTTCGAATGCATTTTCGTCCGAATTTCAGGTATTCTCGTTATCGTTTTAACAAACGAAAACAAATGTGCAGAATACAAAAACTGAAAGATCCGACATAAAAAAAATGCTTTATTTTCATTTTCGTTCTTACAACAATTCGAAATAGATAGGAGATTCGACATGACACTGACAATAACAATCTGTGTCTATCAAACCTGTGGTCGAATGTGCCTAACCTTAACTCTATTAGTCCAAGATTATTCTACATAGAGAGGAAAGATTCGACATAGAGAGAAAAGATTCAACATTATAGAGAGAAAAGATTCAACATTATAGAAAGAAAAGATTCAACATTATAGAGAGAAAAGATCGCTGCTGAAATTGGGTGGGGGAAGTAAAATAAAAATAATGATGATGATGATGATGAATGTTATTGGCTGATTGTAACCAAAGAGGAGGAGCAGTAAAATAGCTAGAACTAGCTTGACATTTCAACAGGAACGATGAAGATTCGACAAAGCATCGAAAAACATACAAACGTCGAATCTGTCATTGAAGGCTTATGGTGTCTGTCGAAAGTTCTAAGAAGATTCGACAGAGCAGCTAAACTGTATGAAGCTGCAATCATACATTTCCGGTCAAATTCTCAGCCCATAGGCTATAGAAAAATTCTAATGTTGGTTGACTAGTAATAATAATTAATAAATCTAATTATTACTAGTCATACAACATTAGAATTCTACTATATTTAGCTTGTAGGCAGAACATTCGACCCGAAATGTACGATCTTGGCGTTGTACAGTTTCACTGCTCCGTCTAATCTTCTTTGAACATTCGACAGACACCATAAGCCTTCAATGACAGTTTCGACCTTAATCTATTCAGATTTTCGGACGAATGCAATTTCTAACGAAAAACAAAATAAAAAAAACGAAATTCGGGAGTAACTAAATAAATGTGTTTTTCGGACAAAAACGAAATTCGGCAACAAAATATTTCAGTGTGCACATGTCTAATATCCTTTATTGTGCAAAATTGTCCCACATGGCAGTCTTTCCCATCCGACACTCTCGCTCTCTCTTCCAGAATGCTGCTATACATGTTGCTGTCTAGGGGTGACCTGATCCCATGAACCCTACTTCACCAGGGACCACCCACAGATGGTATTTATAGGGGTACTATTTCTACCCACTACAACGCTACAAGAGGTGCAAAACTTAAAGGAGTTCTAAAGGAATTTTTTTTGCTGAAATGACTGTTTACAGGGTATAGAGACATAATAGTTAGCTGATTCCTTTTAAAAATGATTAAGAATAGATAAAAATCAATCATATAATGTACCTGCAGTTTCTAGTTTCGTTTGTGCATGTTGTTTCCTGCTTCTGTGATGTACAGAGCCACAGAGCCAATACAGGGCAGTGATGGTTTGGAAAACGAAACTGATTGGTGCTGTGGGGTTTTAGACACACAGTAATCACACCTCCTTGATTAGTGACCACAGAGAGAAAGCTCCCAGTACTGTGGTCATCAGGAAACAGACAACCAGCAAGTGTGGAGATCAGAGAAGAATTACAGCAACTTGAGAGCAAAAACAAACATGAAAACAGCACTGCATTAAGGTAAAGGAAGCTATTAAGATAAACAAAACATTTCCTTTACAAACCCTTTAAAGGGGCACTAACACCTGCCAACAAGTGTGGCTTAATATATATTTGCAAAAGTATGCTATTAAGACCTCTGTTTTTAATGTAAAGAATTAAAAGTATAGAATTTTTTTCTGACTAGCTGGCTAGTATGCTGAGAAGATTTTTCTCACATTGCATTGTTGGGTAGAATGCCCTGTCCATTGTTCACCCTTCTTTAAAAAGTTAGTAATGAATTCATTGGAGCCGTTGCCATTTTTGTTTTGCGTGCAGTAAAATAGTTAAGCCATACTTGGGGCTACAACATAAAAAGGGCAAGCATCTCTGCTCTAATACATTTGTAGCTATTCTAGACCTGGCTCTGATCCATGAGCCAATAATATGTTATTGTACAGAGCTACACTACAGGCACCCTGCACAACATATATTTCTAGATAAAGTGAAAATGTAATCTCCCACTATCACATCACCGATCTTTTTAGAACTCAATGGGTTAAAAAATTAATGAAGCAAAGCTGTGAAGCTCTTTTTGGCAGTGAAAGGGATAATAACTTCCCTGTTGTCTAACTCTTTTAGAGACAGCCCTTCTAGCTGCAGGATAAGAAAGGCTTCTGTGGAGATTCAGAAAGTAATATTTTTTTGGATTTCATTCAAATTCTTTTTTTTTTATCAAAAGACTTTCTGGGTTAGCCGTGCCTGTTACAGAAAAAAAATGCAGTAAGAAACATCAGTTTAACCGTCCCAATTATTATTTAGAAATAAGGTTATCAAGAAGCAGTTAGAACTATTCAATGTATATTGGGCCAGATCCACAAAAGGGATACGCCGGCGTATCTACTGTTTCTATCTATGGAACTGATCCACAGAATCAGTTTCTCATAGATAGGCAGAAGATCCGACATGTGTAAGGGACTTACACTGTCGGATCTTAGGATGCAGTACCTCGGCCGCCGCTGGGGGCATTTCTCGTTGAAATGCCGCGTCGGGTATGCAAATTAGCACTTACGGAGATCCACGAAGCGGTTTCCCTTCGTGAAGTCTCCGTAAGTTGTTAGTTTGCAAACGCAAAATTAGGGCTGCTTTTACATAGTGTAAAGTTAGTACACCATGTAAAAGTAGACCCTTCTTTCCCGCGACGCTGTCAAATTTTTTATTTTATTTATTTTTTCCCGCCGCATCTCTTTTTTTTCCCGACGCAACTTTTTTTACCCGGCGCGATTCACAAAACTCGGCGTAACGTAATTTCGCGCAATGCACGTCGGGAAAATCGCATCGCGAGCATGCACATTACGTCCGGCGCGGGAGCGCGCCTAATTTAAATGGGACTCGCCCCATTAGATTAGGAACGCCTTGCGCCGGACGGATTTAAGTTACACCGCTCAAAATTTCTAGGTAAGTGCTTTGTGGATCGGGCACTTAGGTAGAGATTTTGCGGCGGTGTAACTTAAATGGCAAAAGTTAAGTTACGGCGGGTTTTTGTGGATCTGGCCCATATAGTTTAATGTGTTAAAGAAAGTCAGAGTCAGATAAATTCTGATTTTTTTTTTCTTGTTCAAGTATTTTATTAGTTGGTAAAGAGAATAACAGTACAAACAGATATTGGCCCATTACTTGGGCAAAAATTAAGAAATAATTAAATAGCACAACGGTAACTAAGATAATTATCACATGAGGGGTGATGCATATGTATAGACATAAGATGTATAACCGGTATTAAGCGGCACAGGCTAAAGTCTAGTAGTCTAGAAAGTGTGAAGGATGCCTACATTACATTAGGATTCTTTATCTAAGAAAGTGTATGACACATGGTAACCAAAGAGCGTTTACATGGGAGCTCACTGTAGTGCAATGGTGAATACTGGAATGTTGGCTGCCCAAGAAGGAAAGCCTTAAGAAAAGAAGGTAGTAGGGAAAAGGACAAGTAGTAGGAGGAAAGAAAGAGAGGAGAAGAGCAAGTGGTACCTCTAGAGTGAACATATTCAGATATTTTTTAAAGCGGTTCTCCATCCTAAAGTGGAGTCTTTTGACACCTTTCAGGGGGGAGGGGGGTGCAGATACCTGTCTAAAGACAGGTATTTGCACCCACTTCCGGCCCGGGCAAAAGACGGGCATTCCGTCACATCCCGTCGCCCCCCCGTTGTGTGCTGGGAA